>NC_090921.1:802489245-802799781 GCF_040938575.1 Ambystoma mexicanum | reverse complement strand
CACATGCAGCGGTTCCACCTGGGCCCTCACCCCGGGCTTCCATGTGCACCGCAGCAGCCTTCCTACTTGTCGCGGCTTAGCCCCGGGGCTCTCAGCACCAGCCGGGTATGGGCCAGACGCTCCAGCGCCATCCATTTTCAGGGCTAGTTGATTCGGCAGGCGAATTGTTACACATTCCTTAGCGGATTACAACTTGCATGGCCACCGTCCTGCTGTCTGTATCAACCAACACCTTTTCTGGGGTCTGATGAGCGTTGGCATCAGGCCCCTTAAACCAGCATTCGGTACACCCCACAGCGTCAGTTCTGCTTACCAAAAGTGGCCCACTGGGCACTTGCATTCGATGCCCGGCTCCATGCCAGCGATCCAGGCTTCTTACCCATTTAAAGTTTGAGAATAGATTGAGATCATTTCCGCCCCAAAACCTCTAAACATTCGCTTTACTAGATAAAACTGGGGTTTCCGTGTCCCAGCTATCCTGAGAGAAACTTCGGAGGTAACCAGCTACTAGATGGTTCCATTAGTCTTTCATCCCTATACACAGGTTGGACGACCGATTTTCTCGTCAGGACCGCTACGGACCTCCACCAGAGTTTCCTCTGGCTTTGCCCAGCCCAGGACTAGTTCACCATCTTTCGGGTCCTATCACAGACGCTCATGCTCCACCTCCCTGACAGAGCGGGCGAGACTGGCCGGTGGTGCACCCACCGTGACGGGATCCCAGCCAGCAGGCGCCAGGCCTCACCTTCATTGCCCCACAGAAGAGTGCAGCGGCGGTCAATCTCCCTCAGCCCTGCGGACACAGCAAAACTGCTGTCAGGGGGCTGTAACACTCTCTGCCAGAGCGAAGAGCCACCTGCCCCCTGGGGCCTTCCCAGCCGACCCAGAGCCGGTCACTGTGCACGGCCACAGAGGAAATGCTTCATGCGGGGTCCGGGTGTGCCCAGGCGGCAGTCCTGCAGGGGCATCCGCCGTTCCAGGCGACTGACCTGCCCGCCGCCTGCAGCAGCACAGTGCTTTCCACAGAGATGGAGGCAGGCTGCTCTGCCGCCAGCCCACCTGGCCTGATCCACTCATCCTTCCCGACCCCCTCTGCTCCCCTTTCGGGGGGGGTGGCAGGGACAGCATGGCAGGGGGTCGGGTGGCACCACTACAGTCTTCAAACCCCAGGCTGGCCGCATGGGGCCAAGCTACGGGTACCTGGGGAAGAGGGAAGATCACCCGCTGCACCAGCGGGCCTGTCCATCGCCCACCCACAGATGTGGGCGGCTGGAACCTCGATGCCCACCTGGCGAGCCGGGCCCCTGTCTGCCTGGGTAGGTGTCCCTTGAGAACAGCCAGCTTTCCCTTGGCTCCCATCTGCCCCCACTTGGGGCTTCCCTGTCGACTGGGGTGCGCCCACAGTGCCCGCCCGCTGGTGGGTCAGAGAGGAGTGCATAACCCCGGCCGGCTCAGAGAGGAGGGCCGCGCGGGGCTCCCTCTTCGGTGCGTGGTTGGCGACATCCCCAGCAGGTTAACCCAACCCTGCCAGGCATCCCAGTCCATCTGCTGGGTCGCGGGGCCCCCCTCCGGGGGAAGGGAATCCCGCTCCCCGGCGCTTGGATGCCCACGAGCCTTGGAGCGCTCTGCTGGCCGGACCTGGCACGAGGGGTGCCCTGGGCTGTGGGTGTGTGCATCTGGGGCGCAACTGAGGTTGGGCCTGCAGCTCTCCCTCCGGCTGCTCCGCTGTCAATGATCCTTCATGCCTCCACTCACAAGCAGATACCCCAGCCCTACATGTCCCAATTCACACTCAAATGCCCCATTTCTCCTTCCAAACACACGTTCCAGATTCATATGCCACCTCCCTCCAGACCCACATGCCACCATCCCTCCCTCCAAACCCACATAAAGACACCAACATCCGTCCCTCCATAACTACACCAAGATGCTCCACCCCTTTCCAGTGCCACACCCATGTGCTTCACCTCTACCTCCAGACTCAGATGGCACCATCCGCTCTCTCTCTATACCCACACCCGGATTACCCCATCCCTTCGACACACACATGCTCCCACCCCTCCCATAGACCAACATCCTTCTCTCCAGACATACATACCCCATCCCTCCATTCACACCCAGATGCCCCCCTTCCTCCCCACCAGAGTGCTCCATCATTCCCTGACATGCCCCCATTACATGCCCTGTCCCTCCATTCCAGATCAACAATGCCCCCCTCCAATCTTGGCTCCACCAAGATGCCCCATCCCTTCCTCAAGACCCATAACATGATTCCCCATCCTCCCTCCACACAGCAAGATGCCTCCATCCCTCCCCAACAATGAGGCCCCATCCCTCCCTCCAGACCCACACTAATGTGTCCCATCCCTCCATCTAGACACACACCAATGTGCGCCATCCCTCCCTCCGGTCCCACACCAATGTCCCCATCCAACCATAAACCAGGATGCCCCATCTCTCCCCGCAGCCTCACATCAATGTGCCCCGTCTCTCCGATCAAACTGATGGCAATGTGCCTCCATCCACTCCCTCCAGGAGCCACACCAAGATGCCCCATCCTACCCACACCAGGATGCCCAATCCAACCATCCAGACCAACAGCTGCCCCATACCTGTTCCAGACCGACACAAATGTGCCCCCATCCATTGCAGACCCCAAGATGCCACTATCCCTCCATCCACACAGCAACATGCCCCCATACTGCCCTCCAGACCCACACCTAGATGAACCATCCCTCCCCCCAGACCCACAATGTGCCCCCATCCCTCCCCCAGACACAGGCCAATGTCCCCCCTCCCTCCCAGACCAATGTGCCCCCATCCCCTCCCTCCAGACCCACACCAATGTCCCCATCCCACACAAACCAGGATGCCCCATCCCTCCCCCAGACCAACACCAATTTTCCCCCGTCCCTCCCATCAAACCCACAACAATGTGCCCTATCCCTCCCATCAAACCGATGTGCCTCCATTCACTCCCTCCAGAGCCACACCAAGATGCCCCCATCCCACCCTCAAGAAGCACACAGATGTCCCCATCCCACCCACACCAGGATGCCCCATACCACCGTCCATAAAACCAACGTGCCTCCATCCACTCCCTCCAGAGCCACACCAAGATGCCCTCATCCCACCCTCCAGATGCACACAGATATCCCCATCCCACCCACAACAGGATGCCCCATCCCAACTTCCAGACCAACAGATGCCCCATACCTGTTCCAGACCGATACCAATGTGCCCCGATCCATTGCAGAGCCCACCAAGATGCCATTATCCCAGCGACACAGCAAGATGCCCCCATCCTGCCCTCCAAACCCACACCTAGATGAACCATCCCTCCCCCAGACCCACAATGTGCCCCATCCCTCCCCCAGAAACAGACCAATGTGCCCCATCCCATACCTCCAGACCCACACCAAGATGCCCCATAACACCCTCCAGACCAACAGATGCCCCATACCTGTTTCAGACCGATGCCAATGTGCCCCCATCCATTGCAGACCCCACCAAGGTGCCATCCCTCCCTCAAGACCCAGACCAATATGCCCCATCCCTCCCTAGACCCAGACCAATGTGCCTCCATGCCCCCAGACCAATGTGCCCACCCCTTCCATCAAACCTACACCAATGTGCCCCCCCCTTCCTCCAGACCCACCCTGTTGTCCCCATCCAACCCAAACCAGGATGCCCCATCCCCCCTTCAAACCCACACCAATGTTCCTCCATCCATTCCCTCCAGAGCCACACCAAGATGCCCCCATCTCACCCTCCAGATGCACACAGATGTGCCCATCCCACCCACACCAGGATGCCCCATCCCACCCTCCAGACCAACAGATGCCCCATACATGTTCCAGACCGACACCAATGTGCCCCAACCATTGCAGACCCGATCCAGATGCCACCACCCCCATCCACACAGCAAGATGCCCCCACCCTGCCCTCCAGACCCACACCTAGATGAACCATCCCTCCCCCGGACCCACAATGTGCCCCCATGCCTCCCCCAGACACAGATCAATGTGCCCCATCCCTCCCATCAAACCCACACCAATGGTCCCCATCTCCTCCCTCCAGAGCCACACCAAGATGCCCCATCCCACCCTCCCAACCCACACCTAGACGACCCATACCTGTTTCAGATCAACACCAATGTGCCCCATCCATCCATTGCAGACCCCTCCAAAGTTCCCCCATACCACCCTCCAGACCCACTGTGCCCCATCTCTCCCTCCACACCCATGTGCCCCCATCCCTCCCTCAGACACAGACCAATGTCCCCATCCCCTCCCAAACCAACACCAATGTGCACCCATCCCTCCCCCAGACACAGACCAATGTCCCTCATCCCTCCCATCACACCCACACCAATGTGCCCCCATCTCCTCCCTCCAGACCCACACCAAGATGCACCAGCCCACACATAGATGACCCATGCCACCCTCCAGACCAACAGATGCCTCATACCCGTTTCAGACCAACACCAATGTGCCCCATCCATTGCAGACCCCACCAAGATGCCACCATTGCTCCCTCGAGACCCACACCAATGTGCCCCCATCCCCTCCCTCCAGACCCACACTGATGTCGCCATCCAACCCAAATCTGGATGCCCCCTCCCTCCATGCAGACCCACACCAATGTGCCCCGTCCCTCCCCAGACCCATATCAATGTGCCCCTATCCCTCCCCCAGACCAATTTGCCCATCCCTCCCATCAAACCAACACCAATGTGTCCCATCCCCTCCCTCCAGACCCACACAAATGCCCCCATCCAACCCAAACCAGGATGCCCCATCCCTTCCTGCAGACCTACACCAATGTGCCCCATCCCTCACCCAGACCAATGTGCCTGTCCCTGCTATCAAACCAGTGCCCCATCCCCTCCCTCCAGACCCACACTGATGTCCCCATCCAACCCAGTGCCCCTATCCGCTCCCTCCAGACCCACACTGATGTCTACATCCAACACAAACCAGGATGTCCCATCGCTCCCGCAGACCGACACCAATGTGCCCCATCCCTCCCATCAAACCCACACCAATGTGCCTCCATCCACTCCCTCCATAGCCACACCAAGATGCACCCATACCAACCTCCAGATGCACAGATGTCTCCATCCCACCCACACCAGAAGGCCCCATCCCACCATCTAGACCAACAGATGCCCCATACCTGTTCCAGACCGCTCACCAGATACCCCCAACAGATGCCCCCATCCATTGCAGACCCCACCAAGATGCCACCATTCCCACACAAGATGCCCCCATCGCGCCCTCCAGACCTAACCTTAGATGAACCATCCCTCCCCCAGACCCACAATGTGCCCCATCCCTCCCCCAGACACAGACCAATGTTCCCATCCCTCCCATCAAACCCACACCAGTGTTCCCCTAATCCTCCCTCCAGACCCACACCAATGTCCCATGCCACCCAAACCAGGATGCCCCATCCCTCCCTGCAGACCCACACCAATGTGCCCCATCCTTCCCATCAAAACCACACCAATGTGCCCCATCCCTCCCATCAAACCAACACCTATGTGCCTCATCCACTCCCTCCAGAGCCATACCAAGATGTCCCCATACCATCCTCCAGATGCACACAGATGTCCCCATCCCACCCACACCAGGATGCCTCTACCACCTTGCAGACCAACAGATGCCCCATACCTGTTCCAGACCGACATCAATGTACCCCCATCCACTGCAGACCCCACCAAGATGACACCATCCATTCATCCACACAAAAAGATGCCCCCATTCTGCCCTCCAGAACCATCCCTCCCCAGACACATACCAATGTCCCCCATCCCTCCCATCAAACCAACACCAATGTGCCCTGTCCCCTCCCTCCAGATCCACACCAAGATGCCCCATCTCACCCTCCCAGCACACATCTAGATGACCCATGCCACCCTCCTGACCAACAGATGGCCTATCCCTGTTTCAGACCGAACCAATGTGCCCCGATCCATTGCAGACCCCACCAAGATGCCACCATCCCTCCCTCCAGACCCACGCCAATATGCCAGCAGCCCACCCCAGACCCACACCAATGTGCCCCCATCACTTCCCCAGACCAATGTGCCCGTCCCTCCAGACCCACACTGATGTCCCCATCCAACTCAAACCAGGATGCCCCATCCCTCCCTGCAGACCCACACCAATGTGCTGCTTCCCTCACCAGACCCACACCAATGTGCCCCATCCCTCCACTAGACCCACACCAATATGCCCCCATCCCCAACCAGACCAATGTGCTCGTCCCTCCCATCAAACCCACACCAATGTGCCCCCATTCCCTCCCTCCAGACCCACTCCAATGTCCCCATCCAACGCAAACCAGGATGCCACATCCCTCCCCGCAGACCACACCAATCTACCCCATCTCTCCCACCAAACCCACACCAATGTGCCCCATACCTCCCATCAAACCAACGTGCCACCATTCACTTCTTCCTGAGCCACACCAAGATACCGCATTCCACCCTACAGATGCACACAGATGTCCCCATCCCACCCACACCAGGATGCCACATCCCACCTTCCAGACCAATAGATGCCCCATACCTCTTCCAGACCGACACCAATGTGCCCCATCCATTGCAGACCCCGCCAAGATGCCACCATCCCTCCATCCATACAGCAATGTGCCCCCATCCCTCCCCCGACACAGACCAATGTCCAGCATCGCTCCCATCAAACCCACACCTGTCACACTTTGCCTGAAATCTCACCTGTTTGTCTTTCGAAGTCTTGGACTGGGTCTTTTCCTTCTTCCGGACAGCGCGGGACTTGTAGAGACATGGTTGCGTATCCTCCGTAGCCAGCGTGCAGGCGAGTCCGACCGAGGTGAGTATGCATTCAATTCCAGGAAGGAGCACGAGTAACAAAGTCCCAGAAGGAAGGCCCTAGAAGGGGAGCGTGAAAGATGGTTTAGGGTAGAGGAGGACTATAGAACCTGGAAAGTAAGGTACAAGCACAGGAAAAGTATGACCACAGCTGCCGAAGTTCGGGAGTTAGCATTGAGACGCGAAGCGCCGCAGGGGCGTGGCTCTTTTCAAGGAACTGGCGAACTCCTGAAAACGCTAGAGCGGTAATCGCGCACTAACGTTGGCCATGTTGGGTGTACCTTGGAGGGAATGTAGCAATGTCTTATGAACCACGTAGTCCAGAAGGGGCTGAAACGACGAATCATGACAACGCCAATGTGCCCCCATCCCCTCCCTCCACACCCACACCAAGATGCTCATCCCACCCTCCCAGCCCACACCTAGATGATCCATGCCACCCTACGCGCGCCGGAATTGCCACAATTTGCCTCCATATTTTCCCCTTTGTGCCTTACTGCACCCTGCCACCTTGTCCCAGGCCCAGTTGCCCTGCTCTGGGGTGCACTCACAGCGTGCTCTATGGATGCCATTGTGGTGCATGAGGAAGGAAGCACCTTGCAAGATGGCCGTCCGCCGAGATTCACTGCCATCTTCAACCTAACCCCAGCCTCAGGCCTCCCTACACGGCTCTGATTGGCTTTCTTGCCGTTTTTCACCAGCCTATCCTGTGAGCCGGCAGGTGGAAGCCGGCCCACGTCTGCAAAGCCCAAGGAGACAAGGCCAGCACCTGTCCTCAGCCTGACACCAGCCGTCTGCCTCTGCCAGAACCCCTGCACAAGCGATCCATCACCTTTGCATTAAGGTAACATTACAGCCCTGGTGGCTATCGAACCATTGACTGTTTTGTCCATGCACCCGGCTCTGAACTATTCTTCCTGCCCACGTGTACACGCCAAATACCGAATCGCAGTGGTATCCAACTCTCGCTAGCCTGTTGTGCCACAGGCGCACACTCAAAATATACCTAGCATCTCAACCATGCTCAGCGACCTGTACACCCATTTCCCATGACTCTCGTCTCTACCTCTTACCCACAGCCACGCATACACCTTGATGTGCTCCCATTATTGCTGCATTTTATGTGTTCTTATTATTGCTGCACCGTATTATGCCACACTCATGCGCACGTGTTCTTGATCCTGCGTATCCCACACCTACTTGTCATACACTATACCATGGTACACCTGCTACTTTGTGAAAGCCCTTATACCTGTGTCACTTGGACTGCCTCCCTTTCGTTGTTTACACTACGTAGCGCCACATAGGTACTGGCTTCACTTTTGCTCTCTACTTGCTATCTCGCCCAGCTGCCCTACATGCATTACCTTATTGGGGTTGCTAATTGCCAAATTGCCAACTGTAACCTCGCCTAGATGTCTTATTTGTATTAACCTACTTTGTCTACCACTGCTGCCCAATTGTGATTTGGCCTAGGTGCTCAGTTGCCTCACCTGCACTGTAGAATTTGAGTAGCTTAACTGCCAATTGTGAATAGCAATCTCGCTCTATTGTCTTATTGGAATTGCCATACTCTTGCTGCTTGATGGTGATCTGGCCCAGGTGCCTCACCTGTTTTGACCTACTTTGTTTTTTCTTGCTGTCCAATTGTGATCAGTCCCAGGTGCCCAGTAGCCTATTTCTGCTGCTTGGGGTGGTGAACTGGCCTAAGTGCCTCATTCGCACTGATTTATCTGCTTATTATTGCTGCTAAACCGTGATCTGGCCCAGGTGCCTTACCTGCATTGACATACTTTGTTTATTCTTGCTGCCCAATTGTGATCTGGCCCAGGTGCCTAGTTGCCTCACAGGCCTCACAAGCACTGCCTTACTTGTGCTGCTTAATTAGTACCCGGACTAGGTGCCTCTACTTGCACTGCCATATTCCTGCCGTTTAATTGAGTAGGATGTTAATTATAACTATTCTGTTTTGCACAATGGCTGCCACATTATACACTGGTACTAGAAGCCAAGTATGCTTCACTGAGCTCCCTCTAGCACCTATACTAGATCCCAGCCCGCTCAAACTGACAAATACAGCCATCCACTATGCTACTTCCCTACAACCTGCACACCACAGTGCCCTAGGGCCAGCATCCTATGCTTCTCTACCATGTGCCACGTCTAATAGAAACCTTAGACTCTGCGCCAGATTAACAAAATTATACGAACCACTGAGAAGATCCCTACCTCCCACCAACGTGAAAACTAACTATCAGCATATTTTCAAACCTAGTCATACTAATTTGTCACCTCCACATTCTATCTCCAATACAAATGACATCCAAACCAATAATCATGAGCGTAAGTTAATTGATAATATTACAGCCAAACCTGTCCAGGTCAAAGCTGTAACTGAGGCCTCCCCCCTTAAAAGAGCACTTCTCAATGCGAGATCGCTTGTCGCCCATGCCCTCGACATTGCTGACCTAATCACAGATGGCAATCTGGATTTCCTTGCGATTACCGAGACATGGCTACATAACGCGGCAGGACCATCGCTTATGTTAGCCATCCCAGATGGCTACACAATAGCCAGACAAGACAGAGATGGTGCACGAGGAGGTGGCATCGCTATCATCTCCAGAACATGTCTCTCCCTCAGACTAGCCCCCACCCAATTGTCACTGTCCTGTAAAATTCTATCTGCTAAATTCCAGATAAATAATTCTAAATCACTCACCATTCCTCTAATATACAGACCGCCGGGTCCTCTTGGTACCTTCGAGGAGGATCTGCATAACATGCTTACTAAAAACCTCAAACCATCCTCTCAATTACTCCTATTAGGGGACTTCAACATAGGCTTTGACGACATGATGGATAAAAGCGCTACAGATATAGCTAACACAATCAAGGCATTAGGCTTGGCTCAAAAAGTCAATAAACCTACCCACTTGAAGGGGAGAACATTGGATTGGATAGAGGATTATAATTGCACAGTTACTATATCATCCATCACCCCTTTTTCCTGGACAGACCACTCACTCGTGTCCTTTCACATATCCATGACCAGACCTACTCCCATGGCCCCTTGTTACACTTCAGGTTTCCCCGCGGGCCTCCTTGCAGAATACAACTTATTTACAAGCTCCTCTTTGGACCAGATACAGGCTGCCATGGCGCCTGTACAAACTACGACGGACTCAGGGTCAGCTGACATGTCTTGTACGTGGAAACGTACGGCAAGACACGCCCCCTTACGACTATAAAACCACCGTCTTTCAAGGGGCTCGTTGCTGCTAATTAGCGTTACAAGCTACACGCGGTTACGTCCGTTACTTCTTTGTGTCTTCCCACACGACTCCTCATCTGAACTCCTGGTTTTGACCCTTGCCTGATTATTGGATTGGCTTGTCTCCTCCTTTATTCCTATTTGTCCTCGTCTGGATTTTTGACTCGGAACGTTACTGGATCCGACTCCCTTCTGTCTCTTGCGGTACTTCATTCCAGGTTGCCGCTTCTGCATACGGAACCAAAGCAGAGAACTTGCTGTCAACTATCCAGAACTTTTCTACACCTACTCTGGATACACGTGTGCTCAGGTACATACTTAATTGGCAATCCCATCTCTGCTAGCATTTCTCTCCACGACTTGTTTGGATATTTGTCTCCTGTTGGGTTCTGGGACATTGAGTGACTATCCTGTGAACTTAGCTTCAAGTGCATATAAACACTCTGCTGAATCTGCACCAACCCGGCACTAGTGCGACCCTCGTGCCGTCCGGGGCTACTTCCCTATACTAACACTCCTGTTTGTTATTTTCTATTTTCGTTGTCTTCTGTTTCCTGGATTCCTTTCCTCGAAATATCCTTATTCAGGTCAGTTGTTACCAATTCGATAAATAAGTTGGAACTGATAATTTAAAGGCTCTTTAGACCATTCCCACTCATTTTGTGTTATATTCCTTGTAGATCCACCCCGGGGAAGCTCCACTCCAATACCCATCTAGGTAGTTTCTCATTTAATTCAACTGTTCTGATTACTTGCCTTAACTTCAACACTGTCTAATATCTTTGTATTCCTTTGCAGCATTGGTATTGGCGGTGTGTGTTCTCCCCGCTCTTTTATTCAATTGACACCTCTGTCTGTCCCAACTGAAACAGCAGAGAGGTACATTGTAGAAAAGAGCCCCTCTTTGAGGAAGCCTGAGTCTTGTGCTCAGGGGAGCTGGGATGGAAGGCTGAATATCAATTCTTGTACCACCATCATCTCCTCCGCATCTTTGGCCTATTTCGGAGTGGTGAGTAACAGAATTAGCAGCCACGTAAAATGTCCACGGAGGTCAGTGATGCTTTGACTCAAATCGTGCAAATGGTCACGGATCTACGAACCGACTTGACCAATGCACAAGAGGCACTGCGCCAACGTATGGACGCCATTCAGGCCTTGGTTACCACACCAGCGCCGCAGATGGCCGGTGCTGGTGCTACAGCATCAGGTTCAGGGTTTCCACCTGCACAGCAGGAATCAAACCCAATCATGCTTGCAACCCAGTTCCCTCTAGCTCCTCCTGAACGCTTCCTAGGCGTTCCTAAACAATACCGAACATTCATTAACCAATGCAAACTGCATTTTCTGTGCCATCCCGCTTCATTTCCAACCTCTACAACTAAAGCGGCTTTTGTCTTGTCACATTTAGGAGGCAGTGCAGCCGCATGGGCTAACCCATTGTTAGAATCCAATAGTCATGTTCTCTACAATTGTGATGCCCTTCTTGTTATGATGAGTAAAGTATTTGATAGACGTTACACTACTGAAGCTACTGACCTGGAACTCTTAAAGCATCGACAAGGGAACAACTCTTTATTGGTCTATTTGGCCCGCTTCAATCAGTTGGCAGCAGAAACTGACTATCCTGAAGAAAAGAAGACAGCCGTCTTCTATCAAGGCCTCTCAGATGACATCCTCTCCACTGTTCCTGTAGTCCCCACGGCATTCGAGGAACTGCTAGATTTAGTCCTTCAGATTGATGCCCGTAAATCCGAAAGACGTGGCGAAAAGAAACCAGCATTGTTCAGCACGGTTTCAGCAGAGGCCTCGTCTTCTTCACTTCCTGCGCCAGAACCTATGCAGATTGGTGTGGTTAGGGGACCACTTACCGCTGCTCAACGAGAATATCGTAGATCACACAATCACTGCATGTACTGTGGGGCCTCTGACCACTTATTGCCTGAATGTCCCAAAAAACCCAAAGGAAAGGCGGGAAACGCCAAATCCCGACAGTAGACAGAGTCCCTATGTCGGGAAACTCACCTTTGGACTCTACATTACAGAATCCGAGTCATCTAGTCCGCCTACCTGTTACATTTTCCTTAAATCACGGTGTTTCATTCCAGACAACAGCCGTGATTGATTCAGGTGCAACAGGTAATTATGTTGATCAATGCTTTGCCTCTATGTCAAGAATACCACTGGTTTCGCAAAGCTATACCTGAAACAGTGAATGCAGTGGACGGTTCAATTCTTGTATCAGGAATGGTAACTCACCAAACGGTTCCACTACATATGAGTACCAATGAAGGCCATACTGAAGAGATATCATTCAATATCATCAAAGCACCAGCCTACAAGGTCATTCTGGGTATCCCATCGTTGAAGCTTCATAACCCTGCCATTGACTGGTCGACATCTCAGATTCAGTTCCCTTCCAATATATGCAATACCCGATGTACTACATTACTTGGTATTACCCAGGATAGTCCGGTCAGGGCACTGGTTTCTCCTACTATGCATATTGGAGCTGTTTCTAAAAATGTTGTCTTTGTGGTACCTTCTCAATATGCAGATTATGCAGATGTCTTTGACAAAGGGATGGCAGAGACTCTACCTCCACATAGAGCCTATGATTGCCCAATAGACCTAATACCGAGAGTAAAGATACCATCCAGCAGAGTGTATTCCCTCACTCTTAAAGAAGATGAAGTCCTTAAAGATTATATAGACAAGGCCTTGGCCATGGGGTTCATTCATCCATCCAAATCATCAATTGCATCACCATTTTTCTTTGTTCCTAAGAAGTAAGGGGATTTATGTCCCTGTATTGATTATCATGCTTTGAAAAACAAGTACCCTCTTCCTCTGATGTCTGTCCTCCTTGATCAATTGGAATCTTCCAAAGTATTTACTAAGCTCGATCTCAGAGGAGCTTATAATCTCGTCCGTATGAAAGAGGGGGACGAATGGAAGACCGCTTTCAAAACATGTTACGGTCTATTTGAATACCTTGTCATGCCCTTTGGGTTATGTAATACCCTGGCCACATTTCAGGCATTCATGAACGATTTGTTTTATGACATCCTTGATCAGTTTGTTGTTGTCTACCTGGATGACATTTTGATTTATTCACAAAACCAGGAAGACCACGAAAAACATGTCAAAACAGTGCTCCAATGCCTGAGAGATCACAAATTGTTTGTAAAAGCCGAAAAGTGCATATTTCATGCCTCAGAGGTGGAATTTTTGGGATATGATCTTAATAACAATGGGGTGCGCATGAGTCAGTCTAAAATTAGTGCTATCCTGGAATGGCCTGTGCCCAATTCAGTCAAATCTTTACAATCATTCCTGGGATTTGCAAACATTTATGACGCTTCATCAATGGTTTTTCTGAAATCTCCACACCTCTTACCTCTCTGACAAGTGCCAAGGTGCCATTTGTATGGTCTACAGAAGCTCAGAAAGCTTTTGATCAATTAAAATCAGCCTTCACTTCCGCTCCTGTCCTCAAACATCCTGATCCCGAGCTTCCTTTTTTTGGTGAAGCTGACGCTTCGGGTTATGTTCTTGGGGCGGTGTTGTCACAAACCTGTCCTCATTCGGGCGAGATTCATCCTGTCGCCTACTACTATCGTAAATTGACAGCTTACGAAAGAAATTATTCCATCACGGAATGTGAACTCTTAGCCATCAGAGACGCATTCTTGGAATGGAGACATCACCTTCTGGGGGCCAAACACCTTGTAACAGTATACTCGGATCACTGCAGTCTGTTAGCTTTCAAATCTATGAAATGGCTTACAGCTAGACAGGCGCAGTGGCATTTATTCTTTTCACAGTATCAATTTGTTATCACTTACCGTCCTGCTACAGCTCAAATTTCGGCTGATACTCTCTCTCACCTGCATGCGGATGGCCAGTCCCAACAGATCGAAGCACTTCCTCTCCTACCGAACAAAGTTGTTTGTGGTTGTTCGGTTCAGCCCTCTTTGCATTCAATCATCCTTGAATGGGTCTCAACCCATCCAAAAGAGATCACTGACTTCAACCTGGAAGTTAATCAGGGTATGCCATTCATTCAAGGGCACGTCTATATACCCTCAGGTCAAGCTAGAGTTTTAGCGCTCCAGTGGTCTCACGATTCTTTGATTGCTGCACATCCAGGAAGTCAAAAGACTCTTGAAGCCTTACGGCGTTGGGCTTGGTGGCCTTCAATGGTTCCTGATGTAAAGGATTACATTTTTACTTGTTCCATATGCACTCAGTGTAAATCCTCTAGAGCCAAACCAGTAGGCTTGTTACAACCTCTTCCTCTTCCGTACAAACCTTGGCAGATGCTGTCAATGGATTTCATTGTGGAACTTCCTGACGTTCAGGGCCATGACACCATTTGGGTGATTGTTGATTATTTCAACAAAATATGCATTGTTCATACCTTGCTCTGGCTTGCCTGAGGCTCCGGAATTGGCGAGACTGTTCTTGACGAATGTGTTTCGTTTCTTTGGATTACCCTCGGTTATTGTTTCCGACCGTGGTACACAGTTTACGTCACGATTCTGGAAGGCTCTTACAGCTTCTCTGGGTATTGAGGACAGGTACTCCTCGGCTTACCATCCTCAGACGGATGGGCAGACTGAGAGAACTAACGCTACTATCGAACAGTACCTACGCTGTTTATGCCTTCAGTTCCAACAGCCTTGGTTTACTTCTTTGCCTTATGCTGAGTTTGCATATAACAACTCTATGCATACATCAACTGGGGTTTCTCCCTTGTTTGCCCTGTATGCTGGTCATCCTAGGGCACTACCACTTGATCCAGTATTACCAGCCATTATTCCAGCAGCAAGAGATTGTATAAGAGATCTCGATAAGATTCTTCGGGATGTACGCTGTCATTAACTCCGAGCTCAAGAACGTGCCAAGAAATATGCTGACGTGCATCGATCACCTGCACCAGTCTATCGGAGTGGCATGAAGGTGTGGTTGTCGTCCCGTAATTTTCGAATTGCGGGCAAACGGTCGCTTGTGCCCAAATACGTGGGACCCTATGCCATTACTGATGTTATCAATCCCGTGGCGGTCAAGCTCTCACTGCTGCGCTCATGGCGGATACATCCAGTCTTTCACGTCTCCCTGATCAAGCCTTTCATCCAGGGGACCCGTCTGCCTACACGTCCTTCGCCAATCTTGGTGGATGGAGAGGAGGAGTATGAGGTCTCCCGTATATTGGACTGCAGAGTGTCTAGGGGTACGTTGTTCTACCTCGTGGATTGGAAGGGGTATGGGCCTGAGGACCGTACATGGGAGCCTCTCTCCAATTTACATTGTCAGGATCTTCTGAGGAGTTTCCATTCCGCCAGGGGGTTGTCGGACACTTTGGGGGAGGATGCTGTTACACTTCAGGTTTCCCCGCTGGCCTCCTTGCAGACTACGACTTCTTTACAAGCTCCTCTTTGGACCAGATACAGGCTGCCATGGCGCCTGTACAAACTACGACAGACTCCGGGTCAGCTGACACATCTTGCACGTGGAAGACGTACGGCAAGACATGCCCCCTTACGACTATAAAACCACCGTCTTTCAAGGGGCTCGTTGCTGCTAATTAGCGTTACAAGCTACATCTGGTTACGTCCGTTACTTCTTCGTGTCTTCCCACACGACTCCTCATCTGAACTCCTGGTTTTGACCCTTGCCTGATTATTGGATTGGCTTGTCTCCTCCTTTATTCCTGTTTGTGCTCGTCTGGTTTTTTGACTCAGAACGTTACTGGATCCGGCTCCCTTCTGACTCTTGCGGTACTTCATTCCAGGTTGCTGCTTCTGCATACGGAACCAAAGCAGAGAACTTGCTGTCAACTATCCGGAACTTTTCTACACCTACTCTGGATACACGTGTGCTCAGGTACATACTTAATTGGCAATCCCATCTCTGCTAGTATTTCTCTCCACGACTTGTTTGGATATTTGTCTCCTGTTGGATTCTGGGACATTGAGTGACTATCCTGTGAACTTAGCTTCAAGTGCATATAAACGCTCTACTGAATCTGCACCAACCCGGCACTAGTGCCACCCTCGTGCCGTCCGGGGCTACTTCCCTATACTAACATTCCTGTTTGTTATTTTCTCCTTTCGTTGTCTTCTGATTCCTGGATTCCTTTCCTCAAAATATCCTTATTCAGGTCAGTTGTTACCAATTCGATATATAAGTTGGAACTGATACTTTAAAGGCTCTTTAGACCATTCACACTCATTTTGTGTTATATTCCTTGTAGATCCATCCCGGGGAAGCTCCACTCCAATACCTATCTAGGTAGTTTCCATTTAATTCAACTGTTCTGATTACTTGCCTTAACTTCAACACTGGTCTAATATCTTTGTATTCCTTTGCAGCATTGGTATTGGCGGTGTGTGTTCTCCCTGCTCTTTCATTCAATTGATACCTCTGTCTGTCCCAACTGAAACAGCAGAGAGGTACATTGTAGAAAAGAGCCCCTCTTTGAGGAAGCCTGAGTGTTGTACTCAGGGGAGCTGGGATGGAAGGCTGAATATCGATTTTTGTACCACCATCATCTCCTACGCATCTTCGGCCTATTTCGGAGTGGTGAGTAACACCCCTCTACCAGCGCCACCATGTCTAACAAGAAACAAAAAAAGCATCATAGTTGATAAAGTAATCCCTGTGATCCTTCCCACTCTAAATGCTTTACCAGAAAATCTAGATCCCAGTATCCTAGTCCATGAATTTAACAATATCATGCTCACTAGATAAAATTGCCCCTCTTAAACTTAGATCTAGCAAACCAAAAGCCCCCTTAAACAAATGGTTCATGCCACAACTCAGAGACTTATGCCTCCTGAAAAGAAAAAGTGAAACCAATTGGAGACTTTGCCCCTCAATTGATAATAAAGCCATATTAACCTCGCTCTCCTCACACTATAAGATGGAAGTCTGCCAGGCAAAACGTAATTCTTATGACGAGCGCATTGCTAAATCCAACTCGAGCATGAAGGAACTCTACTCTATACTAAAAGAACTAGTGTCACCTATAGCTATACCTGATATCTGTACTAAGGATAAGTCCTGGTGTACAGACATCCAATATGCACTAGCAAACAAAATTAACATGCTCCAAAATAAAATCCAGCAAAAAAAAGAAACGCTGAATTTACAGCACTCATCTAAAAACCCTCTGCCTAGTGACCCACTGACGGCACGCGATAATATATTCCATTTCACGAAAATGTCTACCCTGGAAGTAGAAAAAATCATCCTTTCATTGAAGCCCTCCAATTGCAAAGGCGACATCTGCCCAGCACAACTAATAAAAGATGCTGCCAGAGAACTATCTCTGTTCATCGCCAAATTGATTAATGCCTCCTTTACTTCAGGCTCCATCCCTGCTAACCTAAAACAGTCTTGGGTGTTCCCTCTCCTCAAGAAACAGACACTAGATCCTCTCATCCCCACCAACAACCATCCCATTACCATGGTACCATTTCTACTTAAAATATTGGCCAAAGCTGCCTAGAACCAAATTCAAAAACACCTAGAATTGCATAAACTTTTAGGAGACAATCTGGTTTTCGCCCTCTATACGGAACGGAAACTGCCCTAATCTACTTAAAATCCCAAATTGATGAGCTTAGAGACAAAGGGAAGACAGTACTTTTGCTCCTACTTGATCTCTCATCTTCATTTGATCTTGTGGACCATAAGATCCTCTGTAGACAACTTGATTCTGCTGCTCACTTCTCCTCTGAGGCTATTAGATGGATTGAATCATTCCTGAGCGAGAGAACCATGAGAGTATTCTCTCCATCGGCAGCCGCAGACTCCACCCCTATCCTGTGCGGTGTTCCTCAGGGTTCTTGTGTCTCTCCAACTCTATACAACATCTTCACTAAGCCCTTGTTTGATGATTTGGACCAGCTGGGTATCATCTACACTAATTATGCAGATGATACACAGATTCTCCTCCCGCTTTCTGGGGATCATAGTAAGGACACGGAGTTGGTGAATAGGGTATATATTATCATCCAGGCATGGATGGCCACTCATGGCCTATGCTTGAACGATGATAAGACCGAGTTGACAATCATGGGTACACATGCCAACATCAAAAAACGAGGTCAGCTATTTTCCTCATTCAATATCGACAGGAATACCATCAAAGTCTCCAAGGAAGTAAAAACCCTTGGCTTCTACCTGGATTCCACCTTGTCCTTTGACAAACAGGTAAAATCCCTGGCTTCCACCACGGCCTACACCTGCAAGCTGATAAGAGCAGGCAAGCCATTCCTCTCTAACGACAGCTGTTTGATCCTGGCCAGAGCCTAAATAATATCCAGAATTGACTACTGTAATGCCCTATACAGTGGCGCTAATAAAATTACCATCCAGAGTCACCAGACATTACAAAATAATGCCTTGAGAGCAGCACTTGGCATAAACAAAAGAACCCATATCTCCTCCATTAGACGCCAACATAAATGGCTGTCTACTGGTAACAAAATACAGCTAAAGACACTATCACTGACCCACAAAGCTCTAAATAACGCTGCCCCCAGCTGCCTTACAGATATATTTCATAGAAGAATCTCTCTCAGACCTACTAGAGCTGGCAATGCTAATTGCTTGGCCATACCCAGATACAGACTTACCACAATTGGTGGTTATAGTTTCCCAGTGAAGGCTGCTAAATTTTGGAATCTACTGCCACTAGACCTAAGAGCAGACCAACCCTACCCACACTTCAGAAAAAATGCTATCAAACATGTCATCTCTACTGACCCCTAGTCTCCTACCCCTTAGGCCTACTCCGTACCTAGATCATCTGAGTCCCACTCACCTAATATTCTCATTTAAACTCTGTGCCTTTCTGTAACTTGTATATTTGTACAGTACATGTTTTTGTAATCATATAAGCCTTTATTGCATATCTTTTATATTTTGTAACCATGTAAGCCTTGCATTTTCCTACTGCTGCGCCATGTTACTTAAGGGTCTGGTGCACATAAAAAGCGAATAAACAAACAAACCCTCCAAACCAACAGATGCCCCATACCTGTTGTGTTCAGACCAGCACCAATGTGCCCCATCCATCCATTGCAAACCACTCCAAGATGCCCCCATACTGCCCTCCAGACCCACTGTGCCCCAATCCCTGCCCCCAGACCCACACAAATGTGCCCCATGCTTGCCCCCAGACCCACACCAATGTACCCCATCCCTCCACCCAGACCCACACCACTGTGTCCCTATCTATCCCTCCAGACCCACACCAAAGTGCCCCATCCATGCCCACAGACCCACACCAATGTACCCCATCCATCCCTCCAGGCCCACACCACTGTGTCCCTATCCCTCACTCCAGAACCACACCACTGTGCCCCATCCCACCAGACCCACACCAATGTGCCCCATCCCACCAGACCCACACAAGCGTGCCACTATCTAACTATTCAGACCCCAAGACGCCCAATCCCTCCCTCTAGACCAATACCATAATGCCTCATCCTCCCTCCACATAGCAAGATGCCTCTTCCCCCTTGCAAACCCACACCAAGAAGCCAAGGGCCTCTCCCGAACCACCCATCCTAAACACACCCCCATCAAACATTCAATTACTCTATTAGCCCCCTTTGATTCATTAAACACCACCATCCACTGTCCGTTTTCCTTTTCTTAGCCCTCCATACCTTTCACGTTGAATAGCTGAACATGATTTTGAAAGCAAATGTCATTTTCCGCTCGCCGTCTCAATCTGGTGTCTTGCAGAAACGTTCACGTGTCCCGAAGAAAATGCAAATTGTATTCTCAGCCAGCCAAGAGCACACAGATTGCTGCTGCTGTTGCAGCCTGGCAGCCAGAGCCTTCCCGGTTCCCGCTCATAAAAATGACCTTGATGGACAAGACGAAGTCGGACGCTCCAATCGGGGGTCTTGCAGAAACGTCCCCGGTATCCCGAAGAAAATGCCCACTGTAACCGCTGCAAGCCAAAAGCACGCAGATTCATTCCAGTTGCACTTGCACTGGCAGCCAAAGCCTTCCCGAGATTCCTACTGCTCTTGCAGCCTGGCAGTCAGAACCTCCCTGAGTTCCAGCTCGGTTCCATCTGGTGTTAAAATGGCCACCTTAACCGGTGCAAGCCAAAGGTACGCAGATTCCAGTTGCACCGGCAGCCAGAGCCTTCCTGGGGAGGACACTTTCACTCCAACTCATCAAATCCTTCTCTCAATCCCTACACAGGTCTAAACATGTCTCCATCCATAAGCCCTTTCTCATTGGCCAATTTCGAAATTACCCCCTGCTAGTAAGGTCTTCTGAGCCAGTGCATCGGAATGCTTTGTCCTGCAGGCACAGCATGGTTCATTCAACCTATGCATAGAACAGTGATGGGCGAATTGACCTGACACTATGATAAGCTGCTCTATTTCTGTTGTGAATTGTGACCCCTTCTTAGGGCCTATGGAACTTCTATTAGCGAGGACCTGCATGATAAATAAGATGAAATTGTATCCCAACAAAAAGCCAGACACTTGATGTAGATTTTGTAGATGTATTCTGATTGGCCGATACCCATACGAGCATCAACCATTAATAGGATATAAGAGATGTTGTTACTGATCGCAACAAGGATCCATTCTCATTTATAGACAACTATCCATTGACAGTACTGGAATATAAACCAGGAGGATGGAGTCACTAAAATTGCTCCTGAAAATCACAACGATGACATCGGAAGTCACGTGAAGAAGAGTAGGCGAGTCATTGCTATGGTCCGTTTCTCGGATGGGAACTAGACACTACCCAGTGTGAGTGGGCTAGTTCCCATTAGACAAGAGGACCTTTCTGCCTCTCCAGGTCGGTGGACGTTTCTCTAATGGGAAATAGCTGCTTCAGTGTGAGTGGGCTAGTTCCCATTAGACGAGAGGACCTTTCTGTCTCTCCAGGTCGGAGGGCCATTTCTCTAATGGGAAAAAACTGCTTCAGTGTGAGTGGGCTAGTTCCCAATAGACAAGGGGACCTTTCTGCCTCTCCAGGTAGGAGGGCCGTTTCTCTAATGGGAAATAGCTGCTTCAGTGTGAGTGGGCTAGTTCCCATTAGACGAGAGGACCTTTCTGCCTCTCCAGGTCGGCGGGCCGTTTCTCTAATGGGAAATAGCTGCTTCAGCGTGAGTGTGCTAGTTCCCATTAGACGAGAGGACCTTTCTGCCTTTCCAGGTCGCAGGGCCGTTTCCTTAATGGGAAATAGCTGCTTCAGTGTGAGTGGGCTAGTTCCCATTAGACAAAAGGACCTTTCTGCCTCTCCAGGTTGGCGGGCCGTTTCTCTAATGAGAAATAACTGCTTCAGCGTGAGTGGGCTAGTTCCCATTAGACGAGATGACCTTTCTGCCTCTCCAGGTCGCAGGGCCGTTTCCTTAATGGGAAATAACTGCTTCAGTGTGAGTGGGCTAGTTCCCATTAGAGGAGGGTACCTTTCTGCCTCTCCAGGTCGAAGAGCCATTTCTCTAATGGGAAATAGCTGCTTCAGTGTGAGTGGGCTGGTTCCCATTAGACAAAAGGACCTTTCTGCCTCTCCAGGTCGAAGGGCTGTTTCTCTAATGGGAAATAGCTGCTTCAGCGTGAGTGGGCTTGTTCCCATTAGATGAAAGGACCTTTCTGCATCTCCAGGTCGGAGGGCCATTTCTCTAATGGGAAAAAGCTGCTTCAGTGTGAGTGGGCTAGTTCCCATTAGACGAGGGGCCTTTCTGCCTCTACAGGTCCTAGGGCCGTTTCTCTAAGGGAAAATAGCTGCTTCAGCGTGAATGGGCTAGTTCCCATTAGACGAGGGGACCTTTCTGCCTCTTCAGGTCGAAGGGCCATTTCTCTAATGGGAAATAACTGCTTCAGCGTGAGTGGGCTAGTTCCCATTAAACGAGGGAACCTTTTTGCCTGTCCAGGTCAGAGGGCCGTTTCTCTAATGGGAAATAGCTGCTTCAGTGTGAGTGGGCTAGTTCCCTTTAGAGGAGGGGACCTTTCTGCCTCTCCAGGTCGAAGGGCCGTTTCTCTAAAGGGAAATAGCTGCTTCAGTGTGAGCGGGCTAGTTCCCATTAGATGAAAGGACCTTTCTGCATCTCCAGGTCGGAGGGACGTTTCTCTAATGGGAAAAGGCTACTTCAGTGTGAGTGGGCTAGTTCCCATTAGACATGGGGACCTTTCTGCCTCTCCAGGTCCGAGGGCCGTTTCTCTAAGGGGAAATAGCTGCTTCAGCGTGAGTGGGCTAGTTCCCATTAGACGAGGGGACCTGTCTGCCTCTCCAGGTCGGAGGGCCGTTTCTCTAATGGGAAATAGCTGGTTCATTCTGAGTGGGCTAGTTCCCATTAGACGAGGGGACCTTTCTGCCTCTCCAGGTCAAAGGGCAGTTTCTCTAAGGGGAAATAGCTGCTTCAGCGTGAGTGGGCTAGTTCCCATTAGACGAGGGGACCTTTCTGCCTCTCCAGGTCGGAGGGCCGTTTCTCTAATGGGAAGTAGCTGCTTCAGCGTGAGTGGGCTAGTTCCCATTAGACGAGGGGACCTTTCTGCCTCTCCAGGTCGAAGGGCCGTTTCTCTAATGGGAAATAGCTGCTTCAGTGTGAGTGGGCTAGTTCCCATTAGACGAAAGGACCTTTCTGCCTCTCCAGAGCGGAGGGCCGTTTCTCTAATGGGAAATAGCTGCTTCAGTGTGAGTGGGCTAGTTCCCATTAGACTAGGGGACCTTTCTGCCTCTCCAGGTTGCAGGGCCGTTTCTCTAATGGGACATAGCTGCTTCAGTGCGAGTGGGCTAGTTCCCATTAGACAAAAGGACATTTCTGCCTCTCTAAGTCGGAGGACCGTTTCTCTTATGGGAAATAGCTGCTTCAGTGTGAGTGGGCTAGTTCCCATTAGAGGAGGGGACATTACTGCCTCTCCAGGTCGAAGAGCCGCTTCTCTAATTGGAAATAGCTGTTTCAGTGTATGTGGGCTAGTTCCCATTAGACGAAAGGACCGTTTTGCCTCTCCAGGTTGGCGGGCCGTTTCTCTAATGAGAAATAGCTGCTTCAGCGTGAGTGGGCTAGTTCCCATTAGACGAGATGACCTTTCTGCCTCTCCAGGTCGCAGGGCCGTTTCCTTAATGGGAAATAACTGCTTCAGTGTGAGTGGGCTAGTTCCCATTAGAGGAGGGGACCTTACTGGCTCTCCAGGTCGAAGAGCCATTTCTCTAATGGGAAATGGCTGCTTCAGTGTGAGTGGGCTAGTTCCCATTAGACGAAAGGACATTTCTGCCTCTCTAGGTGGGAGGGCCGTTTCTCTAATGGGAAATAGCTGCTTCAGTGTGAGTGGGCTAGTTCCCATTAGAGGAGGGGACATTACTGCCTCTCCAGGTCGAAGAGCCGCTTCTCTAATTGGAAATAGCTGCTTCAGTGTGTATGGGCTAGTTCCCATTAGACGAAAGGACCGTTTTGCCTCTCCAGGTCGGAGGGCCGTTTCTCTAATGGGAAATAGCTGCTTCAGTGTGAGTGGGCTAGTTCCCATTAGAGGAGAGGACCTCTCTGCCTCTCCAGTTCGAAGGGCCGTTTCTCTAATGGGAAATGGCTGCTTGAGTGTGAGTGGGCTAGTTCCCATTAGAGGATAGGACCTTTCTGCCTCTCCTGGTCGGAGGGCCGTTTCTCTAATGGGAAATAGCTGCTTCAGTGTGAGTGGACTAGTTCACATTAGACGAGGGGATCTTTCTGCCTCTCCAGGTCCGAGGGCCATTTCTCTAAGGGGAAATAGCTGCTTCAGCGTGCATGGGCTAGTTGCCATTAGACGAGGAGACCTTTCTGCCTCTCCAGGTCGAAGGGCCGTTTCTCTAAGGGGAAATAGCTGCTTCTGTGTGAGTTGGCTAGTTCCTATTAGACAAGGGGACCTTTCTGCCTCTCCAGGTCAGAGGGCCGTTTCTCTAATGGGAAATAGCTGCTTCAGTGTGCGTGGGCTAGTTCCAGTTAGACGAGGGGACCTTTCTGCCTCTCCAGGTCGGAGGGCCATTTTTCTAATGGGAAATAGCTGCTTCAGTGTTAGTGGGCTAGTTCCCATTAGACGAAAGGACCTTACTGCCTCTCCAGGTCGGAGGGCTGTTTCTCTAATGGGCGATAGCTACTTCAGTGTGAGTGGGCTAGTTCCCATTAGACGAGGGGATCTTTCTGCCTCTCCACGTCGGAGGGCCATTTCTCTAATGGAAAATAGCTGCTTCAATGTGAGTGGGCTAGTTCCCATAAAACAAGGGGACCTTTCTGCATCTCCAGGTCGCAGGGCCGTTTCTCTAATGGGAAATAGCTGCTTCAGTGTTATTGGACTAGTTCCCATTAGACAAAAGGACCTTTCTGCCTCTCCAGGTCGGAGGGCCGTTTCTCTAGTGGGAAATATCTGCTTCAGTGTGAGTGGGCTAGTTCCCATTAGACGAGGGGACCTTTCTGCCTCTCCAGGTCGCAGGGCCGTTTCTCTAATGGGAAATAGCTGATTCAGTGCGAGTGGGCTAGTTCCCATTCAACAAGGGGACCTTTTGGTCTCCTGTTGATCATCAACTTGTCCCAAATGTCCTCTTTCTGATAAAACACTTTATAGCCAACCCTCATAGTGCTGTAACAAACTCCTCAATGGTCTCACAATATTTCTCTTGTCTGATGGCAAATTGATAACAAGCCAAAATGTTATTCCCCTTCACCTTGTAATGCTTGTCCATCTTGGCTATGCATATATCAAACTGAGTCGGTTGCCCCTCTCGATGCATTTAAGTAGTTTCAAGAAATTGTTGTCCAGCCGACCTCAACAATGAACCAGTGCCTCTTTCTTTTTACTCAAATAATTAGGACCATATACTGCCAACATATACTTCTGGAATCTTTCTTTCCATTTAATGACCTAGGAATAACCCAGTGCCTGGTATACTTGCCATGATCTTTGATGTAGTTTCTATTGCTTCGCTATTTACGTGCCCTTGGTATTTGTCACCTTGTTCACAGGACAAATGTCTGTAATCTCCCTTTCAAGGTGCAATGAAAAAAACCCTCTCAGAGTAACAGCCAATTATTCTACGGCATGCTCCCTTCTTTACGTGTGCAACGTTTCCTTTGGTCGCTACACAGCATGTGGGACCAGCACAGCACAGAGCGCAGTGCCCGCTTGTTACATAGCTAAGCAACAGACATGTCAACTCCTTATCATGTCTCAAATTGCCAGGTAACGATTGGCAACAGTCGACGATGCGTCCTTGGATCACGTGTTGTTGCGTGCATGCATAGCTATGCTGCCAGGGGGCTTCCTGGGTCCTCATAGGCTCACACACCTCCCAGATACTCTCCAACACAGGTCTGGAAAGTCCCAATGAGCCACCATTCGACTGTGGCACTAACACTGTACCTGCTCAGCCAGGGCAACCACAATCAATGGCAAGTGCGGGCTCTTTGTCATTGCAGCAACTCATCACCAGTTAAGGAAGTGAACCAGGACACAGCCAGTATGTGTGACTTAATTTATTTTTAGTGCATCTTTATGCAGTAACAACTCTCTCTGTCCTCACCCTTATAGTGACCACCGTACTACTTGTCTTGCATTCTCTTCTAGTGTTCTCTGTTCGCATTCCACAACCTTAACATTCCCTCTGCTGACATTCCTAAGACTGTGATGAGGCCCCCTTTCTTGTAGAGGACTTTATTCCCATGGCAACTTTCTGTATTCTAATATTACTCAACTAGAGTTGTATTGCCAAGTGTGAATGGTTCAGTTAGCCCCCCTATAGTGCTCTATATGAGCATGGGTTGACCCTCCTAGGAGTGACGATGCATTGGCCCTATTAGGCATGAAGATTTGTTTGCTCTCCTGGGCAGAAAGACCATTTGTCTGTCCTGGGATTGAAGACGTACTGGCACTCCTGGGCTTGAAGACAAAGATAGGCCCTTCCAGAGGCCAGAAACTGATGATGTCATGCATCGGCAGGGCCAGAAACCGAAGAGAGGCAACACTCGCCTTGGTATTGAGAGTTAAACCACAGTCAAGTTGGTTTACCCAGGGTAAGGCACTCCTCCTCATCTTTCCACTACCCCTCTCTACTTTTGATGGGCTAGCTATTAGGTTAAGATGTTCATCCAGGCGCCAGCTATCATACTTCTTCTTTCACAGTATTTACCGTATTCTCAGGGTCCACCTTCTGCACTTCTTCCTTCCTCCACTTCCCTTTTCTTCCTCTGTACCTCTCCCAAAATGTTCCTTCATCAGTGGCCCTCATTTTCCTACACCGATTTTGTCTGTACCTTTCAAACTGTTCTCCAAGTAATTTCCTCCTTTCTCTTGTGTCTCACCTTCCATCTCTCTCCTTTTCCCCCTTGCTAGTTTTCCCCTCTTCACGCTGCTCTCCCCTTTCCCTTCCTTTGACGCATCTTCACCTTCCTCTCCCATCCACCTCTCTTTAAGTCTTACTCTCCTATCACTCCCTTCGCCTTCCTTCTTCCTCTTTTACTTCACTCTTTACTGCAACGCTTGTTTCCAAACTCCCATACTAGGCCTTCTACACAAGCCTCCCTGTATAGTCCTGCCCCTTTTGAAACTGAAAAAGGAAGAAAAGGAAGGGTGTTAATTAATGTGCCCAAATCCTTGTGTGTACATGACAAAGTGATTGGCTCTTCTGAGTAACTCACCATCTCGAGATCTAGTGATTTGTATCAGTAATAAATTGTCAGCTGCCAACTTGAAGTCAAGCAGTGCTGTCATGGTAGCTGCCTGACCCCACCATGGTGCCTCCTGCAGGCAACTGCACAATAACTCTGCCAACCTTGAACCTCCTCATCTGCCAACTTCATTGTATACCCTCAAGCTCAAGTAGGTCTTTTTCACAGTCCATCCTGCAGACTGTGTATTCAAATGTACTTTTAGTCGCATCAAAGACGATACCCACAGAGCTTTTGTTCATTCTTCAAAACTCTGCCAGGTCTTGAATTACAGACACTGGTACCTGGCAAATGATAAAGTGGATAGGGTAGATGCCTTGTGAATACCTTATATACTGGCTATTATCTTTCTGAAGGTACAGGCCCCACCAGGGTGTCGTAGCTCCATTCCCATGTGTCCACCTAGAAACATGGTCACAGGCCTCTCCTTTTTTATGCTGTCACTCAGTTCATTGTTGCACTCAATATGTAATTCCTTTCATTGATGGTTTCATATTTTCAGTCATTTATATTCCATGAAAGTATTTATATTGTTAAAGTAGGCCTTATTTTCATTTATTATATTACTCGAGTTATCAGTTCATGGTTCTTACATATTTGTCATATTCAAGATTTATTATAATCATTTCATTGGACCGAAGTGTAAGATATCTTAGCCACTGGCATAATTATGGATCTATGTTTTCAAATTGAACCTGAAGAGTTGCATTTTTTCCAAATGTTTTGTACCTAATTTTTTAAAATGTCAGATTGTGGGGTAGGTCGCTCCTCCACCACCCACCTCCCCACACCTTACACAATCCAATAGGGCCTGATTCCAAGTCGCCATCTACCTTTGGTGGTATACAAAAGTTAAAGAAATTGAGGGGAGGGGGCAGGGGATTTTCAACCAGTTGGGTGGGTGGAGGGTCGACAAAATCAATAAACCTATAATTATACTTTTAACTGGTGTTATGGTCACTAATATTCTTAATAAAAATCTCCCCAATGGAAGGGGGAAATGTGTTTTTACTGGGGGGTGAGGGTCACTAGACCACCAGGGATGGCTTGAAAGGGGGGGGCGGTGATCGGAGCATGATAGTTCTGATTTGTTTTTGCTGGGCTGAACATAGGCAATGAATGTTTTTTGTTTTGTTTACAGGTTTTTTTACGGGAGGAGCTGCAACGTTATGCGAGTCGTTTTTTTATTCTACGGGATTGGGCAGTCTGGGGAGGTATTTTGGTAGGCTGGGACACAAATGCAGGGTCAGGCCACAAATTGCCCCCCATGCCAGCAAAACATTGGTGTTTCCCTGGGAGTGGCTGTCTCCTATGTGGGTTGACTGTCCGCAAGCCCATGCTGCACCTCAGGCTGTGCTGCGTTACAGATTTCGCCTCCGGGGAGGAATGGGGACCCTTTGCGTCCAGGGAAGAATGGAAATCCTGCCGGGGCTCCTTGGAACTGCAGCTAGACTTGGGGACGGTCAACCCACATGGGGTACAGCTACCCAAGGACATCACTTTCCGGCCTCCCGGAGCTCTGGCTGGCCTGCGTTACAGCTTCTCCCTCTGGGAAAGGACAGGGACCCTGCCAGGGCTCACTGGGACAGCCGCTGTGCTTAGGGACACTAGATCCACATGGGAAACGAATGCCCAAGGCCAGCACCCCCAACCGTACAGCATCTATTGCTGGATTGCATTACAGCTTCCCCCTCCGGGAAGAATCCGGACCCTGCCGAGGCTCCCTGAAACCGCTGCTGGGTTTGTGGACCTCCGACCATCTTGGAGCTCTGGCTGGTTTGTGTTACAGCTTTTCCCCACCAGGGAGCCCCGGCAGTGTGCCAGTATCGCCAAGGAGGGAAAAGCTGTAACACAGCCCAGCCAAAACTCCAGGACGGCTGGAGGTGCTGTCCCTGGCCTTGGGCGGCTGTCCCTCATGTGGGTCGACCATGCCCAAGCACAGCGGCAGTCCGAAGGAGCCACGGCAGGGTCCCCGACTTTTCCCAGAGGGAGAAGCTGTAACGCAGGGCAGCCATAGGCTCCAGGATAGTCAGGGTAATGTCCCTGGCATTGGGCAACCATCCCCAAGTGCAGCGGCTGTCCCAGGAAGCCCCCGGCAGGGTCCCCATCCCTTCTCAGAGGGAAATACTGTAACACAGCCAGCCAACACTCCAGGATGTTCAGGGGTGATGTCCCTGGCCTTGGGCACCTGTCTCCCATGTGGGTCGATTGTACCCAAGTCCAGCGGCAGCTCTGGTGAGCCCCGGCAGGGTCCCCATTCTTCCTCAGAGAGAAAAGCTGTAACACAGGGCAGCCAGAGCTCCAGGATTATCGGGGGTGATATCCCTGGACTTGGGTGGCTGTCTCCCATGTGGGTCGACCGTCCCGCAGCCCAGCAGCGGTTCCAGGAAGCCCTGTCAGGGTCCCACTCCCTCAGGGAAGGGGACCCTGCCTGGTCTCCCTGGGACAGCCGCTGCACTTGGAGATGGTCACCCCATATGGGAGACAACTGCCCAATGCCAGGAACATTACCCCCAACTATCCTGGAGCTCTGGCTTGCCTGTGTTACAGCTTCTCCCTCTGGGAAATATTGGGGATCCTGCCAGAGCTCTGGCTAGGCAGCATTACAGAATTTCCCTCGGGGAACGGAGGGGGACCCTACCGGGGCTCCTTGGGACTGCTGTTGGACTTGGGGATGGTCGACACTTTTTCTTTTTCACGCAGGTAGGTGCACCCACACATGAGGTACTGTTTTCATCCGGACACCTGTGGGAATGTAGGACATGTGTTGTTGGTTGTATGTTTCAGAAGTTTCCAGGTGGGAAATGTCAGAAAATTGTGTTTTCCCCCCTAAATTTCAGACTTTGCTGTGCTTTTGGGTAATAAATTCTAGGGCAATTCATGCAAGTCAGACCTCTGTGGGTTCCCACGGGAGTCTGCTCTCCCGATAAAACACTTGGGTTACCAGTGGTTTAGCCTTTTCCCTTCGCACCCAGGTAGGTGCACCCACACATGTGAGGTACAGTTTTTGTCGGGACACCTGTGGTATCACAGGAAGCTACATGTGTTGTTGGCAGTGTGTTTTGGTGGATTGGAGGTGGGAAATGTCTGGAAATTGAGTTTTTTCCCTAAATTTTGGACTTTGCCGGGGCTTCTGGGTAATACATTCTTGGTCGATTCGCACAAGTCAGACTTCCGTGGATTACCACAGGTGCCTTCTTTTCAGAAATGCATTGTGTTCTGATTTTCCTTGCTGGCTGCGACACCCCCGGCCCAAATCTGTAGGTTGTCCACAAGAGCAAATTCCCGCAAGATCTGCTCGGCTGAATCACTGGGGGTTACCAGTGGTTTAGCCTTTTGCCTTTGCACCTAGGTAGGTGCACCCCCAAATGTGAGGTACCGTTTTCATTGGGACACCTGTGGGAAGGTAGGACATTTGTTTTCTTTTGGTTTTCATAACATTTTCATACATTTGCTACTGCACTTTGTTACACAACCCTTTAATTTCCCAAATTTGACCTACATTTAGTTGCTGATTTAGGCACTGTATGCTTTTGTAACCTGCACAAGTCACCTACCCTTCAAAAGGTCTGCTTGTGCTCTTTAAAAAAATGGTATGTTTGCCATTCCTCAAATTTATTTTCCTTATTTACACATGCTAAGTACGTCTGTTTAGGCCATCAGCATAAACGTCCTGTGTACCAAGGCTCAGTTTTTGCCTTCTGTTATTGCTTGTTTTGTGAAACAATACAAAAAATGTGCGATTTCCTAACTGGAAGAGGCAGGGGAATGTAGCGGGGCATTGCCTTTCTCAATATTCACAGAAGCCATTACCTTACAGGTCCAACCATCTCCAGCACATAGCTTTTTTATCTGTCATTTTTCCAATTTTTCCCCAATATATGGGCATTTTCCCTACATAGATGTGACCTGACCTGCGCAAACTGTCACGCTCACCTGGTCTCCACTGGCGCGTACTCGTGTGCAAAGGATGATGTCTGCACTAGTGTTGTTCTGCTTAATGAGGGCCTGCTTGCATCCTCCATTCTGTCTTGCCTCAGGAGAGGTTTGTCTGCAAGTTGAAACAAAATATTAGCCAACTGTGTGGAGCTGGTTTTGGTTTTCACCTCCTTAAGTGTTATCCTTCTCTTTCCCTAGCTCACCTTGTCTATTATATGGGTGAGCTCTCTGCCCTGCACACTCTCTGGCAGGGGCGCGGTTACTTGGTAGTTCCTGGATCGAGTTACATCACTGATCCGATGGAGGTTGCTGAGGTGGATGGACCGGAGTAAGCAGGTAAGTCTCTATTCCAATAGCTCCTTGAAATAGCTGCCTTAAGTCCTTTCATGCAAGATATCTCATGTTCATTTTCTCGTCTTTCAGGTGCGGCACAAAAGCGGTTTTCGGATGATGGATGACTCTCCTGACAATGATGTGCAGCGCTGTGCGAGATGCGCTAATAGTTAGCTTTATTTTAGCCTTCTTATTGTGTGCGACTAACCTGCTTTGTCATTTCTGTTTGGCAGGTACAGCGTTTTTCCAGGAAGAAGATGGAAGGTCCGACTGACGGTGTCAAGATGCGGCGCAATGCATAATGATGGAGAACTGCTCGCTGGAGTTTCTGGAGGAGGCCGAGTCAGGTGCGTCTCTACCCGAGAGGGTACCTTCTATTCTGATCTTCTACAGATGCGGCGGCCCTTGGATAAGCGTAAAGGCGAGGCCCAGATGTTATGCAGGTAAGGCCTTCAATGCGTGAATAACTCTTGTTCTTCTATTTTCACAGGTGCCGATGGATAAAAGACTCTGGACAGGCGTGGCAGAAAGGAAGCAAGAACTGACATGATGAGCGTTACGCTGCAGGAGTGCAGATTAATGCAAAGCGTGTTCGGTTTGCGAGGTGCGGTTTAAATAGCCTTGCAAGTAGTTCCAGGAAAATAGTCCCCTTCATCGTATCCTGTCTCTCTGGTAAAGTAATCCCAAGCCACACCCTGTACTGAATGGGCTCAGCATCTCAGAGCCAAATAAATGGACCATGTATTTAACACTTACCATGAGCCAGCGGCGCCAGGACTGAGCCCAGGTGAGCGTAGCTGGGGCCTGGGAAGTCCCAAAGGAAGCCAGAATCTGGGCAGGGCTCGCGGGTTTCAGGGTTTTGGAGGCATGCACCATGACACAAACCACTCTTTCCTAAACTTGGAATGTTGTGTACTTTTCCGAAATGTATGCCTTTCTGTCTTCCCATTCAGCATCCTTCCCCCCTCTTCCATTCCGTCCACGCATGGCCTATTGGGGGAAAAAAGGGTAAAAATCGCCTACGTATCACAAAATTGATGGTAACCTTATAAAAATGTTTCCACTCAACCTGTTCTTGAAAGCCTTGAAAAAAGTCGAATTCAGCACAGCAAACAATTGTTTCCTAGCTCTTACAAGGAAAAAAACCACAGGCTTCTTTGTACATCATTTTATTGTCATTTTCTGAAAAGAATACAAAATGTGCTCCTTTTTGGTTATTTTCTCTCACCCCATACAGCAAAATAGGATACCTTGGTGGCATTATGACCGCCTACTTGTGGGAAGAAAGGGGGCCAAATTTGGCCGAGATATCACATGTAACAAAAAAGTTACAAGGGATTGAATGGCGACATACCGAAACCACCATTGGCAGTTAAGGGTTTAACAAAGAATAACACATTAGCTTAAAGAAATAGACAATTGGGAAATGGATGTGTTTTTATGACAAGTGCTTACACTGTAAAGCAACAAATAGTACATATACATACTATACGTTACACAGCATATTTGGCAATTGCCTTTTTAAAACCAAAGATCGAATTGGTGGATCCATATGGAGTGAACCTACTTTACCGGGGGAGGGGGTGGGGCAATTGGAAGAAAAAGAAGCTGAATATTGAAACATTTGTGGAAAAACAGTTCTCATAACTGCACATGAAAAGTTGCAAGAATTTGATAACAGAAAAAGTAAACTTTATTATTGCAAATGTTCACAATCTTTCGTCACAATATTTCCTGTAAGAGCTCAACAGATATCACGACTTCACACCTTTAGCAGGGCCACGCTGATACACAGTGCTGGAGGTTTGTGACACAATTATCAATCTAAAATTATTTGCTTTGCATAATGATGCTGTAGTGTGAACAAGTATGGATAAACTATAGACAACTAAAGATCACAGAAAGAACATTGACAAGTAAAAAATGGCACTCAAAATATGTATTTATAAGACAGTGAGTTAAAATAACATGAAAAGCAACTCACACTGGCTAAAATTAAAAATGTGATTAGAGTGGAACTCGGAAACACGTGACACTTTTCTGAAGCACACCTGGAACTTTTTGAATCGTTATACTCTTTACACTTTAATCGGGCCTTTCCAATATTTATGGATTTGTATGTACAAGGCAGTTTTGTTAGTATTTAACATCAGGCGGAGTGGTGGAGCAGGCCAAGCGGAGTGGCCTGTAGATATTTTGGCCCAATTCCATAAAAAGGCATGAGGAACTAGACATTAGGCCTTGACCTGAATGGGCTTGGCCATGGGTACCCAATGAAGATGGTGCACAACTGGAGTAATGTGAGCACAACTAGGTGTGTAGGTGGCTACTCTGGCTGTAGAGTTTTGCAGGACCTCAAGGTGCAATGAGAGGTAGACAGGTCGTACCAGAAATAGGGCGTGGCAGTGGTCCATGAAGGACATAAGAAGTGAGGACACCACAGGGGCACGCAACTGAGAAAGGAGTAAACCAAGAACCTTACTAAGGGGTTTTCAGTTGAAGATAACCCCTTTGACATATTGGACTTGACATTCCACAGACAAAAAAGCTAATATATTTACCCCTAAAGATGGCCAAAAAGAGGGGGGGCACCACCAACACCTCAATTTTTTTCCCTGTTCAACTTGAGGCAGCTATTACACATCCATTAAACAAAACCTGGAAGATGGAGGAAACCTGAGGGACTCCACATGTCAAGGCAGTGGGTACAGAGAGAAAAGGGGGGGGAGGGAAAATGACTGTTCTGTCAGAGGGAAACAGAGAAAACCAGGAAAGAACGGCACCAGAAAGGCCGGCCCGGACGAGCAAGATGGCATGGTCAATGATATCAAAGGCGGAAGATAAGTTAAGTAACAATAAAGAACCAACGCTGCCCGAGTCGTGCAGTCAAACCACATCGTCAACGTTGGAGACCAGCACCCCCACTGTGCCACATCCTGGACGAAAACCGGATTGGGAAGTGTGGAAGAAGAAAGATTACTCAAGAAAGGGCCGACGAAGGCTTCAAAAAGCTTAATAAGAGTATTCCAAGATGGCCGCCATGACCACTCCACCGTGAGGAGCGTGCTCCTCGCCGGTGACCCGAAAAAGGAACCATAAGTAGCGTTAAAAACAAGACCCCATGGCAGCAAAGGGGACGACCTGAGAACCAAGCAGTCCCCAAAAAAACTCCATCCGGACCGTTTGAAGGCAGAGAGGGGCAGAGTGAGCGGACCCGAGACCGCCAGAAGCGATGCCTTCGTGGGGACTGGCAGCCGAGCCACAGGAGATCAGAGAGAACCCCAGCAGGTGGTGCAGAAGATGTGGGGTGCCCATTCAGCCACAGAAACATAGGCAAGACTGGGGAGTGTGAGCGGACCACTGCGGATCCCCGGTGGGACACGCTGGCGCACGCACCACAGCAATCCAGTAGAGCCGGCCCACACATCCAGCTACAAAGGTAAGGAGGGGGAGCGGGTAGTATTACCCTGAAATCCTGCGCCCGCCTCGGCCTCATACAGCAAGCCCGGATCCGCGTGGCTCAGGGCCTCCACGAACCACGCGGCGCAGGGCTCCCATGAGCTGTGATTCACCACCAGCTCGCGGAGGGTAAGCAGTCATAATTAAAGGAGTTGGCAGCCATGAAGCAGGTGCACGGAAGTCGCTCCCCTCCCAAACAAGAGACATGGAGGTTTATGAAAGCATCTGCCCCAACGCACCATAGCCTACACTTGGAAGGAGACCCCCTACGGCAGGAGACGCACAGCATACTCGGATCCAGGTAAAGGCCCAAACGCATACCATTCAGCAACATCAGAGTCAAACTGCAGTAATAGAAAAGCGGTAGCACTAAGTCTCCTGCTGCATCCCCCCGGAAAAGGAAGGAACCCGGGGGCGGCGGGGGGAAGAACGGCACATTTCAACCTCATGAAAACTGACCCTGCCATGCAAGATTAACCGAGAAGGAACCTCCAGGGGGGCAATAGTGTACTTAGAGGCCCAGGAGCTGTGGGAGCACAGGGTGTGGGAGGAAGGAATTCAAGAAGCTCCTGGGCTCTGGGCCAGTGTGACACCGCAACCTTGACCACTTCAAGAAAACCTTTGAGTGTACTAGCCCCACGGCCCCCAGGGGGAAACCAACCCAGGCTCTAAAGGGGAGCTAGACCTTCCGCAGCACACAGGAGGGAGAGAGGAGCATCCCCTTCATACAGAACAACTGGCCAATGCCCCAGGGTCAAGAGGAACCTCAGAGGCTTGGGGAGACGCCCTCCATAGTAAGGTGCAGGCAGGCACTCGCAATCACCCGGCAATGTCACGCAACAAGCTTACAGGAGGCCAAAGAGGGCCCCCCCAGGGGCCATGATCTCAAAAAAACAGGAAGGGACCCTCCAAAATCTATGGAGAAAGGAGGGGGAAGCCCGGAGGAAGAGGATCTAGAGGTGACAGAGAGGCAGGGGTCGAAGGAACCCCCAACGCTGCCACAGGGGCAAGAGGTCACGAGCGAGGTGCTGCAACAGTGCTTTAAGGCATTCAGTGACCAAATGATGGCTACCCTTAAGACACAATTAAGCCTAATACGCACAAAACTTGCACAATCCTTACAGGAAATCAAAGGCGACATTGTTGAAAAGGGTGACAGAGTTGATACAAATGAAAACGCCATTCAAGAACTCACTGAAGACACCCGGAAGATAGCTTTATTAGCGGAGCAGCTGGCGGTAGCGACACACAACGTGGATCTCCAAGCAGAGGACTTGGAGAACCACTCAAGGAGGTCCAGCATCAGGTTGAAGGGGCTGCCAGAAAGTGTGAGCGATGCTGACCTCAGGGAAACAATGCAGCACATGTTCAAAGATTTGCTGGACATAGAGGCTGGGGGAGAAATTATCATAGATAGAATTCACTGCGTGGGTCCAGGGCCAGGCCAAGAGAAGTGGTGATGGCTTTACAGCGATACGACCAAAAAGAATCGATCCTGCAAGCAGTGAGGAAAGCAACCCTGATAAAGGTGAACAGCACCAACAGAACTTTTCCAGGACCTGGCCAAATACACACTAACAAAGAGGAGGCAAATGGGCCCGGTGACCAATGCCCTTACAAAAGCCCAGATAAGATACAGATGGACATTCCGCTTTGGAATGCTCTTCTAGTGGGAAGGGCGCCAACACCACATCACCACATTGGATGGGGGACTCAAGATCCCGAATATTGAAGAAGGTGGTGATGCAGGGGGATGACATAATAGCAGGCCAGAACATAAAAGCCACCAAGAGAAGCCATGGGAATGGAGAAGAGTAGAGCGGTCAAAGACAAGACGCAAACAATTCCGGGGCTCAGTGGGGGCAGCAACTGAAGCCCCCAGGCTGAATAGGCCATCCACTTAACAGCAGCGGCAGGGATCACGAGACAAGGGTTAAGACCCGGTGGGGTTACAAGAGGAATGTCAGCCTAAGGGTCGGCTCGGGGAGACAGGGGGATGGTGACGATCTTGGAAACGGGGGAGAGCAGAGGAATAGCTCTCCCCGCACAGATATTCTCTGGGATGGGAACGAGACCCGGCATCCTAGGACGATGTTACGGCCTGGGGAAGATGTGCCAAGTCCAGCCAAAGTGAGTGAAAGGAGATTGCTGCGACATGGTTACTTTCAGGGCATAATGGGGTATGGGTAGCAGAAAAGGGATCCAAATACTAACACTCAATGTTAAGAGGATTTAACACATCGGCTAAGAGAAGGAACTGGAGAACCTCCTCCAGGATACCAAGCCCGACATTGTGACGCTGCAGGAGACCCATATCCGTAAGCAAGACAAGCACAGAATTAAGTTGAGAGGGTACCCCCAGGTTATGCAGGCCAACGACAAGAGTAAGACTCAAGGGCTCATCATAGTGTTCAGACACCTACCTGACGTCCAAATAATAGGCACAAAAGCTGACAAGGAAGGTAGATTCCTCTTCATCCAGCTACAATGGGGGGGTCCTCTCACAATCGCCACGGTGTACACCCCCCAACTCAGGGCAGGACGGATACTTGCGGGGGGTTTGGAGAAGATAGACCAGTTCACAACGGGCCACCTAATACTGACACAGTATTTTAACTTGGCGTGGTGCCCATCCACGGACAGAAGCACGGACAGGAACCCCACACCTAAAGGCCCATCTAGTAAACTACAGGCTAGCATAAACAGAATGGCATTAGCAGATACATGTCATGAACTAAAAGGGGACTCCAAGGGGTATACTTACTACTCACAAGTGCATCGATCATTCTCAAGAATTGATTACATATGGGTTTCGGTGACACTGCCTGGCCAAGTACGGAACATAGAAAGGGGACCTCATAGCCCTGTCCGACCACGCTCCCCTGCAGCTAGAAATCCAATGGGAAAGGGGAGCTATTGGAGCTGGAATTACCGCGGCTGCTGGCACCAGACTTGCTCTCCAATGGGTACTCGTTAAAGGATTTAAAGTGTACTCTTTCCAATTACAGTGCCTCGAAAGAGTCCTGTATTGTTATTTTTCATCACTACCTCCCAGAGTCGGGAGTGGGTAATTTGCGCGCCTGCTGCCTTCCTTGGATGTGGTAGCCGTTTCTCAGGCTCCCACTCCGGAATCGAACCCTGATTCCCATTACCCGTGGTCACCATGGACAGAAAGTACCATCGAAAGTTGATAGGGCAGACATCCGAATGCATCGTTGCCATCACGGGGACGTCCGATCAGCCCCGGATTGGTCTTGGTTTGATAAATGCACGCATCCCGGGAGGTCCTCGCTCGTCAGCAGGTATTAGCTCTAGATTTACCACAGTTATCCAATTTAACAGATGGAGATATCAAAGGAACCAAAACTGATTTAATGAGCCATTCGCAGTTTCACTGTACCGGTCGTACCAGCCGTTTGTGCTTACATGTGCATGGCTTAATCTTTGAGACAAGCATATACTACTGGCAGGATCAACCAGGTAGCCACACCTGCTGGAGGGTGGCAAGGGGGGGAGCCGCGTGCCCGCCTCAGAGCCGACCTTTGCACCCTCTGGGGCCGTCTGCAGGACCCGAGCGTCAAAGAGCTCCCCCCGACGCGTGTGTGTCGGGTGGACAGGTCGGTCGCATGGGCACCCGCGGCCCGGCCTGCTCTGCCATGCCACGGGGTGGGGGGGAGAGGCCGGGCCCAGGCACAACTTGAAGCAGTAGAGGGTTCGCCCACACGCCACCACTGTTGTGGCAACAGAGGGGGTCAGCACCCCACGGAATGTGTGTTCCTAACTGCTGGAGAAACGTGCTTGGTGGAGGAGGGACTTCATCGTGGCTTGCGGGGGGACACCGTCCACTCTGATCTGACCACTGGTGAGCTGCCGGGCTGCTCGGCCGTTGCTCTGCTCGGAGGGGAGAGCCGCCCACAAGAGGGGCTCTCCCCGAGGGGGGCATACCCTTGAGACGGTCCCAAGGCGGGTGGAAGCTAATTGCTTGAAACAACAGCCGAGGCTGGCCAAGCAGTCCAACCCTAGACGGACCAAGTGTGCCAAATCGATCCCATGGAGTGCTCGGAAGAGTGCCCGCACCAGGACAGTCTTTGATGGGCCAGTCTCGGCCGGCCTGGGGAGGTGCAGTGGTTTTCCCACGGAGACCGGGTCGGGCAGCGAGATCCAAGAGGAGCACAGACAGGTCCCTCTCACCCGGTCTATAATAATCCGGAGAAAGGTGACTAAGCTTTCTTGTAATCTGTGTACCAAGAGTGACTGAGTGGGACCTCTCGGCAAAAGCGTCCAGGCTCCTTATAGACCCAACTAGAGAAGAATTTTAAATTGAAGACCATCGGGACTGCCAAAGCAGCCCGGCCATCTGGTCCTTGCAGTCATTACTATGGAATGACAACGCTCGGAGGACGGCCATCTGGTAGGGCAATGCATTCCAATGGGCCTGGACAGGAAGAGCCTTTGGCCCCGTGCCTGACAAAGGACAGGGGACCGGCAGGTGCCCAAGTGCATGGGCCAGCACCAATGGTCATCCTCAAGCTCTGGCCAAGCCACCTTAGAGCTTTTTCCCCCCTCCACATAAGAGGTTTCTCGTCCGCCTTCTCAGCCCCGCGGACACAGCAAAACTGCTGTCAGGGGGCTGTAACACTCTCTGTCGGAGCACAGAGCCACCTGCCCGCTGGGGTCTTCCGAGCTGGTCGCGGTGCACCGCCACAGAGGAAATGCACCCTATGGGTGCCGGGTCTGCCCACTGTGAAGGCATCCACCGTTCCAGGCGACCGACCTGCGTGCCGTGTTGAATCCTTCGGGCGGACTGCACGGACCCCACCAGTTTACCTCTGAACGGTTTCATGCCCACTCTCTCTTCAAAGTTCTTTTCAACTTTCCCTTATGGTACTTGTAAGCCATCCGTCTCGTGCCCATATTTAGCCTTAGATGGAGTTTACCACATGCTTTGGGATGCCTGCATGAACCCCACCAGTTGACCGCTCAGCGGTTTCACCCCCTCTTGAACTCCCTCTTGCAAGTTTTTTTCAACTTAGCCATCTGTCGCGCACCCGTATTTAGCCTTAAATGGAGTTTACCACATGCTTTGGGATGTATTCCCAAGCAACCTGACTCCAAGAAGACCTGATCCCGGCTCGCCAGAGGCCGCTACCGGCCTAACACCATCCGCGGGTTGAGACTCGATCAGAAGGACTTGAGTCCCATGAGCGATGCAGAGGTGGCGGTCTTCTGTACGCCACATTTCCCACGCCTGCCGCTAAACAGGGATTCGGTGCTGGGCTATTCCCTCTTCTCTGGCCTTTGCTGAGGGAATCCTGGTTAGTTTATTTTCCTCCTCTTAGTAATATGCTTAAATTCAGCAGGTCGATGCGTCTGATCTGAGGCTGTAGTCGGGGGGAGCACAAAGCTCGGGGCAGCTGGCCTCAGGCCCGAATGGGGCGTGGCCGAAGCCCTGTGCCTCTGGCATGGCAGAGTGTGCGCTGTCCCGATCTGCGGCCGAAGCCAACATGGTCCAGTGGCCCGCACTCCATGGCCATCCTGCGCTGGCAGCCACGGGACACCACAGACAGCCACACACAGCATGGCCTGGTGCCCCGGGGTAGGGTGAAGGTGCAGCAGGCATTTTTAAGGCCCGCTGCCACCGCCACCACATCCAGGGTGCTCCGACCACCCAGCCCTCCCGAAACCCACATGAGGAGGGGAAACTGGGGAGGCCGGGACGTGCCGGCAATGAGCCTGCGCGCCAGATCCAGGGATCTTGCGACGGTGCTGATAGGGTTTGACCTTAGGGGAACAAAGGGGACAGGGTCCCTGCGACAGCCCCAGCCACGCCCCTGGGAGTGAACCCGGGGCAATTGATGTACAAGCAACCCTCAGACAGGCGTAGCCCCAGGAGGAACCTGGGGCCGCATGGTGCGTTGGAAGTGTTGATCAATGTGTCCTGCAATTCACACTAATTATCGAAGCTAGCTGTGTTCTTCATCGACACGCGAGCCGAGTGATCCACCGGCAAGAGTGACAGGCAACTTTTTTTTGTTCCAGACGTCAGCCTGACCCTGCCAGTGCACGAGGCCGGGGGAAGGTAGCGCCACCTTTGGTGAGACAGCCCTGCGCCGTGGCTAGCTCGGCCGAAACCATTGTGGTTTTAGAAAATATATATATTTATATCCAGGCACTCAGCCCGGAAAACTGTCCACTGCTGCAGCAGCACGGCGCTTCTCAGGGGGATGGAGGCAGGCTGCTCCACCACCGGCTCTCCCGGCCTGATCCACTCACCCGTCCCCGACCCACTCCGCTCCCCTTTTTGGGTGAGGCAGGCCAGAGACAACACAGGCGGCGGGGAAAGGGTGGGACTGCTAGAGTCTTCAAAGCCCAGCCTGGGAGCACAGGGCCAAGCTCCAGGTACCCGCAAGAGGGAAGGTCACCCGCTGCGCCAGTGGACCTGGCCATCGCTCGCCCACAGATTTGAGCGGCTGGAACCTCAACGGCTGCCCGACGAGTAAGCCTGCTGCGCCATGGCTCAGGGCTTGCGCCTGGCGTGCCGGGTCCCTGTCTGCCTGTGGAGGCGCCCCTCGAGAGCAGTCAGGTTTCTCTCATCTCCCAGGTGCCACCACTCAGGGCTTCCCTGCTGACTCGGGTGTGCCCACTAATGCCCACCCGCTGGAGGGTCAGAGAGAGGAGTGCACGCCCCCGGCCAGCGCACCGGCCAGCTCGGCGAGGAGAGGGGCCGTGCGGGGGGCTCCCTTTCCGGTGCGTGGCTGGGGTCACCCCCACCAGGTTAACCGAACCCTGCCCCCTGTCCATCTGCTGGGTCGTGGACCCCCCTACGGTGGAAGGGAATCCTGGCTTCCCGGCGCCTGGTTGCCCACGCACCCGGACCGCTCTGCGAGAGGTACCCCAGACTGTGGGTGTGCACGTCTGGGATGCAACCGAAGTCGGGCCCACGGCTTTCCCTCCGACTGCTCCTCTGTTAATGATCTTTCATGCCCCCACTCACAAGCAGCTACCCCAGCCCACATGTCCCAATTCACACTCAAATGCCCCACTTCTTCCAAACGCATGTTCCAGATTCAAATGCCACCTCCCTCCCGACCCACATGCCACCACCCCTCCCTCCGAACCCACACAAAGACACCCACATCCTTCCCTCCATACCTACACCAAGAAGCTCCACCTATCAGGGCCACACCCATATGCTTCACCTCTACCTCCAGACTCACACGGCGCCATCCACCCTCTCTCTATGCCAACACTTGATTAGCCAACCGTCGACATGCTCCCACCCCTCCCATAAACCAACATCCTTTGCTCTAGACATACATACCCCATCCCTCCATTCACACCCAGATGCCCCCCTTCCTTCCCAACAGAGTGCTCCTGCCCTCACTCACATGCTCCATCATTCCCTGACATGCCCCCATCATATGCCGTCCCTACATTCCAGATTAACAATGCCCCCCTCTGATCCAGACTCCACCAAGAGGCCCAATCCCTTCCTCAAGACCCATGCCATGATGCCCCATCCTCCCCCCACACAGCAAGATGCCTCTATCCCTCCCCTGACCAATGAGCACCCATCCCTCCCTCCAGACCCACACCAATGTGTCCTATGCCTGTCTTCAAACCCACAACAATGTCCCCATCCCTCCTGACCCACATCCATGTGCCCCATCCCTCCCTCTCAGACCCACACCAACATGCCCCATCCCTCCGGGCAGACCCACATCAAGATGCCCAATCCCACCCTGCAGATGTAGATATCCCCATCCCACCCTCCAGACCAACAGATGCCCTATACCTGTTCAAGACCAACACCAATGTGCCACCATCCATTGCAGACCCCACCATCCCGCTATCCACACAGCAAGATGCTCCCATCCCGCCCTACACCTAGATAAACCACCCCTCTCCCAGACAGACCAATGTCCCCATCCCTCCCATCAAACCCACACCAATGTGCCTGCATCCCCTCCCTCCAGACCCACACAATATGCTGCATGCCACCCTCCTGTTTCAAACAGACAACAATGTGCCCCCATCCATTGCAGACCCCGAGATGCCAACATCCCTCCCTCCAGACCCACACCAATATGCCACCATCCCTCCCTCCAGACCCACACCAATATGCACCCATCCTTCCCCAGACCAATGTGTCCGTCCCTCCCATAAAACCCACACCAATGTGCCACCATGCCCTCACTCCAGACCCACACTGATGTCCCCATCCCTCCTATCAAACCAACACCACTGTGCCTCCAGCCACTCTCCACAGCCACACCAAGATGCCCCATGCCTCCTTCTCAGAACCACATCAATATGCCCCATCCCTCCCTAGAGAGCCACACCAAGATGCTCCATCACACCCTCCATATGCACATAGATATCCCCATCCCACCCACACAATATGCCCCATGCCACCCTCCAGATGCCCCATACCTGTTTTAGACAGACACCAATGTGCCCCCATCCATTGCAAACCCCAAGGTGCCACCATCCCTCCCTCCAGACCCACACCAATATGCCACCATCCCTCAAGACCCACACCAATATGCCCCATCCCTCCACAGACCAATGTGCCCGTCCCCCCCATCAAATCCACAGCAATGTGCCTCCATGCCCTCACTGCAGACCCACACTGATGTCCCCATCCAAGCCAAAATAGGATGGCCCATCCCTCCCACCAGACCGACACCAATGTGCCTCCATTCACTCCCTCCAGAGCCACACCAGGATGCCCCATCTCTCCCTCTCAGAACCACACCAATATGCCCCATCCCGTCCTCCAGAGCCACACCAAGATGCCCCATCCCTCACTCCAGATGCAGATGTCCCCATCCCTCCCAAACCAGGATGCCCCATCCCACCCTCCAGCCCAACACCAATGTGCCCCCATCCATTGCAGACCCCAACCAAGATGCCACCACCCCTGCCTCCAGACCCACACCAATATGCCCTCATCCCTCCCCAGACCCACACAGATGCCCCATACCTTACCCAGACCAATGTGCCTGCCCCTCCCATCAAACCCACACCAATGTGCCCCATCCCCTCCCTCCAGACCCACACCAGTGTCCCTAACCCTCCCTCCAGACCCACACCAATGTGCTTCTATCCCTCCCTCCATACCCACACCAACGTGCCCCAACCCTCCCTCCAGACCCACACCAGAGTCCCTATCCCTCCCTCCAGACCCACACCAGTGTCCCCATCCCTCCATCCAGACCCACACCACTGTGTCCCTATCCCTCCCTCCAGACCCACACCACTGTGTCCCTATCTCTCCCTCCAGACCCACACCAGTGTGTCCCCATCCCTCCAGAACCACACCAGTATGCCCCATCCATCCATCCAGACCCACACCAATATGCCCCCATGCCTCTAAAGACCAATGTGCCCGTCCCTCCCATCAAACCCACACCAATGTGCCCCCATGTCCTCACTCCAGATCCACACTGATGTCCCCATCCAACCCAAACCAGGATTCACCATCCCTGCCTGTAGACCCACACCAATGTGCCCCGTTCCTGCCCAGACCCACAATGTGCCCCATCCCTCCCCCACACCAATGTGCCCATCCCTCCCATCAAACCGACACCAATGTGCCTTCATCCACTGCCTACAGAGCCACAAGATGCCCCATCCCTCCCTCTCAGAACCACATCAATATGCCCCATCCCTCCCTCCAGAGCCACAGCAACGTGCCCCAACCCTCCCTCCAGACCCACACCACAGTGTCCCTTTCCCTCCCTCAAGACCCACACCACTGTGTCCCCATCTCTCCCTCCAGACCCACACTGCTGTCCCTATCCCTTCCTCCAGACCCACACCACTGTACCCTATCCCTCTCTCCAGACCCACACCACTGTGTCCCTATCCCTCCCTCCAGATGCACACCAGTGTCCCTATCCCTCCCTCCAGACCCACACCACTGTGTCCCAACCCTCCCTCCAGACCCACACTGCTGTGTCCCTATCCATCCCTCCAGACCCACACCACTGTACCCTATCCCTCCCGCCAGACCCACACCACTGTCCCTATCCCCCCTCCAGACCCACACCACTGTACCCTATCCCTCCCTCCAGACCCACATCACTGTCCCCCATCTCTGTTGCCAGACCCACACCACTGTTCAACCCTCCTTCCAGACCCACACCACTGTGTTCCTATCCCTCCCTCCAGACCAACACCACTGTGATCCTATCCCTCCCTCCAGACGCACACCAGTGTCCCTATCCCTCCCTCCAGACACACACCACTGCACCCTAATACTCCCTCCAGACCCACACCACTGTGTCCCTATCCCTCCCACCAGACCCACACCACTGTACCCCAAACCCTGCCTCCAGACCCACACCACTGTGTCCCTATCCCTCCCTCCAGACGCACACCACTGTGTCCCTGTCCCTCCTGCCAGACCCACAATGTACCCCAACCCTCCCTCCAGACACACACCAATATGCCCTATCCCTCCCTCCAGACCCACATCACTATGTCCCTATCCCATACATGTCAACCCTCCCGATTTAGGCGGAAGACTCCCGATTTTTGAATGAAAAATCTGGCTATTTTTGACTGTTTCCTGCCTAAAATAATTATAACTCCAATGCAATCCTATGGCAAATATACTTTCTCCAGATTGCTGTCGTGAAATCTCCCTCTCAGGGCCTGACGAATGTTGGCATGTCTGATATCCCTCCCTCCAGACCCACACCACTGTGTCCCTGTCCCTCCCGACCCACACCACTGTGTCCTTATTCCTCCAGACCCACACCACTGTGTCCCTATTCCTCGAGACCCACACCACTGTGTTCCTGTCCCTCCCTCCAGACCCACACCACTGTGTCCTTATCCCTCCCTCCAGGCCCAAGCTGAAGATGATTTTTAAAGTAAATGTAATTTTCCGCTCCCCGTCTCAACCTGCTGTGTTACAGGAACGTTCAGGAATCCCGAAGAAAATGCAAATTATATTCTCAGCCAGCCAAGAGTACACGGATTGCTGCTGCTCTTGCAGCCTTGCACGCATCCTGTGCCTTCCAGGGTCCCCTCAGAAAAATGACGAGATCTTGCATGTACTTGTTAGAAAAAGATAAATAAAGATTATAATAAAACATTTATTAAAAAAATAAAAAAGAGGAGGGACAAGACGAAACGTTCCCGGTATCCCGGAGAAAATGTCCACTTGCACCGGCAGTCACAGCCTTCCCGAATCCCGCCCATCGCCTACTGAAAATGCTTCCGAACCGAACCGCTTCATTGCTCCGGAAAAATAACAATGATGACGTAAAAGTCACGTGAAGAAGAGTGGGCGGGTCGTTGCTATGGTCCGTTTCTCAGATGGGAACTAGTTGTTACCGTTTGAATTTCTTGTAACGTCAGAATCGAAAATGTTCCCACACCATCATGGCCGCTACTTAATCCGGGAAGGTGTATGCTGGTGCTGGTCCGTCTTCCGTTTTTCTTATCTGCTGTTCATTCTTGTCCATGCTTGTAATTGTTTGACAGGGGGGAACAACCTTGAAAGTAGGTGTCAATATGCAATTAGATTCTATAAATAACGCTTACTGATTCTCTGTTTTGCTCGGTTTTGACATGTTCTTTGAATATTTTATGTATTTTTTTCAGTTAACCGATTTGTTGTACGTCACTTTATTCTTATTTAAAATTAATAAAAAATGTTAAACTGGAAAGTAGCTGTCATTTAACTAAAGTCCCTTTTCTTTTCCACGTGATGGACGTTTTTAGACTTCATTTCTATTCGGGAACCTTCTGTGCACATGACATGCTAAATCCTCCAGTAATATATTCATGTGGTCGAGAAGAGTACATTGATAACAGCTGATGTTATTTTCGGTCGTGTGGGGATATCTGGAATTATATGCTAACCTCGTGGGATTCCTGTTCTTAAATCTTTTGTAGCCTTTCTGAACGTGGTTACTCGTAAAAACCTATCAAAGATTGACATTTCGACACAATGTTTATTTCAGACACCAGTTCAGGCAATGCTTTTACTGGGGTGCACAATCGAGAGGGGTTCCTAATAACAAGGTGGTGTATCCTAAGTGCTGGCCCTTGTCTATGTAGTGCTAGGCATGGCTTAAAGGCGGCTGTCTGCCCCAAAAACACACATGAGATCCAGCAAATGTGTTTCTCTCTCTTTTGTAAATCCATCACTGGCTATAAATGAAACACTGTACAGTATTAAATCAATCAATCGGTGAGTAAATCACCTGCATAAACAAGCATAGATGGCAACTTTTACCAGTGGGCTCTAGGGTCATGTTAACATTGGAAAATAATGTTGGGATTAACCTTCATCTCTCCTCAGCATCCAATTTTTGAACCTGGCTGTTTGGGGTTTAGGGGAATAAGCAAAGGGGATTTGCACGCTGTGTTTCCTCTCCAGCTATATCTCCTTTTGGCGCAGCACCCCACAGAAAACAGTTGAGTCCCACTATAAATGTGGTCCAACTGAACACATTGCTCCTCCACCTTTTCCTTCTCAGCCCTTCTTGTGCATCTTATGTAGCCCTCATGCCAACTATCTACCTGCCTTTTTTTTTTCTCTCTACCACTACTGAATGTTCTATCGTACTCCTCCTTTGCCTCTCTGACATGCAAAGTGCTTCAACACCATAAATGATGGCATGAGGCACTATACAAACTCACAATAACAACTCCTAGTCCTAATCTTCCTTGTCCCAGTACTTATCTTTTAGAGACTCTGCCTCCTTCTGGAATCCCTCCCAAACTTCTTCTTAGTTGGCTCTGCTCCTCGTCTAGAGGTATGACTTCCTACTTACCCATGAGGCATAAGTTGATAGAAGCCTTGCCATGGGGCCCTTCCCCATCCAGGGATTGACAGGAGGGACTCCTGTACTGTGATGAGGAAGAGTCGTCCTAGAAGTAATTAATATTACCACTAAGTGATCCCAACATTCCCTTCATGTCCCGCTTAGTCATCCTAGTATTTCTTTTACATATACCAAAGCCAAGGCTATGGGGAAGCGGGGTAGTGACAACAAGAACCACTCTAGACATAAGTAGTTTGCTCTGTCAACCATCACCCGTTTATTGTGCAAAATCAAGTCCTCTTCATCAAGTCCCAGATTTGCAACACCCCCAACGCAAAGGAAGTTGACCAGGGACCCTCCAAGTGCAACTAGTGATCAGTGCTCCAGATAAGATTTTGAGGTGGGAGTATTTTACTCCCTATTTTTAAACTTTCAGAATAAATGTGATTTCAAGAGAGTAAAAATGACTTTTCTCCATTGCAAGAGAGTAAAATATATGTGACCTCCAGCCGACGTGTGCAAAAACTGTATGGAAATCATTACCATGCGTCAGCTTTCTGCATTGTGACAGAATAAACCTTTCATTATTTCTCTAAAGGCTGGCCATTTGATCTCTCCTGTATATATTTATATGCTGAAAACACAAAAACCTAGCTAATTACATAGTAAAGCAAACATGTATTGTGTGTTTTGAGATTCGATAGCAGAATTGTGTTTTGATGTTTAATGAAAGTCCACATTTACTGTAGCTATTACTACCTTGGTATGCCAATGTTATGATACAACAGTGCAGAGAGGCAAGGACTCCATGCTAAATTCTATACCTAATCTCATGGTCAAATGGTTATTTATATAGCGCTTCACTGTACATAGAACATATTTATCACAATAATAACCAAACCGAAGTTGGTACTTTATCAACCTCGAAAGAATGAACGGTTGAGTTGGTCTTGCCAGGATTTGAACCTACAACCTACAGATTGAGCGCTAAACCGGCGGAGCCATCTTATTAGCTAACATCCTTCAGAGGTCTGTAAATTGAGTATCGACTGGGATATAATAATCGCAGTGCCTAGATGTTGGACGTACCATGTATAAAGCGCTACATAAAGTTAAATACCCAAATGGATTATCACAGGGACAGGTTTTGAAGAGCTTCTATTTCAATTACAAATGTAACTTTCATTTTGTTTTTGAACAGCGCTTGCGCTTCCTGGAGTGTCAGGTTTTGGAGGTTGTAATTTTAGTCTTGAAGATGTGAGAGGCTATAACACCTGTGATTGGTGTAATGACAATCACTGACCCTTGAGCAAAGACTCTGCTGCCACTGACCATATATATTTATATACCCCATTGACTGCAAGGTTGAATGGAGGTAAACTAGAGTGTGCATATCGTCATTTTACACATTTTTCATAATTAGTGTACATTAAATTATAAGTGTATAAAATGATCCGTCTCCACATGATTACATGCACAGGAACTCTGAAAAATACAATTGTGCAATACTGGTTTGCTTTCACTGGAAAAAAAAATAATTTGTTACAAAAGATGAATTCTCAATTGCAACTCTATCTTATTTATACAATCCTAAATGCTGACAAAATAAATATGCACAGTGCTTTTGTTTCCACTGAGCATCTACACACAACACTACAGAAGCTGAATGGAAAGAAACCATTCCCTTAATCACAGTGTGCATTTTCTTTTTTTGAAAGGCTTCAGAGAAATAAATTCTGTTTCAGAGGCTTTTCTCCATGGCTTGCAAATACATCTATGTAGATAAAAATCAAAAGAAGCGTTCTGGTTTCTACTTTGAACTGCCCTCTGCTCTAAACTTGTGCGTAAATGCATACAAATACGTCAGCTTTATTATTTTACTGTAAGATTTTCATGCGTAAAAAGGCCTGGTACAAACCTCATCTGGAGGCCTGCTAGTGATGAATAAATGTGTTGGGGCTAAACTAAAGTGGCTGCCCAACAGATATATTGCAGATACATGCCCTGTGCGTTAGCCCACAAAGCGGACATCCCTCTAGTGGATCACCCTTGAATGGGGCCCCTGGGAAGTTGCTCTGTTTGTACGTAAACCACCAGAATGAGAGTCCTTAACCACCTACTAATGATAGTTGTGGAAGCTTTATGCCCTTATCCCCCTCACTAGCTAGTTATCCGTTTACCCGAATGGACTTGGTGCGGTCAAGATATTCTAAGACCAATCTTTTTACATCAAGGCAATACCATGCATCTTCCTCAGGAGAGTGAGTCTATGAAAAGAAGACTGGCAGCACTATTTCTTGAGACCAGTGAAACTTGGAGGGGACCATAGGAGCAAAGCCGGATCACACTGCTGGAAAAGAGCTTCTTCGCGAATATTCAAAAAGGGGGGGGGATCTACACAGGACGGCCCCAATCTCCCTCAGTCTCCTGCCTGATATGATCGAGAATGTGGTTTTCAGAGTTAGATATTTTAGCTCAATGGCGCCAAATGGTTCAAAATGGTGTTTGGGGGTTCAACATGGTGAGAACTATGGACACATCCCAAGAGGGGTGAACAGAAGGCACCATAGGCAGAGACACCTCGATGCTCTTAAATAGCCTTGCTACCAGTCTCTCATTCCTTGGAAGAGATGACCACTGCTCCCTAAACGCCTGAATGTCAGTTCACTGCATTTGCAATGCACTCGCAAGGAGGGACACCCCTAGACATTTCAATGACACTTCATGCACAAATTGTAGAATGCCAGGGATCTTGCATTCTAGTGCCGGCAGATTATTCTTGTCACACCATGCCACAAAATAAGCTCAGTGACGGTCATGCGACTGAAGCGTGAAAGACCTCCGGGCCTTCTGGACCACTTCTGCCCCCTGAACGGAAATCCCTAACTTGCTCAACTTTCATACGCCACCATTGTATTAGATGGCATCTCCATCATGAAGGTCCTTGTCTTCACACATTTCTTCAGATCTATTATTAGTCGGAAGCTGTTGATCCCTGGTTTGGGTACTAGAAACACAGTGGAGTAAAATCCCCATCATTGCTGTGCTTTGAGCACCCTCACAATTGCTTTCTTCCATAGAAGCTCGTGGAGTGCGTGGAGCATGGCTTTCTTCCTGCAGGCATTCCTCTGCCGGCTGTTCCAAAGGGTCCCTGTTTCTGGAGGGGGGGCGGTGGTGAAGTCCAACTTGTACTGCAGTCGAACTGTACGATTTACCCAGGCATGAGAGGCCATTTGGCATAGTGGTGTGCTCCAGGCCTGCCCAGTCTCTCACTATGTTGTCTGAAATGTCTGATAGTAAAGGGATACCAACCTTTGGAGTATGCTTATACTGTCTTCGGGTCCAAGGACTGCCTACCGGCTCAAGCTCGACCTTTGCCGAGCCCACCTGCTCTGCAGGGGTGCCAGTAGGCAGCCTTACATCTCACTGGTCCCCAGGCCCCGCAGGGGGACCACGTAGACGAGGGATCCCAGCCATGACCTCTGTGCCCCGCACAGAAAGGAAGCCAGAGTTTCTTTGAGATTAAAGTCAAAACCGAGGCCACATGGGTAAGCCTACTAAAAACCAACTAGGGAAGGGTTCTGGAAGGAGGCAGAGCCTCTCAAAGGTAAGTACTGGGACGAGGAAGAAGGATGTGGAGGCGCATCAGGGCCCAGCTGGTCTACACTGGTTTAAAAACCTGGGGAGTTAGCATCTCACATTTTTACTCTTTTTAACTTAGTGCTATAAGTTTGTACATATCGTATGCATTGTAGGAATTGTATAAGTCCACTTTGTGTTATGTTATATTATTTGGCATTTATATATTGCTCTATCTATCATTGGTATGACCTCAAAGCACTGGTAGGTTGAACGCCATCGGGGACCGTAGTCAACGTCAGTTGAGAGAGTAAGGTGTCATAGGGTGCTTGGGTGCACCAGTTGTGTCCAGCTGATGCAATTTCCTGATGGCAGCTGCATCCTAGCTTTCGGTGTGGAGGTATTGATATCAGTTGAATGTGTGCAGTCTGGAGGGTAGACACCAAGATTGGGTTCTGGCTGCGTAAGGCCTGTGTAGGACGCTTATGTGTGCAGCTATGCCGGTTTGTCATGGGATGTAGCTGCGTTTTATTAGAATGATGAGGTGTTCATGGGGTAATGTTTGTATGCGAGCAGCTAGGCCGAAAATGATCGAGGGGTGTAGCTGCACTCTAATTGTTTGTTGGTGTAGAGTAGAGAGTAAGCATAGTGATATGGGAGGTGAGTGTTTGGGTGGAGTTCTGATCTAAGGAGTTTACTATTCCGGATTTCAAGTGTGCGTTTGCTTAATAGTGACTTAATAAGCATATACTGTGGCGTACTTGTTCCGGATCTTGAGCATTTGTCATTGGGTTGCAAGGACTCGCTCGTCTCAGATGGTCGAGGTCGGCATTACGGTAAGAGCCACGTTTTTAGAGCTTTGCGTAAGGTCATATATTCTTGGGTGTGTCGAATATGTGGGGGGAATGAGTTCCACAGAGTTGGGGCCAAGGTTGAGAAGGCGGATCCTCCGATCCTGTCAGAGTTAGAGGTTGGAATCACTAGAAAAGGGCAGTGCTTGATCTTGGGGTGCGAGATGGGAGGTAGCATTTTATCTTTTCTTGTAGGTACATTGGGCCAGTCTTGTGCACTGCACAGTGAGTGATGCATAGGGTCTTGAAAGTGGCCCTTCATCCGACTAGGAGCCGGTGGAGTGTTCCGAGAGCTGTTGAGATGTGGTCCCTTTGACCCAGGGCGAGGAGCAGTTTTGCAGCAGCGTTTTGTGTACTCGAAATGCTTATCGGCTTGAAGGACTTATCTCGCTTTCTTAATTTGTATTATGAAATTCTTATTTATAACAATATTTAGCTTTTAGCAAAGAACCACTTTTAAAATCTTGCCGCCCGTGTGCTCTACATATTGTTTCTTGGGCTTATTAGGCATCCCATGACAGCTATGCTTTAACGAGAAATCACACCAAGCTTATAGTAAAAACGACAAGTACCATCGGTCTTGTAGTTCCTGCACGCATTTAGAGATTGGTCAGGCGTGTCAGCGTTGGCGCGTTGGGGACCAGCTGGTCTACGCTGGTCCATGTTGGGAGACGTCCCTGCCTCTGCAGTTAGCGGAGTGTTTCGGTTTCTCTCAAAACAGACTGGCAGACTGGAAGGAACTCTGTGAATTAGGTAGCACTAAAAGGTAGGGTCATATATGATACTCGTACGTTGAACTGAACTGCTATTTAGTATATATAGAAGGTCAGGCTGGGCTTAAGCTCGATCGTGAATTTCTGCTTGATTGTTTACATATGCACTCCATGCGCCCCACAGAGAGTGAGAGGGACGCTCTAAACATGACAAAGCGGCTGGGTCACAAAAGTCATTCCTAGGGACTATTGAAACATGCATAGGTCCGGACCATGGCATGGCAGGTTCTCTCAACTTGGCTCTCCTTAATACTAGGTCCTTGACTAAACACACTATTGATGTTTATGATTATATCTTGGATAATAATGTGGACATAATGTGTATTTTGGAGACCTGGCTCACAGACTCACACAGCCTGTTTTATAGAGCAAGTGACTCCACCTGGCTATGCCTTCTTTGGGAAAAATTATCCAATGGGTCAGGGGAGGGGTTGCTATTATTTGTAAAGAAACTCTGGGGATGTATGAGGCAAAGGGAGACTGTGAAGGATGTGAGTTGTTACATACCAAGATCACTCCTAATTACAACAGCATAAACGTTGCATTACTCTATAGACCTCCGGGGACGAGATGCCACTGTTCAATGAAAATATTGAACATTTATTATCATTATGCAAAAATCAAACAGTGCTATAATCCTCCCGGGTGATTTAAACCTATGGAGAGGACACCCGAGAGATAAGAGAGCTAGACAAATTATTGAATAATGCGAACATATTTGTACATAACTCGGGCCCTACACATATTTGGTTGGCCAATGAGAATATAACACTGACTGACGTAACTACTACACCGTGTGTGTGGTCAGATCACTTTTTTCTCTGTGGTCAGATACAGCTTCCCAAACCCCCTTGTCAGAAACATGAGCTACCGTGTAACGTTTTTGGGAGAAATTATCGTGCTATTAAACCAGCTGATCTTGCCGGATGCTTGAGTAACCTGATGATGCAGACTTCTGATTTAGATCTCCCGATTTATTAGTGGAAGGTTATAATATGTATCTGACAGTATTGCTGGATAGGATAGCCCCTAACAAACCTTGGAGTGTTAGGGACTTTCCCAACCATCAGAAGTGATTTACCCCGGAACTGGATCCGCTTGAACAAAAGAAAAGGCAGGCCAAACATAATTGGCTTAAAGATAAAGCCCCAAAGAATAAAGAGGAATGGAAACGCAGGGAGAAGGAATATAAAAGCAAGATTAAACAAAATCATTATAATGAGCAAATAGACAGGGCTGGAAATGAAACCAAAGAACTTTTTTAATTGTTCAACACTTGGGAAAAGCCCATGGTTTTGAATCAAAATACTAACCCAAACAAAGATGAAGGGTCCAAAGGTATATGCAGACAAAATTGTATTTGCACCAAGCCAAAATAAGTAAAGAGTTGGATAAATTATATGACCTAACAGCTAGTCATACTACTGGAAATGGGCAACAAAAAACAGTAGTTTACCCACTCTATTTAGGATTGAAGGAGCAGGAAACTGTTGACCGGTCCTCTCAGTTTCACCTTTCGGTTGTGACGGACCCAGTGGTCAAGGATATTTTGAAGACTATGCATCCCACAAGCTGTCCGGGTGACCTTTTACCATCAAAGGTCATCCTGGAACACTGTGGTATCTTTGTTCAACTTTTATGTAGATTGATTAATGCCTCTTTCACCCATTGTTATATACCTGGAAGTATTAAGGATGTTGTGGTTACTCCCCTCCTGTAGAAGCAGGGGTTAGATCCCAAGGATGCCTCTAATTTGACGCCTATAACGAACACCCTCTTTTTCCTTAAATTAGTTGATAAGGTGGACCCCACGCAAATTCAATCTTAGGAAGTGGTAGGCGTTCTGGATAAGAAACAGTACGGTTTCCGGCGCACCCTTGGTATGGAAAGTGCCTTGGTTGACCTCCAATCTCAGATGTTAAAAGTCTTGGAAAAGAGTTGATCGGGGCTGCTGGTTTTGCTGGACTTATCAGCAGCCTTCGATCTACTTGACCATAAAAAACTGTTGGATAGATTGGCTGATATAGGGGGTTTTCTGAGTAAGCTGTGACATGGATGAAGTCATTTCTTGAGGGGTTTAAGTCTAGGGTCCATTGGGGAGATGTTTCATCTGACGCTGAACCTATCATCTGTGGTGTCCCTCTCTCCAACATTTACATCCAGCCATTATGCATGGAATTAGAGATTGGGGGCGTTCTTCGCTAATTACGCAGATGATTTTCAGCTTACTATAGAACTCAGTGGAAACTATGCCGATGATCAGGAGAGGCTAAACAAAATCTACATGGCCGTCAAAAATTGAATGTCCAGTAATTGGCTATGCCTTAATGCCAATAAAACGGAGCTTATGGTATTTGTGGCCAAGCATTCCCAAGAGAGTTTAGGACAGGAATTCTCTAGTGTCCATATTAATGGAGGCCTTGTTCCGGTAGCTGGGAAGGTTAAAACGCTTGGCACTTTCATGGAGGCCACACACAACGCGGATGCCCATGTGGACTACATAGTTAGGAACTCTAATTAATATGGAGTCCTAAGATTGGTTGGTCCTATGATCATGAGGGAAAATCGTGCTAAACTGGTACAGGCTATTATTTTACCGCGACTCGACTATTCCAACTCCCTGCTAGGGGGAGCTAGTAAGGATTGCATTTATAAATGGCAGAAACTTCAAAATGAAGCAGTATGCATAGTCTATAACATTGCGCGTAGAGACTCAGTAACAGCGGCCGCAGAGAGCTTCATTGGCTCCCGGTGGCAGCTAGAATCCTCTTCAAGTTGTTGACACCGGGACACAAATGTCTCTTTGGGTCTGCACCCCAATTCCTAAAAGAGAAACTGGAGATGTACAGACCCAATAGGACCTTGTCTTGATATTGGGCAAAATCTTCCTCGGGGCCAGCCCTTTGAGAGCAAAAATACCCAATTCAGCCCAAAATACAGGTTCTATTGTGCTGAGCAGTGATCTCATGCAAGTGACAAATGACACCCTCAAAGTGTTATTAGCATATTTATTCTAAGCAGTGAATTTCATATACATTTGGGATTCAAGTTACAGAATATTACAAAGCATAACACTTAGAGCAATGCAAAATATAGTGAAACATGGAACTTAGATAAACATAGAGAAACATAGAGAAATATAGAGAAACATAGAGAAACACAGTCTTACGTCCCTTAATCAGCACTGGGGAGACCTTGGGCCCTCATAAGCTAGCTGTAAACAAGCCCCGCTCAGAGGACAATGCTGAAGGACACCGTGAGAGCCAATTCCGGGCACCTGACTGTACACGAATCAAGTCCACAGGCGATCTCCCCCTGATCCATGTGTGCATGGATATTTTATAACTTCTTGCTGTCAGTCACCATGACGCACAGTTCCAGAACTTTCCCTGTGCAACTGGCTCATGGAAAAAACCCAGCTCTCTCTGAGATGCTCCCTGCTCGCTCCTACCCCCTCCCTTGTTCCCATCTGCGCTGGCTGAGGAATGTCTTATCAGTACCTTCCCAGAGAAAAGGAAGATTAGCTTGGGGCCAGGGCTAACGTTAGTGAGGCTGAATATTCTAAGGGAAGCAGGGATGTATTAACCCCATCTGCAAGCTCTAAAAGGCATGCACTCATAGCTTAGTGTTTATAGCGCTTAAGACTGGCTATCTAAGCGCTATATAGGTGCCATGATGTTCCAAACACTCCAAAAACCTATTAGCTACATAGCTGGGGGCCCTCCCTGCCTGTCATATTCCTTGTAGCTCACTACTGCATAATGGAAGTGCTACAACAGACTACTGTCAGCATTTTTAGCACATACTTTGAATACACTATTGGCTTTCAGCGGCTAATGCTGTCATCTAAAGCCCTGATTGGCAAGGTTGCAATTTCGTGTATCACTACATTCCACCCCTATTCAACGTTTGTGCGACAAATGCTGACTAATACCTATCAACATAGTATTTAGTGCAGTGATAAAGACCTAGGGGCTTTGCAAGAGGTTTAAGCAAACTATCTTCTAGCGGTTAGTTAGCGTGGCATGCAAGGTAAAACACTACCTAAACAAAAATGTACACAAAGTGAACAGTGACATATACCCTTGCCAGAACCTGGCCTACACAAAAATACCTACGCCAAGTGAACATGGACATTTACTCTAGCCAAAACCTGGCCTACACAAAAATACCTAAATCAATTTTGTATAACTGATTGTCAGTTAAAAAGCAGCATGCAGTTAAAATGTCAAGGCAATCCAGTGTAGTCTAATCTACAATGCACTATTGCATTTATGTATGGTTACCAATTCTAAAACCTGGCAGCCTTACACCCTAAGGGCCTACCCTCCCCCTGATCCCAGGGCATTCAAGCGTGACTATGGGCTGTGTGACTAGACACTTCCCCCAGGTAGGTGGAACCCAACCAGAAACCATCTAATTTCGTGAACAAGGTGAACCCATGGGCACCAGGTTGTCTAAATATAAACAATTCTACTAATTTACATCAAAGCATGGCATGTGTTATTCATGCAATCAAAAGCAAGCAATTCAATCCATATGTATGCTGGTAACTGTAGCTCTGCGTGCCAGTGTGTGGAGGATGGTCGCCCCCACCCAGTAAAAAGCCAACACCTGCTGATTTAACAATGTTTGCCATACAATGCATTGTGTGTATTTAGCAGTCTTGTTGACCTGCCCTATGGCAGACAAAAATGTCTTCATGTCTAAAATTCTGTTATCTTCAATTGGCTGTCAATACTTGTAGCAGTGCTGGGCATATCAATGGGCCCCACTAGGCCAGAAGTTCTATAGCAGAGCTGGCATCAGAACCCATAGTGGCTAGCTTATAGTGCACAGTTTCTATGTCACAAGCATATAAAGCTCCTGCAATTAATGAATCTAGCTCCCTAGCTACGCGCACTCTAGTGATGGGCCATAGAAATGGACTCCATTTGTAGCAGCTTGGTAGTACTAAGGAAACATTGCCTCATGATAAATCTATGTCTAAGTGTAGCACTGTAATAATGAAGGTGTGCATTACCAGTCTACAATTTACATGTTGTCTTACTACTGGAAAATCTAACAGGTTCACAGTGTCTACCTTCTGTGACTTGGAGAATACCCTTCTTCAAGTGGGATATCTACCATATACAATATTAACTTTAGCCACAAACACCATACTACTATCCGGCAGTGGCTGTTTCATCACACCATGGAAAAAATTCATTTAGTCAAGTTATAGTTCATTAAATCTTGGCGAGAACACTCGCTGCAGTTCTTGGTCAGAAAAACATCACATTAGACAAATTAAACAAATGGTATCCATTCAGTGACAAAAGATGCCTGACAATGTGCCAGGCCAGTACTCTAGCAATTCCATGTGGATACTCATTTGCAGCGCTTTTCCAAAGAATTATTCCAAATGTTTACAATCAAAAGGTGACTCTTTGCATTAGTGTGCTGGAGACAGCTGTCCCCACAAAAACATGAAACTGGTTGGTTTAACAAAAAACCGTGTCACACTCTGTGTCATAAAATCAAACATCAAGTCAGTCATGGTTTCATTTACCTGCCTTAAGCTGGCTGTAAAAGTATCCAGTGTTTCAAAGATTACCATTTCAAATTATAGCTCATACACTTGGCAGCATTACTTCAATTAAGAATCTTAACCTACGCACAGGTGACTTTGATGTGCGCACCCATCTTATCTCAAAATAAATTACGCTCCTGCTTGCATAATTCTGCTGCCCCAACAGTTCATAAATCATTCTCCTGCCTACGTGCAATGTAGAATATTTTTTTTTTCAAAAAACAAAACATCTCTGGTTAAAGCCATTCAGTTGGAAGAGTAAAACCATTTGGTTTTTTCAGATTCATCTCAACAGTGCATTTAAAAACCATTTTTCAATGTGTTAGCATTCAATTGCTGTGTCACACAGCTGTATGTGGTGCCTGATGTTACAGTCCACAATTCATTGTCCATAGTCCTTTAAACAAGAAAGGGCAAAACATGTCATTTAAATGTGTAGCATCAAATACTTGATAATTAGCCAAGTCTGCACCGTGCCAGTTCAGTTCGCAGTGGCTCGCTTTCTCTGAGAATGCGTCTGACCCTTCTTTGATCAGTGTCACCCACAAACTGCACATTATCTTCCTATATTATGAAATGTCTTGTCGTGCTTTGCCTAGGCAAAATACAAACAGAAATGTTAGGATGTCATCAAAACTTCAATATCAGCGTTATCCACCCCTTCCCATAATACCACCCCCATCTTCAAAAAGTCTCATCAGGTAACTACACACTTTGTCATTGCTACTGCAATTATTTATCACCTTTCTGCATGTTTCTGGGGGCTTATTTACACTCAACCATACGGGGTGTAACTGCCTAATCACAAACTCATTTGTGCAATGCAATCATAGCTGGTCAATGGTACCTCAGACTGATCTGTGCTTTTACAAAGCCATATAGTAAGTACCCAGGTCGCACAATGCTTTTCTTTTTCACCAAAGCGATCACCAATGCCAGGCGCCAACTTGCTTCCAGTGTCCCATGATCTTGGTTTAGGTTGCCCTGCTGGCATCACTCCATTTTTCAAAGGTAAAGTCTTTCAGTATTTATCTTTCTTTTCTTAGCAGTGTCTTTTCAAGCCTCTGGTTTTTTCACTTGTCATCATTTTTTTTTCAAAGGGCGTTTGCTGTTTTTGAACCACTCCTTTGAGTGCGATAGTCTGAGTCAGTTTCTTTTGTTGCTTCAACAAATCATTCATTCTTGCACTAAGCCGTGTGGCTTCTGGATCATGGCTAATGTGCAGTGTTCATGTTGTACTTCAAAGCCCCGCTCTGCATGTTGTCTCTTGCAAAACGGCTAAGCACTTTTGTCAGTTTTGCTTCCATCTGGAATGCCATAATGTCTTTGTCAGTTACTCCATCCCCTGGCAATGTAGCTTGCAGTTTGCCAGATGTGTATTTTCTCTTCTCAAAGCGCCTAGAGGTTTCTTCTCCAGTGCACAGCGCTTTACTTCAGTTCACATCACATGGAGCATTGGAATGCAGCTTGCACAGCAATAGCGCTTTACTTCACTTCACATCACATCACATGGGAATGCGGTTTGCACAGTAATATCTGTTGGAATGGGCAGCTGTCTTTTCTTGGCCCATTCACAGATGCATAGGTAAATGTTCAGATGTGATGTGCCCGTCTGCCATCCTGCATGAAGCCCTTGCTCCGTACCACAGTTTACTAGGCAAATTCTTTACTTTTTGAACAGCTCTCTGTTTTTGCTCCCCCTTCCTCAGGAATGCAGGCATGTTTATCTTTCGTGTGCACCTGGCAGCGCCATTAGCACGCAGCTTATCTCTTTTGCCTATAACTCTTATACTGTGGCGGCTTCACTCGTTTCAGACAATTCATCCAAATTAACTCTTTCTTGTACTGTTTCTGCTTTTGTTTGCCTTCACACACCTCGCCCAAGACAGCTTCAAGGCACAAGCTCTGCACACACAGCAAGACTCTTGTTTTCAAAAGCGGCACTTTTCTTGTCATTTTTCTACTCCATGTAATTTTGCAAAATGTCAAAGCGTCTTTTTTTTCTTGTAATGTGCGATCTTTCAAGAGAACTCACAACCCATTAAATCTTTGTGCTATCTTATCACACACAGATGTTTCATTCTGTTGTACCATTGCCAAACTATAACCACTCAGTTCAGTGCATTTAAAAAATAAAAATGCCATATTTAGTGCAGCTCCCTGCACGTTTTTTTTTCCGCAAGAACAACCCACACTCTATTGCTTGTGGGCTGTTTAATGTGTCAACAACATTTTTCCCCATGTATCACAGTCAACAGGTCATTATTTTCAAAGCATACATCACTTTTGAGGCAACAGCACAAATCCATGGCATAGCATGGGGACAGTCAAAAATACTCCAGGGGCAATTTAGAAAAATATAAATTGTTTTTCCCCCCAACCATTGCAAGCTGGTTCTGCAATTTCAAATCAGTACACAAAAATCGAAAATCCAAATAACATTCACTCACTTTCCTTTTAAGTGAGTCTCTCACCCAATAAAAGCATGGCACAGCCTAAAATGCAATATAACCATTTTAGTGTGTTTCCTTTAAACAGAATTTGCCACCATTAGCACATGGAATTTTACAGTTGCCAAAAGAAAGAAAAAAACTCTTTAGGCTCTCAGCACAGATGTTACTCATTCTCCTAAGCATGGCTCATTCCCCTTCCTCATTATTCAGGAATGCCAACCCTTCAAAAGCATACATCAAAAAAGACGAACCTTCGCCTCCGAACATTACAGCCCCCACTCGCTAGCACACTGGGGCTGAGTCAATGGTTAAATCACTATTCACAATTTGCATGTCAAATCCCTGCAATTATTTTTTTTTTTCCTGCCCTCATGACAGAATAGAGATGAGAACTCCGTCTCACTATGCATTCCAAATTACAACTTTAAACTGGGAAACCACATGATAAAATTCTTTTTCTAATTGAGCATACATCTTTCTTAACCATTCATCGGAGTGCTTTAAACAAAGCCATTTCCCGCTTGTTTATTGCCTTGTACTCCCTGGCACCAATCCCATGAAGGGAGTCTTAACCACACAAGCTATCGGCCACGGCAAGCCGACACAACATTGCTGCCTTTTGAAGTCTCAGAGCTGCAGTGAGACCATCAAGGAAATGCGACAGCCTGCTCCCCACTCTACACTGTGTTCTCTCACACCATTTGTCATGTCAGCATGGCACTGCTCTTCACAATCCCACAAAGCTGCCACCAAATGTCTTGATATTGGGCAAAATCTTCCTCGGGGCCAGCCCTTTGAGAGCAAAAATACCCAATTCAGCCCAAAATACAGGTTCTATTGTGCTGAGCAGTGATCTCATGCAAGTGACAAATGACACCCTCAAAGTGTTATTAGCATATTTATTCTAAGCAGTGAATTTCATATACATTTGGGATTCAAGTTACAGAATATTACAAAGCATAACACTTAGAGCAATGCAAAATATAGTGAAACATGGAACTTAGATAAACATAGAGAAACATAGAGAAATATAGAGAAACATAGAGAAACACAGTCTTACGTCCCTTAATCAGCACTGGGGAGACCTTGGGCCCTCATAAGCTAGCTGTAAACAAGCCCCGCTCAGAGGACAATGCTGAAGGACACCGTGAGAGCCAATTCCGGGCACCTGACTGTACACGAATCAAGTCCACAGGCGATCTCCCCCTGATCCATGTGTGCATGGATATTTTATAACTTCTTGCTGTCAGTCACCATGACGCACAGTTCCAGAACTTTCCCTGTGCAACTGGCTCATGGAAAAAACCCAGCTCTCTCTGAGATGCTCCCTGCTCGCTCCTACCCCCTCCCTTGTTCCCATCTGCGCTGGCTGAGGAATGTCTTATCAGTACCTTCCCAGAGAAAAGGAAGATTAGCTTGGGGCCAGGGCTAACGTTAGTGAGGCTGAATATTCTAAGGGAAGCAGGGATGTATTAACCCCATCTGCAAGCTCTAAAAGGCATGCACTCATAGCTTAGTGTTTATAGCGCTTAAGACTGGCTATCTAAGCGCTATATAGGTGCCATGATGTTCCAAAAACCTATTAGCTACATAGCTGGGGGCCCTCCCTGCCTGTCATATTCCTTGTAGCTCACTACTGCATAATGGAAGTGCTACAACAGACTACTGTCAGCATTTTTAGCACATACTTTGAATACACTATTGGCTTTCAGCGGCTAATGCTGTCATCTAAAGCCCTGATTGGCAAGGTTGCAATTTCGTGTATCACTACAGACCTTATGCTCAACAGAGGCCTGTACCCTGAAGGTCAACCGATTCAAGAGTCTCTGGGAATGGCCGTTCCTTCCCTGACCAGGTAGCGCAGGCCTGGAATGAGCTCCCTGAATCACTAAGGAAGAAGATCATTTCACCTTTAGGAAACTCCTTAAGATCAGGTTGTTCACTTAGAATGGACCCCAGTCTGTTTGTTTTGTAGTTCTGTCTTGTCTTATGTTTTTCTGTTTTAGCGCCTAGATACCTGAGGGCTTTGGCGCTTCATAAGCACACAGATAGATAGATAACCAAGCATTAGTCTCAAGTGATGAACAAATAGGCCTTTTACTTCAACTTCTTGCAAGAAACGGACAGCATGTTATTCCATCCCACTACCAAAGTCAACCTGCCCAGCCCCTCAGCTCACCTCTCCTTATACCTTCCCAGAGGCTCGATCTCCTCTATCTTGTTGAAACATCCATCACCACCCCAAAGGAACAATTAATTTCTTTCATAAACTGACTTAGTCCGTCATTGTTTTAAGTATCTGCAGATCATCACATGTCCGTAGCCTTCCGGTTCAGCTCACTTGCGTCGTCGACATCCAGTCTCGTCGTCCTTCTTAGGTGAGGGGAATAGGTCCACTGCCCTCTGAGGCAGTCCATTGTTAGAGCTGGATGCAATCGGCACAGTTCAAAGATGGCGCCTCGACAACCTTCACCCAGTTACCTCAAGCATTTCCAAAAGTGCTGAGCCTAGCGAGCGCATTTTACTGCGTATATGCCCAACTGTAGTGTTAGGGCAAGTATTATCAAAGCCAACAGTTCAGGTAATACCCTTCACCAGTGTCATCTGTGATGTAAACCTAAGAAAAACAAAAAAGAATGCTTGGGCTCATGTGAAGACTGACTTTATGAAGGCATCACAAAACAGAAAGGACCATAATGCAATAGGGACCCTCCCATATCATTAATTTCACCTGTCCCGATCACGGGCATGATGTCATATTTGTTTACTTTAGCATAGCCTGAGGGTGCCATTGCTGACGCCCCCCGCCCCATCCCTTTTGTAAAATAAACTCCTTTCCCTGTCACTTTTCATCCCAGTTTGGCTGTTTCTCCTGGTGTTGTGAGCTGTTGTCCTGCTGGTGTGACATCATAGACTGATGCCACTTTTAGAATGTGTATGGGGGGTTTGAGAGGCTGCAGTTCTGTTGGTGTCAATTGGATATCAGTCTGGTTGGTGGGCCGCGGTGGCGCCAAGGATTTGGAGTTTGCAACTTTATCTATACTTCCTCATTATACTTTGGACTCAGCAGCGGAATAAAGGAACTTACCTTGGAACTCCTGTGACTGGAGTGCTTCCTTTCACTCCAGCTTCCACTTATTCGTCATTAGCACACCTTACTAATGATTTCACTGCTTTTCCTTTGTGCAGGGAATCCTCTAAACCTAAATGTAAAACGTGTATAATCAACTACACTCTGTTTTTCTATAGGGGCAGTAGGGGCAGTCATCATGGGGAATATCCTTTCACCCTCACCAACTGTTTGTTCTTTTCTCCAGCACTTTACTTTTTTGTGTACTTGCAAGAGAGCAAAAGAAGCATAGTTGTCGAGGGTCGAGTGAAGAGTGAAGGGTAGCTGAGATGGAGGGTGCTGTATTAATCATTACAGCTTAATTGTTCGGACCACGTTTACAACAGGACACTCCCTGCCAGGCCAGGTGAAGGAAACAACTAGAGGCACAGTGACGGTAATGTAAGGTTGGTCAGACACTTGTTGGTGAATTGCGCATAAGGCATCTATAGGAACACACAAAGTAGCAGTGTGATGCACACTGTTTGATATACTAGTAACCTTTTACATTTCTTCCTCAACCATTTCTAGCTCTTCGAATCTCTACAACACTAACTTCAGTTAGTTTTTCAAAATTCCACATGCAGGTTTACAACCTTCTTTCTATAGCAGGCCGAAACACACTAAATTGTCTAGTCTCGCTGTGTACTGAAAAGTGTACATCAGTTTCTGGTGGTAAAACAAGCGACCCATCTATCCCTTCATCAAAAAAATCTTCTCCCCGTAGGGTGAACCCAGATGCTGCAACTTCCCAACATATCCTATTCCCTACCATCATAACCTTGATCTAATTTATTCAGGAATTTCAATTGAGGTGGCTGTAGAGGCCATCGTTTCCAATTAGAGCCAATTCCAAACCACAGATTGGGATTATTCCCAGTGCAGATATCAAATATCAGGCATCACTGTCAGGTGGCTTCACCTCCCATGCTTCTCTATAACTCATCCACTCCCAGTTACACGCTACTGTGGTCTGGGCAATATCCGGCTGGCAAGGCCCACGGTCCTTTGACTGGTTCTTGTGCAGTGAAAGAGCAGTCTTTTGCTTCGCAGGACCACCCGCTATATCGGAGGTTTCTCCAGGGCCGTTGGTACTCTGGTTTTCTCAAATCATTTCCCAGCATTCTTGGCCAGGTGTGTGTGGATGTCCTTTTTGATGGAAAACAGTTGGAAGTTCAGATAATCTTGAATCTCTCCACATGCCATGTGGGTTAGGGGTTAGTCCGCTAAGGATGCACGGTTTCTAAATTGCTGAGAGCCATTTAGCTCCTGCTTCTATCCTAAGAGCGCATGGTTAGCTTAAAAACAACAATTACCAGAAGCTACTTTTGGCTCCCCAGGCAAACTGGTGCCTCACAAACATGAATATGGGACATTACCTTTGAGTGGTAGAACACATTTAAATTAAATGGATCATGCTTAATGGGCAAAATGGTAAAGTGTGCATTGCATGCTGAAGTTAGATTTGCACTGTGCAGTATACTTGCTGCTGGTTCCCCAGCAGTAGGTCCTCCCTACTGGGCGATGCCTGACAAAAGCTGGTTTTAGCTCCAGCTCATTGAATCTTAATTTCCAACCCTGAGGCTACCAATGACATGCAGCTCTTTGACGTGTGTCTTACTAGTAGAAAGACATATTTAGATGTAAGCCCAGTGGCTTCCGCAAGACTGCCCCACTCCATATTTGATCTACTTTCTGTCATTCTTCAAACAGTTCCTCTTTCTGTTGCTGCAGGCATGTTCCAGCCCTAACCCTTCTGCAGTTTCAATATGGGTGGTTACTTGAAAGGTAGAAGACGGTGCAGTAAAAAATACAGTAGCTAAAGTTGCATTTAACACCAAATAGCGGTAGCCTGATCTATCAAACTTTGAAACAGTATTGTACCAAAGTCATTGACTATATACATGGACATCATTTGGGAGTCACCAGGAGTCACAGTTGCGACCCCTGAGGTCTCCCTTGCTACCCTTGTGGTCTCCCTTTTTTAAAATTTTGTTTTTAAATGTAAGCTCCTGGGCTGGGCCAGCGCCATGTGGCTCTTTGTTTATGGAGTGGCTGGCTTTCTTGTTCAGGCCTTAAACAACAACAAAAATCAACAAAAAAAACAAGGCGGTTTCACAAGTGTACACTTTGAGCAGCGGCCCTAAATAGGAAAGAGTAGGAATAACAAATAATTTGTCTTTCTGGAATTATATTCTTGCTAGACTCATTAAAGGTGTATTTTAGGCACACTGTTCTTGTACACCTCAACTCAGCCTTTCATCCTTCTGAGGTCAATGAATACCAACACAGATTGGGTGGTATTGTATGTATATTTGTTCCATATAAAGCGCTTAAGTGTATGTGCTTTATAATAACACAACATTATCATTTGGCCTTGAACGTCTGCTTGCATTCAGATAAATGTGACAATATGGGCCTATACACACTGATATTAACGATACATATGGTGATCCATTCTTGTATGAAATGTATATCACATTACAGTGATATCGTAACCATATTTTTCGTGGTGTACTTGGGAACAATGCTATGTGGTGCCCCTTTCTGTTTTGTCAAGGGCTGAAAGGTCATGTTCCATCACTTCCCGAGCTGTCACCGGTTGGGACAAATGACATCACTGCCTGTGATGTCATCTGAGGTCAAGGGTCATGTTGTGTCACTTCTGCTACCCCTGGCATTTTGGTGAAAAGACGTCCCTGACCATATACCTTGGTATACTTCACAAACTCACTGAACCTAACCTCCGGCAAGGTCCTGTTGTACCGATCCTATGTGAAATGGGAAACCGTATTAGTAGAGTTGGACCAAACCTATTACAGTGTTGTTTTCGAAATCTAATGTAGTCAGTAACACTCCCATTTTATCAGCCCCCCCTATGTTCTTGCCTAATATTGCCCTAAGATTGTCAATCTGACAATACCCTGGCACCACCACGCGGTGCTTAGCAAGAGGCAAATTCACGGTGTCTGATAATACGCTTCCATTATAGCCAACTTGTCTGCGGCTGTCACGACTGTAGTGCCTGCGACTTGGGAATAGCAATAAATCAGATCAGAGAACATTCTGTTTCTCAGCCTGGTGAAAAGAGTAGAGTAGCAGTAATGTTAATCGGAGATATAGGAAGGCGCTGGACATTGTACAGATACCTCAGGTATAAACAGGCTTATCAACTACAGTTTCAGTTCTTCTTCAGGTAATGGTGTCATTGGGGGAGTCTGAGACCCCACATTCAAAGATTGAAGGTAGTTCTTATCACTCATCCAAATTGGCAAAATTCACCTGGATAGGGAACTACTTGAACTGGACATTTGGCTGGTTGTGGGATGTTAGGCAAGATTGGATGCAGTAATCCTGTGGGAGACTACACCAGCCTTGTCCTCTTGTTAATGTGTAACCCACCTATTGGTATAGGTCTGTACTACACACGTTTGTAGAGTGACTGAGCAGCCAGACCTTTCAATTATTTAACGGTTAGTTTAAAAAAAGCCTTCTTTAGAAAGGGCAATATGCAATAATAGAAATACACTCTTTAACACTTTCTCAGAGTTCGGATAAGAAAGTAGATGCCCTTTTGGGATGCCTCACAAACACTTCCTACACCCTGCGGTGACTTCAATTGCTAGGACAATCTTTAGCATTAATATATCACTTTTGGTACTTGAGACAATTCTGAGATTGTGGAAAAGTTTATGGAAGGAAAAGGTTAACAGTTTCTCAAAGCATGTGAACACTTTTCAATCTCCCAATGAAGTCTAGGTTAGACCTTTCCCAGCAATACAAGTTAAACTTATGAACCACCTATGAGGGATAGTTAAAACCAAAGTCAGTGGATCAGAAGAGTCTGCAGGACAGCCAAAGTCGATTTGCACAATGTCTAGGGAACTGAGGCACTTCTTTTAAATAGCACAAAAAGTCTTGCACAATGTTTTTCGAGAGTTTGTAGTAAAAAGAATCACTGCAGGGCCACCAGTGGTAGTAAAAAGAATGGTGTCCGGTCAAATGGTCGACACAATTTGGTCGACAGGTCAAGGTCGAGGTTTTTAGCAAAAAAGGGGATTGGGGGGACCCCCCCAAAAAAAAACAAAATGTGAAAAAACAACAAAAAAAAATTCGACCAGTTGACCCGTCGACCTTTTGGTGTCGACCAATTGTCCTGTCGACCATTTATTTTCGACCAAATGACCTAGAACCTCTTATCACTGTAGGGCCACAAGCTGTAAGGCTTGTGAAGGGGAAAGCTGAGATCAACTCTGCAAAAATCAGCTACTGCAAGTCTCCAGTGAGAACAAGCAAGCTACAGACCCAAGAGGTAAGTCCCTCTTAGTCAAGACAGTACCTTAGGTTGGAAGAAGAGGATCCAGCTGGCTTCTTTTCTGGTTGCAGTCTTGCAGTTCCTCTGCCTCAGTCGTGGGTACATGAGGGAGGACGTCTGGAGGACTCCTGCTCTGCAGTTTGAAGGTCGGTGGCTACGGGCTCTTTCCAATTCAGCGGCACGTCGCGGTTTCAGCTACCGGTCAATAGCACCACCGCAGTTCTTGGACACTTAATGGGCTTCCCTTGCGTCTGGGATCCAGCACTCTGAGGTGGCTCAAGCTTGGGTCGTCCTGCTTCGGGAGGGTCCTCAGGATCTTGCTGGAGCAATGGTCTGGCTTAAAGACGATGCACTCGATTCTGGTTTTCCTGACCCCTAGCACTCGGTACCAGCATCTGCAAAGAAGTACAGCCAGCGGGGAGAGGTTTTCCAGCAGAGTTCGTCTTGGGGTCAGTTGGTCCCACCAACCCAAGGGAAGAAGTCCTCTATTACGGGCTTCTCTAATCGATACGAAATGTTGAGCTTCAGCACTGCAGCACTCCACTGGAGGGTGCAGCAAACTTCTCTTCCAGTTTTTTTCTTTGGATGTTTCGTCCAGTGGTCGACTGCCTTCTGTTCAAGAGACCTCACCTTTTATGCAGGTTAGTCCCATTTGTGCACAGTCTAGCTGTCACTCACATAGCAGAATGGCTGTCCTCCAAGGACAGCCAGCCAGCCAATCCTCACTAGGTGCATTCAGGGAACCAAAGAGACTAAGGACAGGGAGTTTCGGGTACCTCACTCCCTCCCTTGCTCCCCTGCCAGACACACTGGAGCCAGAGGCAGGTTTCGGCACTGAAGCCTGCCAAAGGCAAAATGAACTAAAAGGTTAAACTTGGTTTGGCGCACAGAGTAAAACCCAAGAAAGACTTCACAAGCAAGAAATGGCTTAAAAAGAAGACTGGGGGCATTTTGACCATTGTTGCATTACTGCAGGTGAGGATTCAGCCTGTGGTCAAAACACACAATGGTAGGAGAATTAAAGTACTGCCGCCAGCCATTAAAAGTAGGGAGGGTAACATAAAAAATAATACATGAGTAAGTAGGAAAAGGGGCTACAAAATATACCCCGAGCACTTCCACCTAAGATGGGTGAACTGGACCTACATAGGAAAAACAGGTAAGTAAAGTCCATTTCACTTTACCTTTCTTGGGACCAGTAATTCACCCTAAATAAGTTATTTAAACCTTATGAGAAATCCAAGGGACTTCTCTGTGACACTGCACTGAAGGTGCTGTGTGTCACAATACAAAACATAATGCCAGTGGAGCTTGCCAGACTCCAACAACAAAGAGGAGACAGCCTTAACCACTTTATTTAGTAAACAAACCGCTCTGTAACAGAAATCTTGGGCAATTAAAGTCTGGTGTAAACCAGGATCGATTCAATAACATGACCATTCCTTCATGCCCTGCATTGGTCTATCCATGAGCTAGCAAGGTGAGACACTAATATTTTTGGATCAACCAAATGGCCCAGGCCACCTCTCCACATTGAGTACTAATGCAATTAACATCCGTGTCCTGTCCAATTGTCCTCCCATTAGAGGGTGTTCTTGTATCAAAACCATGTTCTTGTATTGAATCCAATTCCTTTAGTGTCCTTCATGGGGAAGTGTCAGGGCTAATGTTGACATGCAATATGTCTCCATCTCCTGTATCCTATGTGGCGGTCTATTTAGCTGTGCAATCTGCAATGTCATTACCGTTACTGATTGGATCCTCAAGGAACTGATGGGCAGAGCGCATAATGATATCTTTTTTCCCTAGGTAACACAATGGCATCTAGCAGAGCCATCACATATGGACATTCTTAATTGGGGTTCTGGTCGATGTCAAAAAGCTTTACTGTTTCTAGATGTTGGCCAAAGTTGTGGAATAACACAAAAGCATACCATAGATTGGTGTAGATATTCACGGATTGCTGGTCAGCTAACCGACAGGCTCTCCGATTCAAAGTCACTTGGGCTAATTTTCTACTCTATCACTTCTCCAGGAGCACAGCCTGCGTACCCAGTGACCACCATCCCATTTTGATCTCTGTCACAAGAAGCGCCTAATAAATACTCCAAATCCGGTTCAGACAAAGCACATCATTAAGGTCTGTTTGTGGCATCAATATATGGAGATTGTCACACAATCGCAAGTAGTGATATTATGTTGTTCCCCCGCCAATGGGGTAGGAGGGAGGGAAGCCGGGTTCAAAGAGCAAAGTGATGTTTAAAGAACTCAGAAGTAGGATCTCCTATTTTCTAGCTCTCGAAATAGACATGTCTTATATAGCTGAGTAAAAGGTGTTTGTTACGGCCACTTACAAGGGAGATCCCAACACAATGGTCTCGCAGCTGCAGCTATGAATCTCCAACAAGGGAACATTCCTGCTGCAACTGAGTCCAGTTCTTTACTATAATAGGCAACTGGCTGAAAGTGACTCCTGCGCCATTGTGTGAGCACTGCCAACGCAACCCCATTTCTTTCATGGCAATATAGAACTAACCCCTCTTCAGCCAAACCCTTACAGTGGACACCAGAAGCTGAAGGAGCCATTTTTCTTGGCAATGGCTCCTTCAGCTTCTGGTGTCCACTATAAGGGTTTTATGGTGTTGAATCGGGTTTACATATGATAGGGGTTTAGTATATCTGTATAGCTTGTTATCCATTGTTGGCACTAACCAACTATTCCTAATAATGCTCTCATCTGTGATTGGCTCACTTTCAGATTCTATGAATGGGTTCTTCCTGAGATGAGGATATAATCCTATATCCTTCTATAATATCATGTCCTAAATAATTAACTATTTCTGTACACAACTGCAGTTTCTGCTTGGAAGCGTTTGTCTTTTTGTTGCTAATGCAGTCAACAGTACCTGAGTATCTTGTTAGCAGGCTTCATAAAAGGGAGATGCCATTAGCAGGTCGTCCACATACTGGACAAGGACTAATTTCCCTGGTAACTTTATATCATCTAAGTTCTTTCTTCAGTTCTTGTAAGAAGAGGACGGAAGACTCTGTATACCACTGTGGCAAATGGGTCCACATATATTGGCAAAAAAGGGCAATAGGTATTGACTCTGAGTGTATGCGCACAGAAAAAAGGCAGAACACAGATCCACTACAGTAAAATGGGTAGCTTCAGGGGGAATGCAGGAAAGTATGGTGTCAGGATTCAGTACCACTGGGAGGGCTGGGAGGACTGGTATCACCGGTATCAACACTGTATCGACAGCCTTCTTGTCTTGAAAAAATGTATAGTCTGCTTTTCTGGGCTTCTTCAATGGCAAAATCGGAGTGTTGCATAGGCTGCTGGCAGGGGCATTTATTCCCCAATCTAAATGTGGTTCAATGATGGGAGTAATGCCGGATTTGGTCTCTTGTTTCAAGGGGCATTGAGGTATCCCTCATAGCGTCTTAAAGGAATCTGTTTAAATTATCACTGGTTGGGCTGTATTTATGTTCCCAGCCTCATTATCATGTGTGTGTGGACCACAACAAATCAGATATGGAGTCAGTCAGTAGTTGCGGATAGCTTCCCCATTGTATGTTTTTGTTTAGCTGGTTTCCTTTTTCTTCCTGCAATGTTGCTATGACTGCCTCTGGATTCCATGAAGGCAGATTCAGGAATACCCTCTCTGTGGTACAATAAATGGTACAACCAAGGGTAGTGTTGGGGTCCCTTGCAATGGATGGATTCCCAACTCGATAATCTGCTGATTTGCTGTCAAGGTCCTCCTGCTTGTCTTTCTCCTTTTCTGTTTCCTGTATTATTTGGGGGCAAAGATGTGCTCTTATCCCCTGTCCCCCTTGATCTCCGGTATTTTAACGGTCCTCGTAACTGCTCATTAACTTCATTCAATTCCCTAACTTTGCTGTAGTTTCTATGCACTGATGCCGCCACTAACCATGTGGCAAACGCGCCCCACTGCTTCAGTGTAATTTTCTTCTTTTGAGCCTCAAGCACCCGCATGAGGGCCCCTAATTTATCCATATTAAATTTCTCCTCTATCGGAAATTGCATATGTTTATTATGCTGTGTTAAATGGGAAGAGTCTAAAAAAGAATCACAAGTAATGCTATTGGATAAATGTAATGGGTGAGCAGCCCCTTTGGGATTTCCTCCACCTGTTTTGGGCCTTGCCCAATGCTGTCCCTGTTATCACCTGCTCACTTTTCACTTTCCCTTTTATCTTCATACTTTGAATCCACTCTTTCACTGTCTTAAGAGGTGAAGGGATTTAATTACCAGAGACACTGCAGAGTGATCCTAATGGGCATAAAGACTCACTCCTGAAAGCAGTAGTGAGAAACAAAGCTAAATTATCAAGAGAAAGCAAAATAAATTGGTGCTACCCCTCATCTGAATTCATGTGCCATGAGTGGCAGTTTGTATAGCTGGGCAATGATTTTACCTGGTGATCGCTGTTGGAGTCTTTCTATATCTTGATCTGTAACTGCAACAAAGACTTCCATTTTATGTATTTGCACAGTACTGCCTGGTTCCTGCTGTGCCTCCTCAATTTACCTGTCAGCCAGCATACTTGATTTGATGATGATGGATTTGGACCTGCTGCGGTTGTGGTGTACAGCCAAAACTGTGGTCTACAGCCAAAATTGCACTCACCGCCCCCAGGGCTGATATGGCACCCGTTTCTCAGAGTATCTCCACAGTGAAGTGATAAGTGTAGCTGGCAGACTCACTATTTGTATGGTGTCTTTCCCCTGCTATAGAGTGCCACTTTCACACTGTGGGTGGATGTGTCCTGTTGTGATGCTTCTGTTGCACTGCCTCACGGAAAACACATTGAGACAAATGCTGGGTAGTGACAGGAGTTTAAGCTGAGATATCATTTGCAAATGTGTAGGAGCTGCCAAGAGCCATTTGTTGTGATCTCTGTATTGTCTTTGCCACCACAATGGAGGACCGGTGGTGTAGTGGTGCCCATGGGAGGCTTTCACGTTGGAGAACGGCTGGATTCCTGGAGTGCGTCTGATCCTTGGGGAGTAGTGGTTTGGGGCTCAGATGTCATTTGCAGATGTGTGGTCCCTGTTGGGGGAGTTTCCCTAAAGTTCTACTGGCAGTAAGACTTTAATAAGCTATCCCAGTGGTTTGTAGAGCCCCCCCCCCAATTCTTGGTATCAGTCTGTACTAGCTCAGGGCCTTGGTAGTGTGGCAGAGCAGTCAGGTTTATCTTAAGAAGAAGATGTGAGCTATATGTAGGTACTCTGAATCTTAGACAGGCACAGCAAAGAAGCACTTGCATGTATATTTATATGAAAGATAGATATATTTATTATGTGTGCACCAGAATCACTTTAAATACTTCAGATGGTAACGGTAGAACACTTGGGAATACTAGATTATACACTTTAAAGGGCACTTTCACTTTTGTGTTTGTTCGCTGTTACATTTGTAGAAACGTTAGAAATGGAAAAGACAAGGTTATCGTATCATCGGTAATTGCGCACTCATGCAATTTTCAACAGGTTATACGGTAATAAATGTACTCTGCAACCACATATAGAAAAGAAAAGTCACTTAAAGGGAGGAAAATGAGAGGTTTAGTGCAACATGAGCTTAGTTCAAGGTCCTAGAGACAGTTTCTTTACCTGGCAAGTCTTTCAAATCCAAAAACGCAACCATAGCTAAAGGCAGTTCGGAGAGGGCTTGAAGTCTTGGCAAACAGCGAATACTGAAGAGTTTGAATTTTGAAGGATTTATACTGTGCACCTGACAAACTAAATCATGTTTGGGCGCTGCTGTATCAGGTACTGTTATATTGCCATCTTTACACTTTCATCAAATTATTGTTGAAGCACTATCCTCTGATCCTAATAAAAGAGACAGAGAGACACACACACACCCCCCCCCACCCATGGTAGAAGAAGGGCTAACAACCACGCTAGTAATGGCAAAAAGAGAAGGGAGGCCCCAAGTCGGTACTTGGGTGCCCCTTTTGTGCAGTACTGAGGCTATGGACATAGCCTGCAGTATAAAAAATATTCAATAGTTGGTAGAACACGACTACTACCACGAGCCATAACTAGGTGATTGTCTATGTGACTAAAATTCACAGGAGCAGAGAAAACAGGAATACTAAGTATCCCTTTGGCACTCCACTGAAAGAAATTCCTGGGGATTCGTCGGAAACGGCTGTGTTGCACTCAAGCAGCGGAGCTTGACACGACTGTGTGTCAGACTGTGGGTGCCTTCCTCTAAGCAGAGGGAGGAAGAGCTGGAGTTGAACCTCTTGCACTGAACATCGCAACCCGTCTGCTTGAGAGGCTGGCTGCCCGAGTCTGAGAGGGAGAGGTATTTGCCTGACTTGCTTCCGCAGACTCCAGGGTAAGCAGTGCTGGAGGACGAACTGATGCCTTAGGAATAAGTGTTTCCCAACCATTGCATAGGCTGTGCCAGTGCGGTGAGTGCAATCCGCACCCGCAGTGTGCAAGCATTTGTAAAGGGAGTCGCTGCAGACTTCTGCAGTTAAGGATGGCTGGAGTTGTGTGCGAACTCTGATCCGTGAGCACGTCAGTGTCACTTTCTGGTTGTCCTGTGAGACTTTGAATTTCTGGTCAAACGTACTCAGTGAGTTTCATCCTACCTGCTGCTGCCATGTCCTCCTATGGCCTCCGCACTCGCTCAGCCGCACTTTCATTACCAATCTCCACTGTGCCCTGTCCCCGCCAAATGCGGGACAATCCGCTGCCTCTTTCTAGTTTATCTTCTCCAGCAGGTGGGCGAACAGAATTTGAACCAGCGGGGGCGGGGTGGTAACGAAACACCTAGCTACTTCTAATTCAACCCATTCACCTCAGGTGAACTTTGGGAGGGGAGACGTTGGAATCCTTCCTCCTAAGCAGCTTCAGAAATTGTTACTGGAGTCAGTTCCCTTGTTTTCTTCCCCTGCATTGAAGCAAGATTGCTTCAACGCTTCTGCAAGACTTACTACTGCTAAACTGGGCCTCCCAAGTCGGCCCCTGCTAGGGTCCCGTTGACGGACACACAGGGCAGGGTGTTCCACTTTGGGAAGTCCCAATGTCAATCTTTCTGCTTCCAGAATGACACCAATCGGGGGCCTCCTCCTCCTCTGTCGTTTGAATACAACCCCAAATGCTGCACTTGTCACACTCACAGAGGGGGAACTTCATGGAGAATGACTCCTGTGTGGCCCTACTTGCTAAAAATAAGGAAATCCTCAAGGAAAGTACAGACCTGGAACTTGGCCCCTTCTTTGGTACCCTATTGCTTTGTCTAAAAACAGTGAATGAAAACCAGACGTGCCTCAACGTGAATGCTTCTCTCTGACACCCTAGTAAATGATCTAGATAAAGCTGATATTTTTAACTCCAGGCTCCTTTCTCTTCATTCCACTCCATCTAAACAATCACTGGGCAACCCGGGGGCCCTCCACCCAGCTCCTGTGCTTCCGTCGGCCTTGGCTACGGGTTCTCCCATCAAGGTCCATTCTAGTAATGTGATGGAGGGCGAAGGGGCCTCTTTACCTATTAAAAAAAAAAGAACAAAACAACAGTGGAATAAAAAAAATACACGGGTCCCTGCAACTTGTGTTTGAGTGTGCCAACTGACCTGATGGCGCTATATGATCAACAGGAGTTGGTTGCGGTTGCCGTACGAGCCAATGCCTACCTGCTCTCTGTACAAACTGACAAGGGGCCACAGTGGTCCTCACTGTTTGACTTTGTGAATTAGCTTGTCTTTACTTCAATAGCGGGGGTGCAGGGCTCGACCACACAGACATTAGCTTATCAACCCAGTGTAGATGCTGAAGGGGAAGAAGCGGGCGGCTCCTGTTTGCAGCCACTAGCTGACTTTGCAGCCAGCTTCTTTGAAGACTCTCAGGGCATTAAGGTAGAGGCCTTGGTTTACATTGACCCTGCTGTTATGCAAACGGCTGAGACCCTCCTGATAGAAGGGAGGGGGGATGTAATTTGCAATAGTCCGGATGTGGCCGCTGCCACCGCTGAAAGCCTAGTCCCTTTTGCAGTCTTTGGGGCTTGTGATATCGGGGCAAAGAAAGCCGCTAGGCAACCCAAAACTAATTTGACTGAGGCAAGGGGCGGAAAGGCCTGCAATGGCGGCAGTCCCAATGAAAAAAAAATAGGAAAACGTGGCCATGGGCTCAAGAAAGGTTTTGCGAAACCTAACTCTGCCGCGTCTACCTTTTTGATCCCCGTTCTTCAAGGGCTTCCCCAATAAAACTCAGACATTTTTCTTTCGGATCTTGCTGAGATCTTCCAGAGCATTTGCAGCTTTTCTCAGAGTATGATTAACCTTAGCCTGGATTACTTGCTGTATGCTGATTATCTTGTTTTGTTCGACTACTCCGATAGGACTACAACTCAAGCTAGATGCTTTGGAAGCTTATGCAGGACAAAATCACGTAACCATCAATATTAGAAAATCTCAGACACACTGCTTTAGGCTGGGAATGGAACCAAATCTAAGAATCTTTCTTGGCATGTGAGTAGTACGACTCTGGAAAGTGTCTCAAACATTTGCTATCTTGGTTGTAGATTAACTGATCTTCAGAATAAAATAAAGTCTCAAAGATGCCATTGTTCCAAAATGTTAATGCTTGCCACTCAAGCATGTGCTGTGAATCGAAAATTCAGTCACTTTTCGCTGATTCCAGTGCTAAAATTTTATAAAATGAAGGTCTTACCATCCATGACCTATGGGGGTGAGAACTGGGGTCTCCCTATAATCTTGGACTGCACTGCTCTGGAGGGGATTTTTTGGAGGAAGGTCCTGCAACTTCCAAATGGAGTCCCTGCAGCTGATATTCGCTATGAGCTACGCTTATCTTCCATACAATTCTACATGAATTGGAAGAACCTCTCGCTATTGAGGAATATTCTCTGTGCAGAGGAGGGTTCTAGTTGGTGGCTGCTAAAGCAGTTGCTTAATAAGAAATCTTCACTGCCTTAAATACCTGGGAGATTTGAGTGTAACTCAATCTGTGAGAGGTATGGCATCTCAAAAAAAGACACAGTTCTGTATAGACCAACTGTACTTAAAAGGAGACTCAAAGAATGGAACTGGATTGACACAATCGGCAAAGACAGAACTTATCATCTATAGACTGATTTGTTGATTGATGTCAGACCAGTTGGAACCTGTCCCGATTACTTGAGTAAATCTCCAGGTAGAACTTGGCTATCAACGGTTTTGAGGCTCTGGCTAAATTTGAACCCGACAAATGAAATCATGGGTGCCAGGAATAAAACTCAAGAGAGCGCCAAGGCGGTGTCGATTCTGTTCCCTGTCTGATGAGGTGGAAACTTTACGACGCATTCTATTGCATTGTAGAGCTCTAGATGAGAGGCGTACGTCCTATTTCAGGCACCTTGTTCAACTTTATGCCCAGGTTTCTACTGAAATATTGTGGCTGCTTATTTTGAACTCTCATGGTCGAAATGACTGGATGGTTGCCGCAAAAGATGTTTTAGAATCACAGAAACTAACATGATTTTTTTGTCTTTTTTAAAAAAACTCTTTATTGATTTATTTATTTTTGTGCTTTTACGCATTTGTTTTAATTCTTTTCTTAATTTGTATCTCTGTACTTTGTGATTTTCTTGTATTTTTAAAAATGATGTGTGCTTTGTTGAAGGTTACTTGTTAACCAAATACAAAAATAAAAAGTGGTGGTGTGTGCCACTACAGTTTTGGGAGAGCTGCAAAGTTTCCTTAAGAACAGTAGTTTACTTAAGGATATAGGAAAATAATCTTAAAGGAGGCCATATGGGTCCCCAGCAACACTGCCCAGAAGGTACTGTGTGCTGCAGTAGTAAAGCAGATGCCTTTTAAGAGCTATAGCTCAGACAGACTCCATAGTACAGGTAGAATACAAAAAATAGAGTTCCAAAGGACAGAGCCCATAGGAATGAATGAGTGGAAAAAGACTCTACTCGTTCAGGATTACAAGATAAAGGTCTAGAAGTCCATAGAAGTCCAGCAGAAAGTGCTGGGCCTCTCACTATGAGAGGGGATCAAGCGCCATAATGATAAATCTTCCCAACAGTCGCGGAAGGTGGAAGGTGTAGTGAACTGTGGTGTCTTGATTGCTGTGCTGAATGTGCCGCTGCCTTGCTGAAGCAGTGACGGCAGTGGTTCTTTGAAGATGACAATCCCCCGGAGGACCGCTGGAGTACATTTGCACCTTACTCAGCTGTATTGGGGCCAGTGGGCGGCGCAAATAATGGGACAGATGTAGGTGGAAGATGAAGGCTTGGGAGCCAGCCCTCGAGCGGCTTCGACGTGGGCTGAGATTGTGGGTTTCAGCCCACGTTCTAGCCACCTGATTGGCTGGTTCCCTCGTGCTAGGTGCTAATGTACCTTTCAAAACAACCTGTTAGGGTATCGGCGTAAGGTTGCAGGTGGGGAAACAGCAATGCTCACTATAAAAACTTGGCACACAGCTAGCTTATTGGTAAAGGATGAAAGAAAATACCCATAAGTTAAAAGCCCTAACATTGCCACCATATATTTTCTGCCTAAACAGATTAGCTTTCCGGGTAAGGCACCGTGCCCATAAGGTGCGAGAGAACGCAGGCTTTGTTGGGACCAGCCTGTGTTCTGGACCCACCTCTTGATGGTTCTATGTGAAAATGTCCCCAGGAAAATGTAGTCATGTGAAAAAGTGGTTTGTTTTTTTGTCATTTAATACATTCAATGCAAAGTGTTAAAATATTGCCAATAATGAGGTTTCCCAAAAGGTTATTTTTAAATATATAAAAGTACAAGGCTGTAACCCTATGAATGACCCAAACCTTTGATAAAACCTCTACAATCACCCTAACTCCATTCTTAAACATTCCCTGAACTAATTGCTACCATGAACTCTTACAGAACACTAACCCTTTAGCGCGCTAAAGCATTTTATTTTAATGTTACTCAATGCAAAAAAAAAAACTCCAACCCCATTACCAGTTTACCACAAATGACTTAGCCATTGCTCTAACCCTAACACTAATCCTAACCTTGGCCTTACCGTAACTGCAACTCTAACAGTTGCCCTAATGCTTATTTTGTTGTAACTACTAGGTTTATTCAACCCCACCCCCTCCTATGCCAAAATCACCAGCCCTCCCCAACTTCCCTATCCCTCTTGTTAACACTTACCCAAACCATCAACCCAGGCCTTCACATAATCCCTTCCCTAACATTTACTCGGACACTTAATCTACCCTAATGACTAACCAAAACCCAACCTTACCAACCCTGCAGCAACCACCCTGACCCTAATTCTTAGCCTAATTCTAACCAAAATCAATACTCTTAACCCTACCCTTTCCCCACCCTTGCCCTAAACCAAGCATTCACAAGCCCATAAAGCCCTCCTTAACCCTAACAAATACCCTAGTAGCACTACATTTTTGGCTGTGTTTCAGCTGCATTTTTTATTACATTTTGCTTGTCAACTTTCACTGCAGAGGAATTTCACCACAACCTTTTTCACTGACTACATTTTTGCTGGCAACATTTTCACTGGATGCCCTCTTGACTTGATGCATGCGGCACTGCTATAAAACTGTCCCCTCACACTCCCGACTTGTATTCTTGCATGCCCCCGCTCTGCCCCCCGTCTAACCTAATTTTCCTCGCTGTGCACTCTACTCTATCGTTGGCCCTCCTTTCCTTCAGGCTACTTTTGTGCTCATGTATGCGACTTGAGCTACTTTGATGCTTTACCGCCTACCTCGCCACCATCGTGCCCTAGTCCCCACAGCACCCTCTACTCTGCATGACATGGATACCAGCCTTCCTATTTCTCTTTGGTTCTTTTTCTTCAGAAAATCCTCAAGTATCATCATTAGTAGGTAATAATGGTATCGGAGGCAGGCTTCGCTTGGCCATTTCCTTAGGGCAGTGTAAGGGTGTAGAAGTAGGAGGCTGACACATCTACGGGCATGCATTTGGCTACAGACATTTATTAAATCAAATAAAAGGGAAAACCTTACCTGTCCCTGTTAAAGGGGTTTCCCTGCCTCAAATGTTTCCTTGGATTGGGGCTCCACCAAGGCACACAGAAAGACAAGTCTCGCTTCTTCACAATGCTAAGGGGGTGACTCCCCCCCCCCCCCATAACCTTCCTCCGGGTTTCTCAATGGTTTTCTCAATGCCAGCACAATGATCCTCTTTTTCCTGGCCTTAACAGCGTCATTCACAATGCCAAGAGAATGGCTCCCTTCTCTTGGCTTTTTTCACAATGTTCATTAATTTCTAGGGGAATCCTCCCTTTCCCTGGCCTATCTCAGACTCTGGATACAGTTGAACAAATGGTGGGTCCCAGACCCTTATTGGCAGATCTGGTTCACTTCCCTACCAGGTACTGCCATGAAGGAGAGGGAATCTGCTTCTTTCTTCTTGATACACCTGCTTCACTACTATCATGCCAGGTATTCTTGGCACTTACTTTATATAAGGTAGTCTCTTTATCTTGGTGCGGGTCCCAGACCCTCTCTCTCAGGTTTCTTGTGCCTTTCTGATCACCTAGTCACTATTGACTACTGCCATGTAGCGTTGTGTCTATGAGGAGCAACAGGGATTCTTCTCCACTCTGCAAAAGTTATCTTGTTTATACCGGGGTCCCAGACCCCTAGCTTCTAGGCTTCTTTTTTTTCTCCCAGCTTCTCAAACACTTGCTTGGGGCCTTTGTGCCTTCCCTTCCACCGGTGTATCTTTTCTCATGGTCTGCGATGGTCCTGGGCTTTTCGAGATGCCTGCAATCTGCCGTGGGGCTTCCCCTGCCTCTCAGCGTCTTCTTCTGGTCTACTGCGGCTCCACTGTTCAAAGCATTCTGTGGCTGTCGTGGCTCCTGTTTCCCACACTCGCCGGACTTCAGGGACACCTGGAGCTTCTTCCTCTTGGCCTCCCGAGCGGACTCTACACGCAGAGCTGCTTCACCCCGGCGTACTCCAGCCTCTGCGTCCCGGCCTGCCTAGTTTTCATTCTCCCGTGTTGACCTTTGCGGTTCCTCCAGGGAGGGCCCTACAAACATGTCAGTCCTTACTCAGTCGTTATACCTGCACAATGTCCACAGTGTCTAGTCTGCTCCTGTTGGTTCTGCAGGGTGCTCTTCAGCATTCTGCACCGTTTCCTCGTCCCGGTATCGTAATGGCTGTTCTCTACTGGGTTACAGATGCGCTTCCTCGTCCCAGTTTTGCAACAGGCCTACTCTTCCTCATCTCAGTATTTAAGGGATATAAATCCCTTGAGTAGTGAACACTCTTCTTTATCCAAGTTCTTCCTATATTAGTTGTATGGCAAAAACACATAGTAACACTAGGGATGGAATTGGAGGGGGTTGGTAAGGGAAGTGGGTTAGGGTAAGGTGTGCTACGGGCATACCTCATTCTCCACAGGTCGCCAATAATCCCGTAGGGGACTTTCCTCCTCATGATATCCACCCACTGAGCACCACCCCCGTGGGGACTATCGGGTAGCGGCCACACCTCCCTGGCCTCATGGGAAGGGGCTCCTCCTAGGGGAGAAGTAGCATGCTGCTACTAGATGATATGGCCTTCCTTACATGCCACTATTGCCATAGTACACGTTTCTTCTATTCAGACCCATCTTAGTGGACAAAAGCAATATCTCAATATGTCTCTGTGCATTTTAATCCAATGGTTCTGACTTACAAATCATATATTGGAGACACAATTGTTGTCCTAAATGAACATCAAGCTACTCATTGGAAAGACGCATCCTTTCTGGCCACACTTAATGTTCTATCCTTGCCACTTCAATCAAGCACAACTTAAAGACGGTCGCATTCGAGTATTTCCTCTGCAAAAATAATTTTTATGCTCAACACCAAATAAATCTGGAAAGACTTAATTTCACTATGAGCAATACAATGTTACCTTTTAACGATTAACTCTAAATGCAAAAACAATGAGTCGTTGTGGGGGCCAAATGTGCACCATCATTGGCCTACCTCTTCGTGGCCCACTTCAAGATCCTGCATGTGAGCAAGTGCATATGAAACCTCTTTTATTTATATTTTTATTAACGTTTGATATCCATTAACAATGAGAGAACATATGTTTTGAAGATTATTTAAAAGAAAAGGATGTACAATACAAATCCATAACCTGCTCATGTCGATGACTTTTAAAGTACACAACCATAATCTTCCTCAACCTTTGTGCAGGCATAGCACGCCATCGTACTGAATTGGCTCTAGAAATCTCATTTTAAGTAACTATGGTATGCTCTCCTGTTTGTGTATCCGCTGTCAGTACCACTTTTAAATTCTCTTGTCCTAGAGTGACATTTCCTCCCATTCATAACAAACAAAACCGGAGAGAGACTGGCAGCCTATACTAGAGTTTGCTGATATTGCTGGACTCTTTGGTATGACGTCTTTAGCCATTAGGTGGGTATATGAAAATATGGTGATCCTTATAATTTATGGGCTTGTGGCTCCATCAAAGACTGGTTTGTTTAGTGAAAAAGGCTCAATGCACCTAGCCTTGTGGGGTACATCGGCTCCTTATCAGTGACTGCTTAGTATACTAGCACCGGTCTCCAAATGTTATGAAGAGAGACCAAGCGTAGCTGTGCACAGCTCACTGGGTTTCAGTGACCCAACAAGCTGCCTACACGACTGCGACTTAACCTGATGCCAAGAGGATTTCACTCTTCCCCCACTCACCATACTAAAACCCTCCATTGTCCTGCAATCATGCCACACTTTGGGACTGTTTGTGGGCCCGAGTTAGCCATTTTGCTTCATTAAAATTGACCCCAGCCCCAGTTTGCCTTCCCTTGCTGAGCCGCGTCCCCAGCAGCTTCCTCCTTCTCCCGCTTCCGCCCCTTGGCCCTGATTGGTCTGCCTGACTGCGGGCTCTGAATTCCACTCCGACACCTCGACCTGCCCACCACTTCCATCCGGGCGGTGCAGGTGAGTGTCGGAGCCCCCTGACCCTTTGTGGACCTGAGTTAGCCATTTTGTTTAATTAAAATTGATCCCCAGGCCCTGTTTGCCTTCCCTTGCTGAGCCGCGTCCTCCAGCAGCTTCCTCCTGCTCCCGCCCACTAGCCATGATTGGTCACTCCTTAACTCACCCTTCCCAGGGCAGCCCTCTGCCCCTGCAGTCCCTGCGGCTAAGGGCCCGAAGGCGAAGGGCAGCTCCAGAGCGTGTCTGCAGGTGTCCGCAGGGGAAGCCAGTGGCCAGCCATCAACCAGCAACAACCAGAACCAGTACAGTAGGAGTGGTCTAGGTAGCGAGTAGAGAAATTACTCTAACCTGGAAGTATCGCCACTTATCAAACGTATCTAAAACACTGTAAATATTTCTGCTGCCTTCCTCGACCCACACTCTCAAATCTAGCTGTGTTTAGTACTGCACCCATTTGATCTGTCAGACGTGGGCCTCTCCCCCACTATAGAACTATCTCGAGTCTAGCTGAGCCTTAGTTCAAGCTGCATTGTCTGGCAGTCAAATTGTATTATTGGCTGTAGGATAATCTCTCCCTATACGGGACTCTCAAATCTAGCTGTGTTTAGTTAGTACTGCACCCATTTAATCTGTTAGGCATAGGCCTCTCTCCCGCTGTACAGGACTCTCAAATCTAGCTGTGTTTAGTATTGTAACCAGTTGTTCACCTGTGTCTCAAATCTAGCTGTGTTTAGTACTGCACCCTTTTGATCTGTCAGGCGTAGGACTCTCTACCACTATATAAGACTCTCAAACCTAGCTATGTTTAATATTGTAACCATTTGTTCACCTGTGTCTTAAATCTAGCTGTGTTTAGTACTGCACCCATTTGATCTGTCAGGCGTGGGCCTCTCCCCCACTATACAACTATCTCGAGTCTAGATGAGCTTTATTTCAAATTGCATTGTCTGGCAGTCATATTGTATTATTGGCTGTAGGACACTCCCTCCCTATACAGGATTCTCAAATCTAGCTGTGCCCCATTTCAAATTGTTAGCTAAAGGCCTCTCCCGGGATAAAGTGTTTATTGGCTGATTGCTGTTGAGTGAGACTGTGATTATTGGGTCGCGCACCATGAGATGATGGGTGATTGCCAGCTGCACTCACTTGGACAATTCTGTAGTCACCATCTATACCCTTCTTCACACCACTTAATTTGTTTACTGCACTAAACCTTCCCAGGGAGCCCCACATTAGGGACAGCCACTGTAATAACCCTACTAATATAACCCTAGCAGACCTCTCCTACCTTACTCCAGACAACGACTGAACAAGCCAACAATATCAACTGACAAGACCGCCAACAGACTAAGCCCAAACTTGTACCGAACAATCTCCCTACACCCAGTACAACAACACAAGACAGCCGGACCAAATCAAAACCTACTCGGCATCAACAAACAGAAATAAAAGATAAACTAAAACGCTCATTCAAAATGCCGTGCAAACTCACTGGACCAAAGGAAAGACAAAGAGAAAAAAGAACAAACTCAACTGAACACCACTGAAGACTCGCAACTGCAGAACACACTCCCACAGACCGGAACGACACAAACACTGAGAGAAGAGAAAAATCACTCTACCTAACTCCATACCTCGCAAATGACAAGCCGCCAGAACGAGCCAACCCAACTTACGAAGAATCAACAACAGCAGACATCCGAACAGAATAACGCAGAAGAACGGACAACGCTAGAAATAACAAGAACAGATGCGACGCGCTAACACCTTACATCACCGAAACAAGAATAACTTCCACTCCACAGCCACAAAACTTCAAAGAAGAACCTGATGAAAACAAAAACCCAAAATTGAACTTAGAAGAACTATTCAATGACACAGACACAACTGTGCCAACACCTCAACAAGAGACCAACCTGGAAGGAATTCGCAACACCACTCAGGAAATAAGGCTGACAATAAAACACAAACCAAACCCCACCTTTAACTTTCAAATCCATTGCAACCTAATAAACGCAAGATCCATGTCAAAACACTCAACAGAAATCTTTTACCTTCTCTGCGACAACAGCATTGAGATAGTATTCATCACAGAAACATGGCTGGACAACAACTACAAAATCACACTCCAAAGCTGCCTCCCGACCAACTTCAAATGCCTTCAGGTAAACAGGAAAAATAAAGGAGGCCGCCTCGCAATAGCATTCAAAGAACACCTGAAAATAAAAACTGATGAACCCCTCAACATCATCAACTGCGAAACCGAAACCATGGTCATACACCTATCAGCGAATCCAAAAACTAACATCACGTTCATTCTGGTCTACAGACCACCGACATACGATGCAGCCTTCTTCAACAACTTCATATAAGCCATCACCAACATAGCCATAAAGCACTAACATCTAATAATCCTGGGAGACTTCAACATCTGGTGCGAAGAAAAACACGCCAACTCCCAAAACTCATTAATTGGGCAGATAACCATGAAACTACAGCAGCTGGTCAAACACCCTTGACACAATCTTTTCCAAGAAAAAACTCATCACCACGGCACCACCAATACAAATACTGTGGAGCTACCACCTCATCATCCCATTCGTGATCACACTACCAACTCAAGTCCACATCCAGGCCCCCAAGCTCCCAACCGTCACAAAAAAAACTGGAAAACTGTCAAAGCAAGCAGCCTAATGGAACAACTGGAGATGACCAAACCCTCAACTACAGAAAACGGAGCTACTCCACAAATGGATTGCTGATGCAATTGAAAACATTGCCCCGGAAAAACCATTTACCCCCTAAAAAAAAAAAAAGAGCAATGGCAAAATGGTTCACACCGCTACTTGGGACCATGAAAAAGGACAACAAGAAGATGGAACTGGAATGGAGGAAAGAATACAACCAAGACAATAAATGACTGTTGCAAAAACAAATCTGCACATACAAAAAGGAAATCCAAAAGGCGAAGAGAAGGCATCATGATGACAGATCACCAATGCCACCACCACACAAAAACAAATGTTCAACATCATTAAAGAAATGAGAAACCCACCTGGTTGCGACTACACTTCAGCCCCGTCAGAGAAACTTTGCAACAACCTGGCAGACCATTTCAAGAACAAAATCAACAACATCCGACAAATCATACAAAACGGGCCAACCAACCATAACACTCAACCAACCGGACCTAAGAAAGAACCACAGCACACACTCCAAAACTTTCCTGAAATATCAGCAGAGGAATTCGCCAAACTGGTAAAACACAGCAAGAAAGCAGGATCACCCATGGATCCCTGCCCCCCCGGACATTTACAAATCAATCCTCGCACAGGTAACGCCAACAGAATACTACAGAAACTTCCTAAATCTCTCACTCACAACAGGAACTGTACCATAATCTCTCAAATCAGCATATATCAGACCACTTTTAAAAAACATAAGTGGCGACGTGGAAGACCTCTCCAACTACAGACCGATTTCCAACATACCCTACCCGGCAAAACTCCTAGAAACCTACATATACAAAATGACCCAAGAACATGTAGAAATAAACAACTGCTAGACCAAGCACAAGTCGGCTTCAGACCCACAAGAGGAACGGAATCGGCACTACTATCCATCTGGGACGACCTAAAAACAAACGCAGACTCCAACACAATCTCAGCTCTGATTCTGCTCGACCTCTCCGCGGCCTTTGACACAGTTAGCCATGACACACTAACCAAAAGATTGGAAGACATAGGTCTAACGGACATGGCACCACTCTGGATCAAATCATTCCTAGCAGACAGGACAGAACAGAAACTGTATGGATAAAACCCTTAAAATCTACTCCACGAGTTAACAACTGTGGAGTGCCACAATGATCCTCACTATCGCCACTATACTTCAACATCTACCAGACTCCAGTAATCAAAATCTTCAAAAAATCATATGCTACAACTATGCAGACGACACTCAAATCATCTACAAAACATCAAAGACACTCAAACCGATCACTCAACCCCATTTGAGTGTCTAAAATAAGTCTTTAACTGGATGAACGCCTACAACTTAAAAATCAACCCAGAAAGACAGAAATCATGATTATATCCAAAAACCAAGACAACAATACCTACATTCCCTGACCAACGGAAATGGGAACCGCGCCAACACCATCTAAGGTAGTAAAAAATCTGGGAGTCCTGATGGACAACACCCTAACCTTAGAACCACAAATAAACGCTATAATCAAGAAATGTTTCATCCTCCTTCACACAACAAGACAAATCATACCTATCCTCTCCTTCACCCACAAAACACAATCGTCGCCCTCTTCATGTCAAGAATCGATTATACAAACGGCCTCTACCTCGGGATGCCAGAATACCTCCTGAAGAAACTATAACGCATCCAAAATACAGCAGTCAGACTCCTCAAACAGAAGAGACCACATCACTCCAGCACTAAAAATACTACATTGGCTCCCAGTCAAACACTGCATCACCTTCAAAACAATGTGCATAACACACAGGACAGTCAGCGGACAGGGAGCTGAATTCCTACAAAAGAAAATAACAATCTACAAGCCAACAAGACTACTCAGATCGAGCAATGGAATCCGCCTGGAGCTAAAACCATACGTCAAGAAAGAATGAGGAGGCTCCTCCTTCTCCCACCTGGCCGCAAAAACCTACAATTCAGAAAACTACTAAAAGCCTGGCTCTCCAACACCACACAAACAAATTGAAACACAGAGAACAGGTCGACAGAAATCAGGATGACACAGACAATGGCCAGAAACGGCTAAGGGAATGTCAAACAACAAGTGAGACAACGCTAGGTTGAATAGGACACAAGCAACAACCCCATAAGGACAGAATGAACACCCCTGCCCAATTCCATCCTACAGCATCACCCACTCCATGAACGCCACGAAATGCCAATTATGAATGTTAGCAGCTGGCACTTTTGGATGGAGCTATGGACGTTAGCACACGCAGAGCCCGGACGGAGTTGTGAATGATGGCAGATGCCACGCCTAGACGTAGCTACGAATGTTAGCATGTACCTCGCTTGGATGACAGGGTTGGGAGCGGTGGTCTTCGTGAGCAGCTGGGTAGGATTGTGATTGCCGACCATTGCCATATCTGGATAGAGTAGCGGTTGTTGAGCAAAGCCAAGTCTGGACTGCATCGGGAATGCCACTGAGGCCAGATTAGGATGGGATCGCGAATACTAGCTAGCCCCACACATAGACAGGTAGAATGGTGGGCAGGGGCCAAATCTGGGCACAGTTGTATATATTTACGTGTGTCATTTATGGAAGGGACAATGAATAACGGCTAATGCCGGAGCTAGATTGACATGCAGTGATGTTCGCACACCGCACCTAGAAAAACGTGGAAATTAGGCACACGGCTTATAGACAACGATGCCTATAACCTATCCACTAACAATTTCACCCCTCTGCCTACACCTCTAAAACTCTAACCAGACACAACCGCAACCCTATACGACAACAAACAGCACAAACTTCACTACACCGCAAAAACAAAACAAACCTCGCATAGACTCACACAACACCACACAACGTCTACTGACCGGAAAACACCTCCAGCCCAGCGAACCGTGTTAACTGTGTTGTGGCTGCCAACAACGCATCACTGCTCTCTTGCACTTTTTTCTTTTACTCACACTAACTCACCCCCCCCCCCCTTCCCATTTCAGAGCCGCCAGGGGAGCACTCTGGTGGTGATAGTGCGCCGTACAAATATTCTTTAACATTAACGCACGCAAATCCAACTATGCCACGCACATATGACACCTATAACAAAGCTCACACTGATACCAAACAGCAGAACTCCATACATCTTCCAATAGCTCGCACAATCTTAACAGGGCCAATGCATTCCAACGCCACAGGCACACAAGGCCTCCCGTATGGATACAAACTCCTTGTATGCCCACCAACCTGGACCACCTTCAACCAAAACGACCACACTGACCGGTTATTCTTAACTGGAACTACCAAAACCATAGCAAAAACACTAGTGTGCTCTCCCTCTCCTCTCATAACAAACCAATGCCTCCTTATTTTGAGATCCTCCAGGGCACATGTAGACAATGCAAATGGCAGCAGTGTGCTTATAAATCCCACTAACATAAGTGTACATCTCTCTCTAAGGCCAGTGTCGCCTACTGCTTGTGAAGCCAAAATGCAAATTCCGGAAGGCATCCCCCATTTCCATTAAATCATCATTCGCAAGCTTTTGCGGATGGTACTAATTGGTTTAGTATGAATCTGTCATATTTAGAGACATGTTACAGGGATAGACTCTTGAATTCATTACTACATATTTATGGTCACTTGTGACAGAGTAACCTAATATACTTTTAGTGGCAGTGAGGATTTCCTTCCAGAACTGCTTTATCTTGGGGCATGACCACCATATGTGAATGTCATCCCCCATTTCACCACATATCTTCTATACATATGGTGGTGCTTCACAGTACATGGTCTTATAGTGGAACTCTCTGTTGGTAAAGCACCTTGTGGATTTGTTTGTTTCCTCATAGGTCCTCCTAGTCCTTTTGGCTTTTTGTATTACCCAAATGGGAGTTTTAGGACTTCACAAATGAATATCTCAGCGGTTTCTGGTTGTGTTAATCTGGTTTATGCACGAACCTATAGACTGGGGTTCAGATTTCAGGAGGCATTTAAATTCTGTCTATTAGCGTGTAGTAGCTGCTTTGTTAATTGGATGTGAGACAGGGGTAGGGATTGGAAAACACATATTTGGGGCACTAAGTTAAATTTGACCATTGAGATTCTTCCAATCTATGAAATCTGTAGTGGTGCCCAATTATTAAGGTCTGTTTATAGTTTTGAGAGGAGGTGTTCAGTATTATGTTAGAATACTGTCCCTATAGACTGTGTCATTCTAATGCCCTGATACGTTATGAGACTTAGTCCATTCAATAGATTTGGTGGCTCTAAGGGCATCCATGGCTCTAGATTGAGGGGTAGGAGTTCTGATTTGTTCATGTTAATCTTTAACTCTGAGAACCTGCCATACTCCTCTAAGTTTTCTACCAGGTTCAGGACCGAGGATTCGGGGGCTTGCAGAGAACCCAAGATGTACTCTGCAAACATCGTCAGCTTGTGGGAATCCGAGCAAATGGTATGTCCACTATACCTGGGTCTGCTCTAAATTGTGCTGCTTGGGGTTCCAGTGAGGGAGTTCGGACAGCCCTGCCTTGTGCCCTGCTCCAATCATACCCTGCATTAATTTCATATGTTCACATATATGAAGGCATACTGGGAGGAGTAACAGGCAAAGACCCAAATCGGGAAGGTGTCTCTGAAGCATAGCGTCTTTGGCAAGAAAGCCCGGCTGATCCTGTCAAGGGCCTTTTCGGCAACCTGTTGGAACAGGCCAGTCTGGTATTTTCCTTCTCTGGGTTTTTGTCGATAAGGTGGTTAATAATCCATTGTATTATGTGAATCTTTCAAATATTATTCTGGACTGGTCCAAGTGCACAAGGTGTGGTAGCAGCGTTTCCAGTGTTTTTAAAGTACAATGGGCCGAGAAGAGTCCATTGCTGGTCACGACTGTGTGGTGTATAGGTGTCTTTTTATTTTATTGTCTCTCTGGTGATGTTCATTTTGAGAAAGTATGTTTTTATTATTTTCATAAACGGACTATTTTTTATAACCTAAACAGAAAATTATGTGAAAGTGGACCCCACCATCAGTAACTAAACAAGCATTGTCAACGCCAACAGTTTTGAGCTTTTGTGTAGGCATGGGAAAGGCCCTTGCCAGGCACTGACCTAGTGGTATTAACTGGCCATTGATGGTAGCAGGTGCAACATGGTGCGAGGACATGGGTATTGAAGGCAAGCGTCCCCCAGATAGCACGATCCTCCCCACAATGAGAGACAATAATGGACCCTCCCAAGATGGGAATAAGGCTAAGACAAAGTGCGGGTGAGCTTAAATGGGAGTTTACCAATCAGAATAGGGCATGCAAAGGACTCTGCAAACTCTGAGAGCGCTCTGTCTGACAATAGCAAAGACAGGCGTATATATTTACAAAATGCGCCATAAAAACCTACATACTATAGGGGGCACAAGTTTGTGGGGATTGGGTGGCGACGACTAACTATAGGTGCCGCTGTGATGTGGTTTGCCGTGGTTGGTGGACGTCACTGGTTACCCTCGCGGGGTGGACCGGGCTGGGCAGGTCAGCTGGGTTCATCTGGACGGTGTTGTTGTGCCAGCCGTGACCAGTGTCAGTGATGAACGTCTTTCCTGGCTTTCTGCCCTAAGGCCACGCACACGCATTCATTCAACATTGCAATATTATCTTCCCCGGTAAATCTTTCAATAGGTTATTCTACAGGTTAATGCAACACAGGAGGAATGCACCTAGAGTGGGGTCTTTTGGTGATACATCAATACATGGTTACCATCGTCCTGTTGACCGGGTATCATATGTCGCGAGGTTGGGTCTTGGGGCAAGGGACGAGCTAGTCCGAGTTATCATGTCCCGTTAGAAGTCGTTATGAATGTGTTCCTGTAGTGTTGCTATAATATTGGGTGTCCTAATTTTACAGGGGCCATTAACCTAGGGTGAGCTGGTGGGCCGTGGAGTCTTAGAAAGGGCGCCTTCGGATCTGTGTTTAAGGCCGGGGTTTGCTGCTCGGTGGTAAATAATTCAGGTGGCAGGCCGCAGCCCTGGGTGCTGCGGGGGAATGTGAATGTTTGAAACGGCTCCAGCCGAATTGGGGGAGGTGGAGCGGAGCAGCACAGGCCTCTGCTCTTCCGTCTGGCAGGCTTCAATGGGGAGGAAGGGGGAATGGCCTTGGATATGCCCACAAAGGTATTTTCCTCGTGTGTTGTAGATTTAAGTGGAAGAGGCGTAAACATTCATATAATATACAATGCTCATTGAGTCTTTTCAAAGCTTATGTTTTCAACATTGTTGGTGCCTTTTACATGGCCATTTCAAATGCGTTACCTATATGTTAAATATTTAATAACCACAACATTTTGTTACATTTCTATACATGCACAGTAAGCGAGGTAGTAGTAAGGTTGGTGGAGCACGTAGGAACAACCGGCTAATAAGACTGATGGCAGTGACACATGGTGAGCTTGGACATACATACTGTGCATTTTCGTGCAGCATTTACTTGAGCTCCCAATAGGGTTGCATTTGTCTTCCTTTGCACTCTAGCAGCATAAGTTCAGTTATGGCATGAGACCTTGGGGTGCAGTCTTCTCGGCGAAACATATAACATGAAAACCCCGGAACACTTTTACAATTTGCGCATAGCTACGGGGATGTGGGTACTTTAACCCGAATGCCATATAAACACACATTTTGCCATCTTCATGGAGGTTACATGTTTTTAATCAGAGGTCATGGAGAGAAGAGTTTCATCACAGGTTGTTTGCTCATTAGTATTTGGGGGCTCTGCTTTTGTCCGGGGACCATTTTACTGTTCTTTTCCATCCCGGCCCTGCTGGCCGGGTCATACTGGGAGCCGTGATACACTGCGGAAGGCGAAATGTTAGTGTTTGCATCTAGCACTAGCTCATGTCCGTCTGTTCGTGGGAACGGGCTCTCAGCGGATCTGCCAGGGAGCTGCAGCTGCAGGGACAAGTGATACTCTCCAGGGGTGGGGGCCGCGCTGTGGGGCACAGGGCTCAAACCATTTTGATTATACAAAATGGTTTCCAGGGCCTAGCTAAATACAGCATGTTTGGCCAATGTCTTCAGCCAGTGGTCCACCCGCCACCTGGGCCCTGGTGGCAGGGGGAACCCCTGACGAGCCATGGACTTCACAGGGGGGAGAGGCTGCAGGGGAGGGGGGTCTCTTGGACCTATCCTACCATACATTTCCCCCCTTTCGTTACTTAAGTAACGAATACTGTAACTCCCTCAACCTCTTGCATTCTTCTTCTTCAGCTACAGCCTCGTCCCATGCAGGGGTACCTTTTATGGGCATCCATGCCCTACACACTCCTCGCAGGCTTTCTCCCCTTCTAGCATACTCGTCCGGGGTGCAGGTCAGATATATGCACCCTTCATCCTCGTTCAAATTCACCCACACCTCCTCATACCATTCAAGTATACGGGGCTCTTTAATTGTAGTGTACCACAGCCTGTCTACTACATCTCCGCTGTGGTACCTAGGCACCATCTGGTATCTCGGTGTGTTTTCTGTTCCTGTTTGTAACTCTACTTCCTACATATGTTGTACCGTGCCGCGAGCGTTGCCCATTGTCACCATCATCATTGCACCGTTTGGTACTGCATTTGCATAACATCGAAGGCCCACCTGGCACATACAAAAGATAAAAAGGAGGAACACTACTGTCGGCATCAAAAATTTAACAGTCATTCCCAGCCATGATGGGACCCAGGAGAAGATGTTGTCGAACCATGTGCTTGCTTCTGCCCCACCTTCCATTTTCATTCTTTCTCCTAGGTTATGTACTGCTTCGATCACATGGGAAAAGGAACCATTATCTGCGTCTTCGGAAGGTACGAAAGTGCAGCAGGCACTTCCAATTTTTCGGCAAACACCTCCGTCCATTGCTGTCAACAGGTCCAAGACATACCTATTTTGCATGGTCATCAGCCGCAGTGCTCGCAGTTCCACCTTTATTACGTTAAATCCTTCTTCAGTGTCATTCGCCAGCTGGATCAGCTCCCAGCGTGTGATTTGGAGCCATTTTGCATTTGCTCGTGCCTGGATGCTAGGGATGAGTGATGCAAAGAAAGTTTCTGCAGAGCTGAATAATCGATATCTATCCGGGATCTGTGCCTCTGATGATGCTTTTGATATGTAGTTCGATGATCGTTTGTTTCGTGACAGCACCTCCTCCTTGTTACCGGAAGACAGGACATAGACTTGTGACTCTGCAGTTGGCTGAGCCTCATTCTGCTGAGGGGTCTCTCGCATTTTCTTGCTCCCATCAATGTGGCTTTCCGGTATCACCATTGGTGCGGAATGTAGGGTAGCCAATGAGCAGCTGCCACTCCAGGATTGTGGGATGTGCAGGTATGCCTGGTTGCCACATACCCAATAAGTGTCCATGAGGGCGGCTGTCCCCTTTCTCATATCTGGGATGGTGAGGGTCTTGTTGCAATTTTTGTTTACCCCCATGATGACTTTCCCGTCTCCCTTAAAACACAGTTCATAGGTTATTTCTTTCTGTAGCTTGAAGGGCTTTTCGATGGCCGTCACCCAAGTCAATTTTGAGATGTGCTCCTTCCATACTGGTGTGCACGTTTTTTCTATCCATTGCAGTTTCTCTGGTGCCTCACCTCGCAGCGCTTCAGCTTTGCACATTATCTCTTCATCTTTCCACTTATTTTCTGAAAATAGTGTCCCTTGTATAATAAAAAAATGGCTCTTCCAAACATATCACTCCTACCGCCTTTGGATAACATGTCTTCTCATTCTGCAGCATTTTAAAAGTTACCTCATGTGCCTGGAAGGTGTTCTTAATTCTGCACAACGTGAGATGAAGGAGACATTGGGCATCAACAATAGGCAACTCTTTGGGCAGCAATACTTTGGGTGTACCTGAAGCATGGGGAACGAGGGAGCAGACATAACAGCTCTCATTTGTTGTTTGTTTAGCCGTTGCACTCATGTCCGCATACCATTTATTTGTCTGGTGGGGGTGTCGTGGGTCTTCCATTTTGTCCAGTCCCAACCCGTAATACTTGTCGTATTTTCTCCTTCCCGCCTCCCTTTTCCTCCTGTTATTTCTAAGATATCTCCCAGCTCCATGGGCGAGGAACAGTGTAGGCCCCCCTTTCTCCCCTTCACCCCTCTTTCCCCATTCATTGTATAATGCTTCGTATCTCACAACTATCTTTTCATTCACTTTCTTTATACTATCTAGCAGTGTGTTTTCTATTGCGGGAGTGGACACACTGGTGGGGGTGTTGTATAACCATGATATAACAGAGGGGTTGCGATCATTTAAACTGTGGGCATTGTAATTAGATGCTTTTGGCGGGGAAGTTGTGCTGTTTCGCATTTTTTCCTGCAGTCTTTTATTTGGCGAGATAGCAACATTGGGCGGTGTCGTGTAATATCCCCATACAAGTTTAGATCCGTCCCACACCAAAAAATCACCTTCTTTAGTATTTGCACTTGTTGTTTCATTTGTCACATTAATCTCGTTGTTCCCTCCCCCCTCGTTCATCTCGATAGAGATGAACGCTATAAACCAATACGTAACCAAGCCAAACAGTATTGTAAAAAATAATGTTATGCATTCAGACAATCCACACTCATACGAATATCTACATCTGTCAGCTAAAACTTCTCTGTATCTAACAAATCTATCTGTTGCAGGCTGCCCGTTAGTTGCCATGGTAGTTCCTGTTTGAGATATAAAAGTGCATTAAGTGCGTGCATGTTAACATTCTTTTTTGGCACTGTTTGTGCCAGGAGGTCATGGAAGGGAGATGGGTTGGGTGGGGGGGGGGGGAAGTGGGAGATGTACAGAGAAGGGAGCAGACAATATACATATTTTTGACATAGTTATTTACACTTGAACGTTTTTTTTTTTTATTTATCTCGATCGATAACCTGTAATATAATTTTTCGTTAACATTTTTGTCTGTCAGTTACACTCCTCCATTCACTTGTTCACGTTCACTCATCATTTTCATTACTTTTGTTTGCTGTTGTCTGTGCCTCCCCATCCACCTCTTCCTGTACACTATTATATGCTTTTCGCACATCTGTCAAATGTATACAGTATTTGAGCCCCTTTACTTTTACAGCTGTAGGGGTACAAAATACCACTTCGTACGCCCCATGGAACCTTGGGGCATTCCACCGGCGCACAAAGCTCCGGACATAAATGAACTCTCCTGGCATTAATTGTGCCTGTGCTTCATGTTCTGCAAGGGTCACCGTTGTGTTTCCTTCGTCCCTTGTGAATGGTGGTGAGAGCTGCTTTGAGATTGCACGCGCTGCCCTAGTTAGCTTCATCAGGTATTCTGTGAATTCATCTCCCAATATCGTGGCGCTTCTGTGTGCATCTGAGTGTTGGCGTAGTGGGGAATGTGCAGTGTGCATTCGTCTCCCTGTCACAATTTTGTGCGGGGACAGATGGTGGTCCTTGCTCAACTGATTCCTCAGCTCAAACAGCGCAAGGGGTAAACAGTAGATCCAGTTTTTCTTTAACGAAAAACACAATTTAGACAGTCTCCCCTTTAACAGCCCGTTCATCTTTTCGACAACGCCATTACTTTGAGGATGATAAATCGAGCACAATTTATGTTTTATTCCCAATAACGTGGTCACCTCTTTGACGACCTCGTTCACAAAATGAGTGCCGTTGTCTGAGTGAATTACTTCGCAAATTCCCCAACGCGGGAACCCTTCCCTTACTAGGAACTTTGCAGGGCTTTTAGCATCCGGTCATGCACATGGGCCTGCTTCCACCCACCTCGCAAATGGACATTCAACCACTATCATGTAGCGTGCCCCATTACACCTCTCCCCCATGTCTGCGTATTCAATGTGCAGTTCTCTGAAGGGCCCTATGGGTTTTGGAATTGTCCCCATGAGTGTTCGTAGCGTCATTCCAGAATTGTATATTTGGCACGTTGTGCACTCCATTGTTAATCTAGATATGTGTTCTTGGAGACATGGCACGAACCAGTCTTCTTGTATCTCTGCTGCAATGTGTTGTTTGGTGTTATGCGCGGGAAAGTGTAATTGCTGAAATGCTATCTCTAACAGTTTGATGGGCATTACTACTTTTCCTGAGTTATTTTGGCGCCATAGTAAGTCTGTTGCCGATTGGATGCACCCTCTTTTTTCCCACACCATCTTTTCATCACAACTGGCCCCTTCCTGCAGCTCTAGTATTTGTGATATGGGCATGGCATTGTATCCTTCTGGGAGCTCTTCGTTTTTTTTTTTTTTTAAATATATTTTTATTTTATTTTAAGTGAAAACAGTATAAACAAACTTGTGACATTATACACAATAAACCAATAAACACTTAACAAAACACAACACTACACTCCCCCCCTCCCCCCCAAGAGCTCATCCACAGGGTAGTTCCGTGTCGACCTGGTGTGGCCGGGTGGCTTCCTCCTCCGAGGCAGTAGGTTCTCCTCGTACCCCAAACAGACCAGTGACTAATGACCTCCAGGCTACTAGGTTGCCCACATCCTCCTCCCCGCATTTACTGCATGCCTCTTGCCAGACCATGGTTTCGGCTTCTGCCCATTTTTGGAGATCCCTCCACCACATCTCTATCCTAGGTTTGTAGCATTGCTTCCAGTTCATAGCTATCCTCCTCTTAGCGAGTATATATGCTAGGTCTCTCAATTTCCCCAGATGTCTGGTGTTCTTTGGTCTGGAGAACCCCCCTAGAAGGCAAGCCCAGGTCGTGTCAATGCTTATTGGGACCCCTTTGTCAGCCAACTTCTGTGACACTTCTCCCCAGAAGACCTCAATTACTGGGCAGGACCAGAACATGTGCGTCATGTCCGCATTCTCCTCGTCACACTTCGGGCATGCCTGCCTGCCCGAGTTCGCAAACTTAGCTATTCTCTTGGGGGTCAAATACGCTCGGTGTGTGATATATAGTTGGATTTGCTGTAATCTAGCATTTCTGGACACTTTTTTATGATATCCCAGAGCCCGTTCCCACATCCCATCAGTCATCTGAACCCCCACCTCCATTTCCCATTCTAGTCTCAAGTCTGTCAAGTCCTTTCCCACTCGGGACATCACCACCTCGTACAATCTGGAGATCTCGTGTCCGCCCTCCGATATGTCATATATTGTATCGATCAGGGCGTCCGGATCCTCCGCTAACACCGTCTCAGGCCAAGATTTTCGGATAGTCTGTACCACCCTGAGGTATGTAACATATTGGCCCCCATGTAACCCAGCTTCGTCTTCTAAGTCTGCAAAATCCTTGATGGCCCCATCTTGCCATATATCTCCTAACGTGGCCAACCCAACCGGTTCCCAGTACATTCTGATCAATTTTCTAAGTTGACCATCCCCCGCAGTCAAGGCAACCAGTGGCACCTGCGGCGAACACGGATCCGGGCTTTCCAGTAGCCGGCATGCTCTACGCCACATTTTCCACCCAAGTAACAGCATACCAGGGCAAAGATTTAAGTCTTGTCTAGGGACCCAGATGATCTCCTTCAAATAAAACGGGGTGCAATCTGTCCCAACCAACCTGGACTCGGGAGATTCCTCATCAGAGAGCCACTGTGTAACATATTGCAATTGGCTCGCTACATAATAGGCCTCAAAATGTGGTAATTTAATCCCTCCTTTATCGTAGAAGTTTTGTAGCTTCCACAGCGCCACTCGGTTGCGAGTGCCGTGCCATAGGAAGTCCCTGCACATACTGTCGAGTTTGGTAAAGAACTTCCTAGCTATTAAGTATGGTATGTTGTTGAAGAAATGCAGCAGTCTAGGCAAGACAACCATTTTAAGCAACGCCCCTCGCCCTATCATCGCTAGCGGCAGCTTTTCCCAAAATCGCATAGACGCACGGATTTTGTCCACAGCAACCTCGGTGTTATGCAGATGTTCATTTCCCACAGTGTGATATATGTCTATTCCGAGGTATCGGAAGGACTCGGCTGCCCAAGGTACGGGCAATACCGGTAAGCGTTCCGTGGGGACCCTCGAATAGTACCCTAGGGGGAACATGCTCGACTTGTCAGGATTAACCGCTATGCCGGACAATTCGGCATACTTCTGCATGACCTCCAAAACATACTGGAGGTTCTCTTCCGGACACTTTAGGTACAGCAGCAAGTCATCGGCATATAAGGATATCAAATGGCTCTTTCCTCCCACTTCGATGCCCACCAGGTCATATTGCTGTCTAAGGTATACCGCTAAGGGTTCCAAGGCCAGTATGTATAACATCGGGGACCAAGGACATCCCTGCCTAGTACCCCTACTTAGGTGCAACTTATCGGATATCACTGATCCCGTGCGCGCCCTAGCCGTAGGCTGGCTATACAGTATTCTCGCCCATCTGATATAGCCTGGCCCAAACCCATATTCCCTCAGGACCGCAAACAGCCATGGCCACCTCACCGAATCAAACGCCTTAACTGCGTCTAGGGAGATCACTGCCATTTCCTCATCTCTTCTGTTCCCTTCTTCTATCACTCGGGGGAGCCGCCTGTGATTATGAGTTATATTCCTGCCAGGGACATAACCTGTCTGATCCGAGTGTATCAGCCTGCCGATGACCTTGCGCAGCCTATCCGCCAAGACCGCTGTCAGGATCTTACTGTCTTGGTTTAACATCGACAGCGGTCTGTACGATCCACAGTGTTGTCTCGGCTTATTAGGCTTGGGCAGTGGTATGATCAGCGCTTCTCTGAGCGTGTCTGGCAATAGGCCTCCCTCGAATGATTCGTTGTACATCTCCAGCATAGGGGGGAGTATCTCTGCGCTATACGTTTTGTAGAACTCACTCGGGAGTCCATCAGTGCCCGGGGTCTTGCAAGTAGGTAGCCGTTTCACCACCTCTTCCAGTTCTTCTAGCGTAATGGGGCCATCTAACTCCTCCCTTTCCTCTGCACTAATCCTGGGCAGTTCTATATCTTCCAGTGTGTCTCTGATTTTATCCAGATTGTCTTCCCCTTTGTCCTCATACAGCGCTTTATAATAATCTAAGAAAGCAGCGTTAACCTCTTCCTGAGTGTGAGCCTCCTCTCCGTCTTCCCTTTCTATCATCATGACCGGGGCCCTGGGGGTTTCCCTCTTATAAAGCCATGCCAGTAGGCGACCAGTTTTGTCACCTCCTGCATGTTGCCTCTCCACGTATTTCCTGTAATTGAGGTCACAAAGCCGCTCCCAAAGCTCTGAGCATCGTTGTTGTAATTCGAGTACTAGGTCTGTGTCCCCTCCCCCTCTGATACATTCACGCTCCAATTCTTTCTCCACTTTCTCCAGCTCAGCTAAAACCCCCCCCTGAAGGCCCTTTGATTTAGAAATAGCGTCGCCCCTCACTACCACCTTGAAGGCCTCCCAAAGTGTACCAGCCGAATCCACACTGCCCGTGTTCTCCTCAAAATACCTTGTAATCGTCTCTCTAATATCTTCTCTGAAGACCGGGTCTCTGAGCGCCTCCGCCCGAAGGCGCCATGTTGGAATCCGCCCTCTGGGGCGGTCGTATTGCCAGGCCATCACCAAGGGCGAATGGTCCGACGGGACCCTCGCTCTGTATTCAACCTGTGTAGTTGTTATCGTCACTTCTGGCGTAGCAAAGAAGTAATCTAGTCTCGTGTGCAACTGTTGAGGGGCCGAATAATGAGAGTACTGCAAAGCCGTGGGGTGTTTCAATCTCCAGACATCTTCTAGTCCATAGTCGTCTAATAGTACCCGTAGAGCCCTGGCCGCTGGGGTGGGCCTGTCTACTTTCCTGTCGGACCTATCTATCTTGGGGTCAAGAACACAGTTAAAGTCCCCCCCCCAGATGATCGGTTCCCCTGCGCACGGGCCCAGGCGTGTACATAGAGTCCTGAAGTATACAGCAGTATTCTGATTGGGGGCATATGTATTAATGATACTCAGTCCTCTGTTCTCAATCAGTACCCTCAGTATTACCAGCCTACCCTCCGTGTCTACCTCCTCCCGTACAATTCTAAGTGGGACATGCGGGGCCACCCAGATCAGCACACCTCTGGCATAGGCCGAGTACGGGGAGCCTACCACTGTACCCCCCCATTTTTTCTTTACAAGGTCTAGTTTATGTTGGGCCAGGTGCGTTTCTTGTAGCAGGGCAATGTCGATCTTCTGTCGTTTAAGATACAACATGACTTTATTTCTTTTCAGGTAATTATTGAGGCCTCGGACGTTCCAGGTGGCAATCTTGAGGTCACCCATGGCAGCTATGTGTCTTCCCACCCCACTTACGGGAACCTCCAGCAGTTCTCATGACACAGAAAGCGTCCCGCTGCAGCCACTCCGCGAATAAGCTCATTCCCAAACAAACCACACACACAACCAAACTCCAACCCCCTTTCCCCTCCCTCTCCCACCCTCCCCCCAACACCACACACCCCAACTGTTGCCCAGCTTCAACAAAAGAGCTCAGGCACCCCCACATCTGGTTCCGCAAACACCGATCCGTGCACGGAGCCCAGTAGGGTGAGGTCGCCCTAATGGCCACCTAACCTAAGCTATTGTGGGGAGAGAGTATCGCTCCATGGGGCTCCCGATCAGTAATAATCTCAATGTTTGTGGCAATTAGTACAACCAACTGACCTTCCATACCGAAGGTTCCGAACCGACTATAATCAAGTCTTAGGGTCCATGAGTCGCGCCATCTTGCGACGCCATTTTACGTCTTCCGCAGCTCCTCCGAGTCCTTCTGGGGCCGGTCCGCCGATTCTTGAGGGCACCCTTGTGCGTCGAGCCACTCCATGGCGTCCTCTGGGGTCTCGAAAAATAAAGTTTTATGCGCCTGTATGACCTTCAGTTTTGCAGGGTAAAGCAACATATATTTGTAACCTGCCTCCCTCAGCCCCAAAGTTCATGCGGCTCCGCTGCACAGCTAGGGTGTAGTCCGGATACGCCGTGATGTTTGCTGCTCCTCTCTTGATCGTGCCTCCTTTTCGAAAATGTTCTAATATTCTTTCCCGATCACGATAGTTAAGAATTTTGGCAATGATGGGTCTGGGCGGGTTTCCAGGAGGCGGCCTCCTCGTTAGGGCTCTATGTGCTCTCTCCACTGCGAAGCCTTGGGATAAGGCCCCTCCGGATATCTCTTGCAGCAACATGGTCTCAACGAAGTCAGTAGGGTCACGGCCCTCCGTCCCCTCCGGTAGGCCCACAATGCGGATATTGTTGCGACGGGCCCGTCCTTCAGCCTCCTCCGCTCTACTTTCCAGGTTGCCCACCCTTTGGATTAGGGCGTGCAGTTTTGCCTTGTGGGTGGCACAGTCCGCCGTATTCGGGCCAACTTCTTTTTCTAGGGACTCTGTGCGCTCCGCCAGAACCCTAACGTCTTGTCTCAGTAGATTGACGTCTTCCTGGACCTCACCAACTTTGAGGTCCAATGCCGTTTTTAATTCAGAGACAGCCTGTTCTAATTTCGACTCCCAGGCCGCTCTCAGGTCCGCAATCGCTGCTAGGATTTCTTGGTTAGAGCTCGAAGTCGTCGCGCTACCCACGGCCAGTGCATCCTTATTCTTGGTGGCGTCCGAGCCCGGGGACGTTTTGGTGAAGTCATCCAGCGTGGGCTGTTTCGCCTTAGGTCGCACTGCCTTACTGGACATGGTTCTGAGGATGTGTAGGTCTACCGAATGGTGAGTGGGCGCACTGCACGCTGACCTGGTTAGGTCTTCCCGCAACTCTTTTCAATCCCGTCTCAGGTCTATGTCGGCCATTTTGAGTCTCCCTTTGTTCTCGGCGTCTCTCGACTTTTCTTCTCCGATCTCAGCCGTCGTAGCTACTATGACCTCCAAAAGTTCACAGTACTTCGGTAGCACCTTCACCCGCTGGCATGCATATCGTCGGTATTCAATAAGCAGTCGTACTGCACTGATTTGCCCGGATCTGTTCAGGATCTCGGGAGCTCCGCTGGAACGCGTCCTCCTACATGGCTCTCGTAGCCACGCCCCCTGGGAGCTCTTCGTTCGTCTTGTGCTGTAATAGGTACTCGCCTGCTCCATGTCTTTCAAAATATGAAGCTTCCTTGGCAGCAGCGTCTGCTGCTGCGTTCCCCAAAGATAAAACGTCTGTGTTGGACGTATGTGCTTGGCACTTCACTATTGCTACCACTGTCGGATCTTTTAGGGCCTCAATCAATTCTTTCAGTAGTTCAGCATGTTGCACTGGGGTCCCAACTGTCCTTCGAAACCCCCTCTGCCCCCACCGGGCTAGACCTCCGTGTACTGTCGTCGTCATGTAGGCTGAATCTGTATAGATTGTTACTGCACATCCTTTAGCTGCATGTAATTCTTCTATTAAGGCGATAAGTTCCGCTGCTTGGGCTGAGAAATGGGACAGTAGGCGTTACTGTACTAGTACTTCATACTCACCTTCTTCTAGCCTAACTACTGCCAGTCCCACATGTTTCTCTCCTGTGTCCATGTCAATTGACGCTGACCCATCCACAAAGTACACCTCTCCCTCGCTCAGGGCATTTTCGCACACCACCGTGCCCTCCCCCGTTTCTCCTGTGTAGGTTGCACAATTGTGTTCTTGCATGTCCTCTAGTGTGCATGGTTCTGTGATGAATGTTGCCGGGTTTACTGTCCTGCACCGTACCACATGAATATTGGCGCTGGACAATATTATCTCATAGGCAGTTGCTCGCTGTGTGGTCAGTGTACTTTTCGATCTTCCAAGTATTGCAAATAATGAGTGTTCCACAAACAACATGACAGGGCACCCCATTACTATTGTGGCACTTTTCTCAATGGCGAGCGCGGCGGCGGCGAGAGATTGCTCGCACGCGAAGTGGCCTTGCATCACCGCATCCAATGTGCCACTATAGTAAGCCAATGGTTTGTGTCCTAGGGAAGTCTTTTGCGTCAGTACAGCTGTCATAAGAGTTCCCTTACAGTGTGAGAACAGGTAAAATACGCGCTCATAATCAGGATTGGCGAGTACTGGAGCACTCAAAATCAGCTCTTTTAGCGACCCAAATGAGTCACTCATTTCTTCTGACCATTCTATTTTCCTGTTATCTTGCTGGGCCTCCTTGAGTGCTTGCAGTAATGGCCTGGTGTAGACTGCATAATATAATATCCATCCTCTACAATAGTTACACATTCCCAAGAACTTCTGCATCTCCTTCACTGTTGTTGGTTCTCTCACTGACCTTATTGCTTCCACTCTGTCAGGGATTATTCTTTTCCTGTCTTTTGATATCAGCTGTCCCCGGTACAGCACCTCTGACTGACAGTATTGTAGCTTTCCCTTGTCCACCTTGTACCCTTTATTCGCCAGCAGCGTCAATAGCGTTACTGAGTCTTTTCTGCACGTCTCTTCACTCTGTGCGCAGACGAGCAAATAGTCTACTGATAAATTACCCAGACTTTGTGTAGTATGCGGTTGAATATGCTTGGACTTTCACAGTACCCCTGAGGTAACCTGCAATGCTCGTATCTCTTTCCCCCTAATGTGAATGCTGTCAGGTATCTGCTTTCTTCTGCCAAGGGGATGGAGAAGAATGCATTTTTCAGATCAACGACTGTGAAATGTGATGCCGTTTTTGGGATGCTGCATAATATTGAAGCAGGGTTCGGGACTAAAGGGAACTCTTTCTGTATCACGTCATTTAGGGGGCGCAAATCCTGGATCATCCTCCAAGCCCCTCCCTTTGCTTTTTTGATCGGGTAGATACAGGTGTTACATGGGGAGTTTGAAGGCACTATTATCCCCTGTGCTAACAATGCATTTATTGTTTCTTTTATCCCTTCCTCAGCTTCGCGGGACAATGGATATTGTTTCACTCGGGGCACAATTGCCCCTTGTTTGAGCTTTATTACCACTGGTGTCACTCCATGCAACAAACCTACATCATGGGGGCCTGTTGTCCACAAATTGTTTGGCACCAGTCGCATGTCATCGTCAAAAAAGGACGGTGGCGTTCCCACCACTGCCATCAACTGGACGGGAACTTGTCTTGTCTGAATCAAAATGTCACAGGGCATTGCTATTTCCATTATTATCTCGCCATCATTTTCCGCATCAGAAAAGAGATCCTCATCAGATAAGTCCCGTAGGGCAATATTAGCATTGATGCACAGTACAGTGCGCCATTCACACCCATCTATGTCCATCCCAATCACTGCAATCCTTTTGGCGGATATCTGTACAGCATGCAGGTCTAAGGATACCACTGACCCTGGTGCTATGTCTGGGCGCACTATTGGGCGGAAGATAAATTCTGCGGGTATTCTCCACTCCATCTTTTTTAGCTCGGGGACCACTTGGGCCAGCTTTTTTAAGCCTTCGACGAACATTCTTTCATCCACTGGCATGCCACGTATTTCCTGTGCCGTTGTCCGAGCCTGCACTACCAGCATTACGCGCAATGGGCATATTCCTGGTGTCGAGCACACTATCCCTCTTTCTGTAAATGATATTGTCATGTTAAGCTTGCTAAGAAGCTCCCTTCCGAGCAGGTTTATTGGCGATTGTTCATAATACAGTAAGGGTGTCTTTACCGTTTTACCCCCCACTGTCGCATCCAAATCTTCTGTGTAAGGAACTTCAATTACAGCCCCAGAGAACCCCTGCGTCTCTAACTTCTGGTTAGATAACGGAAACCGGCCCTCACGAATACATGATTTCTCCGCTCCCGAATCCACCATGAATATGAACTGCTTGCCTCCTATCTGCACCCCTACCAATGGTTCCTCCGCTGCATCGTAGGTTGTAGATAGAACAGGACATGCAAGTGTTCTCTATGGGCTGTCCTATGCTGGTTGTCTCATTGTCCCCCCCCCTTGGCTAAAGACACTTCCTGACACTACTGACACACCACTATAGGGGGCTGGTGCTGGTGCTCCATTGGCATTCGTTGCGAAGGGGTTGCCTGGGGTGTAGTGCATAATGTCGTTGTTTTGTGGGTGATTCTGTGTTCTGTAGTGTTGCACTGGCCTTTGCTCTGGGTACCCCTGCTCTTGTTCCCTTTGTTGTCGCCCCATTGGAAGACCATATGGGCTTCCCGGGTGAGGGTTGCCATAGTGTTCTATCTCTGGAAGTCCGTTGTTTGTTCTACTCCTGCACTCTCTGGAAAAGTGCCCCCACCTCCCGCAGTTCCAACAGCTTCCCTGCGCACCTCTGGGACCTTGCCATCCATTTCCTCCCTTTCCCCCGTACCCTTGTCCACCCCCTCTATGACCCCTGTACCCACCTCGCCCCCCTCGAGGGGCCCACTCTTGCCACTGCGGACCTCCACTCTGCTCCTGCTCATTCCAGTGTCGTTGCCCTGCTCCTGCCCAATTTGTTGCCATCCTCCCCTGTATTGCTACCAGCCCTTCCTCCTCCTCTTCTCCCTCCCTGCTGTGTGGGAGCGCGGCTACTGCTTCAGCGACCTTCACCAGCTTCGTCTGTACTAATTTTGCCTCGTCTGCCAATCTTTTCTGCGCTATCTCCTTTCCCTCTCTTTTATTCGTTTACAGTGGTGAACTATTATGCTCTGTATTTCGGGCCATCCTTTTGCTTCAATACCTGCGATTTTGTCACGTGCCTTCTGTACCTCTTTAGGGAGACCCCTCTTTACTATGAAGTAAAATAATGATGTTGATTGATACCAGGGCGTGCCCGTTTCTGCTCTCCACATCTCCTGGACCCGGAAAATGTAATCCATAGCATCTTTCCCATCGTTCATTGTACATTGCATGACTGACTGCAAATCTGGGGTGTCTGGGAACGTCTCTCAATGCGTCCCACACCCTGGCACGTACTGTGTTAAGAGGCCCCATCATGGCGATCACAATCTAACGTTACTCCCGGGAAGCCAGTCTTTACCCACACTCTGTCAGCTTGATCCCCGACTGCTGATACTAGCAGACTTTTCACATCACCTATTGCTAGAGGTACCCCGGCTGTGTGTTTCTCGAATGCATATATCCACTTGCTTGCCCCTCCTGATAGCGGTGGTAATAACTTTAACAGATTGGCCTTATCCATCTGAGCCCAGGGTATGTAATTCGGCCTCCCTCCTCCCCTGTGTATTAGTGGGAGTTGTAACCCCCCCTTCGTTGTCTTATCTGCACTCACCTTCATTCTGTTCTTTCCCAGTGGTGCCATTTTCCCCAACCTATTCCTTAGTCGTCCTGTCCACTCTTCTTCCATGGTTCTCCCTGAACATGTGCCATCCAATCCCTCACTTCCTCCTCCCATTGCCATGCTTAATCTTTCACTTTCCTCTAAGTCCTCTCCTATATCACACAATAGCTCCTCTCTACCTCCTGTGGTCCTTATCTCATCGTCAGTGCGCTCTTCCCTCTCCTCTAGTTCAATTATTCGGGCCGGTTCTTCTTGTATCCTAAACAATATCTCCCCCTTTTTCCATCCCTTCTCAATGGGTTTATCCTGACTCTGTGCTCTTGATGTGGGCTCTGACCTACCAGCATTAGTCGCAGTCCGTTCACATATACTTTCTATCCTCGAGAGCTCGTCTTTTGCTACAGAGAGCCTGGACTCTAGGTCTTCTGTTAGTTTCTCTATGTTTACTATTGGTGTGCTTACCTGGTCGCGCTCTCTATGACTCTCATACGGTGGGGGTGCTGTTGGCCCTTGAGTCGTAGTGACTGTTGTTGGGGGTACATATGTTGGGTCACTGTATCCTTCTGCGGGCACTGGCTTATTTAGTATTTTGTACAACCTAGTTACCTCTACCGGTGGCTCCCCTTGTGGCAACACCTAATTCTCTTTTCTTAGGTGGGGGTACCTCTTCAAACAATCTCCATAGGTCTAATATGTCTCTCCTATTATGTAGCTGCTTCCCCTTGTATTTCAAATAAATGTATGTAGCTACCATATCTAGGACACTCTTGTCAAACGATCCCCCTTCAGGTCATATTTGGGGTAACCCTTCCCCCTTCAGCTCTGTAATCCACTGATCGTGATATTTCTTAATGCGTTCAGCATACCCAGGGAGATTCTTACAAATATGGGCTAATGGTGCTTCTGTCCCCATAGTTCGTGGCTGCTCGATGTGTATCTATATATATATATATATATATATATATATATATATATATATATATATATATATATATATATATATATATATATATAATGTCACCAGATATATCTGAGTGTTTGTGTATCACTGCGTGTGGGGACCTGCGTGTGCTTCTGCCACCTGAACAATCTAAGAATTGCGGTGCACAGCCTTTTTTCCATATGCTTTTAGGGGGCGGGCACATACAAGAGCAAAGCACCCTTCGTACCCCGCCAATATCTTCAGTATATTTATCCAAAGAAAAAAGTCACCTTACTGCATTGCTCTTTTCCTTGCAAAATTTCTTCTGGTCTCACTTACCATGACCACACCATAATTATACACTTGTGACCACTCTTATACATTCAACGTGACAAATATGTTCTGGCACATGTGATGCTTACACACTCATAGACAACACTCTATTCACCGCTCGATTTGTAATCCCTTTCCTCCCTTACTAGCTATCCCTTTCTTTCTTAATCTGATATTAATTTGTCTTGTAGTTTTGATATACACTCGTCTTTCTACTTACATTATTATTATTATTAATTATTATTATTATTTTTTTTTGGTACTAACTGTTTTTTCCCCGTAAACCCAGAGAGAAGAAATAGAAAGAATAGCAGTCCCTAATATTTCGCCGTGTTTCTTTTACCAGACACCTTTATCTTATTTTCACTTCCTCATATATTCCCAGTACTAGTCAAGATAGCACTATGCGGCACCGCCTTCTACCCCCTCGCGGAGCTAGGTTCCCGTCTCTTTATCTCTTTTCACCTCTTGATCCTAATGGCCATATGCAAAGAAAAAGTAAAGAAGGTCTAAAGTAGTTCTTGGCAGTCCCAAAGTGTCCCCTTTCAAACAACCTCGTTCCCTGTCCTGTTTTCCCCCCCTACTCCCTTTATGGTCGCTCGCACTTAATACTCACATGTCCGTGTTGAACCGAGAGTCTCCGAACTGGGTCCGTCCAGGCAGTGTTGCCGTACGATCAACGGTTAGCCCCGGCTCCGGCGAGCGGTACTCAAAGGGGATTTTTCAACCGGGATCCCGTACCCTCTCTCTGTTGAGTGTGCACTTCTGAGCGTACCGGTCGCCGTTGGCGGGCAGCCTTCCGGAGCCGGCACACCGTGCGTATCCCTTTTCGACCTGAGATTTTCGTGCCAAAGGGGACGGTAGGGATATATATATATATATATATATATATATATATATATATATATATATATATATATATATATATATATATATATATATATTTAAGAGAGAATAATTATCACGCTGTCGGGGTCACCACTGAAGGCGAGCGTCCCCCAGATAGCACGATCCTCCCCACAATGAGAGATAATAATGGACTCTCCCAAGATCGGAATAAGGCTAAGACAAAGTGCGGGTGAGCTTAAATGGGAGTTTATCAATCCGAATAGGGCATGCAAAGGACTCTGCAAACTCTGAGAGCACTCTGTCTGACAATAGCAAAGACAGGCGTATATATTTACAAAATACGTCATAAGAACCTACATACTATAGGGGGCACAAGTTCGTGGGGATTGGGTGGCGACGACTAACTATAGGTGCCGCTGTGATGTGGTTTGCCGTGGTTGGTGGACGTCACTGGTTACCCTCGTGGGCCGGGCCGGGCAGGTCAGCTGGGTTCATCTGGACGGTGTTGTTGTGAAAGCCGTGACCAGTGTCAGTGATCGTCTTTCCTGGCTTTCTGCCCTAAGGCCACGCACACCGCATTCATTCAACATTGCAATATTATCTTCCCCGGTAAATCTTTCAATAGGTTATTCTACAGGTTCATGCAACAGAGGAGGAATGCACCTAGAGTGGGGTCTTTTGGTGATACATCAATGCATGGTTACCATCGTCCTGTTGACCGGGTATCATAGGTCGCGAGGTTGGGTCTCAGGGCAAGGGACGAGCTGTCCGAGTTATCATGTCCCGTTAGAAGTCGTTATGAATGTGTTCCTGTAGTGTTGCTATATTATTGGGTGTCCTAATTTTACAGGGGCCATTAACCTAGGGTGAGCTGGTGGGTCGTGGAGTCTAAGAAAGGGCGCCTTCGGATCTGTGTTTAAGGCCGTGGTTTGCTGCTGAGTTGTAAATAATTCAGGTGGCAGGCCGCGGCCCTGGGTGCTGCGGGGGAATGTGAATGTTTGAAACGGCTCCAGCCGAATTGGGGGAGGTGGAGCGGAGCAGCACAGGCCTCTGCTCTTCCTTCTGGCAGGCTTCAATGGGGAGGAAGGGGGAATGGCCTTGGATATGTCCACAAAGGTATTTTCCTCGTGTGTTGCAGATTTAACTGGAAGAGGCGTAAACATTCATATAATATACAATGCTCATTGAGTCTTTCAAAGCTTATGCTTTCAACATTGTTGGTGCCTTTTACATGGCCATTTAAAATGCGTTACCTATATGTTAAGTATTTAATAACCACAACATTTTGTTACATTTCTATACATGCGCAGTAAGCGAGGTAGTAGTAAGGTTGGTGGAGCACGCAGGAACAACCGGCTAATAAAACTGATGGCAGTGACACATGGTGAGCTTGGACATACATACTGTGCATTTTCGTGCAGCATTTACATGAGCTCCCAATAGGGTTGTATTTGTCTTCCTTTGCACTCTAGCAGCATAAGTTCAGTTATGGCATGAGACCTTGGGGTGCAGTCTTCTCGCCGAAACATATAACATGAAAACCCCGGAACACTTTTACAATTTGCGCATAGCTACGGGGATGTGGGTACTTTTAACCCGAATGCCATATAAACACACATTCTGCCATCTTCATGGAGGTTACATGTTTTTAATCAGAAAGGTCATGGAGAGAAGGGTTTCATCACAGGTTGTTTGCTCATTAGTATTTGGGAACTCTGCTTTTGTCAGGGGACCATTTTACTGTTCTTTTCCATCCCGGCCCTGCTGGCCGGGTCATACTGGGAGCCGTGATACACTGCGGAAGGCGAAATGTTACAGTGTTTGCATCTAGCACTAGCTCATTTCCGTCTGTTCGTGGGAAGGGCTCTCAGCGGATCTGCCAGGGAGCTGCGGCTGCAGGCACAAGTGAGACTCTCCAGGGGTGGGGGCCGCGCTGTGGGGCACAGGGCTCAAACCATTTTGATTATACAAAATGGTTTCCAGGGCCTAGCTAAATACAGCATGTTTGGTCAATGTCTTCAGCCAGTGGTCCACCCGCCACCTGGGCCCTGGTGGCAGGGGGAACCCCGGACGAGCCATGGACTTCACAGGGGGGGGGGGGCTGCAGGGGAGGGGGGTCTCTTGGACCAATCCTCCCATACAGTATGTAATGGCAGTGCCTGACCAATGCTGACACAAGACAAAACTGTTGGTTTTTCCAATAATACATTTTAACAGGACTTCAGTGAAGGACATGCATAGTGCTTATAAGTCGAGTGGCTGAAGGAGGACTTGGTTAAGGCATTTTTATTACACCAGTAGCACGTTTACAGCTCCAATTAAGTCATTAACTCTAAGACGACTGCATTGAAAAAAACACTGGCAGGCAAAGTTTGATGGTAAGGCTTCATTAAAGCCAGCTAAAAGAGTTCTCATGAGGAGGTGTTTCCTGGCGGGAAGGGGCAGGAACTGGGTGGGAATGGCCATAGTGATTTAAAATGCCACAGGCAGACAATGGGTGGGCAAATAATCAAACAACACCTTCAAGCTTTGTGTCCCTCCTCAAATGCCATTTCTCCCTAGCTCTACTCTAATGCAATAGTTTGTGCTTATAGGCTGTACTGCCACCTAATAGCCCAAACTAAAAAGGAAAGAAATCAATAGTCATAACGCCCCCCCCCCTTCCCAACATCCCTTATGCCTCTGTGGTGAGTCAGAAGGACAACACAGACTCTGAGCTTCCAGTTTATGGTTATTCTTTATGAAAAGAAAAGTGAAAACCCCTAACTTTCCCTATACTGCGGATCGTTCCTATCTAACACAAACTAACTTGGATGGTTGAGTTGTCAGTGAGTCCAAACGGCAGATCAGTTCGCTCCAAACTAATCTAACCTGACCCTACTACTACAGAAACAACTAAGGCAAAGGGGAATTACTCCCTTCTCCTGTGAGCTGGTTTCTAACCATGTTCACTTCAATAAAGTATTCATAGGTAGTTCTTAGTAACTACTTTGATCAAGTTGTAGCTGGTTCTCTTTCCTTTTTATTCTCCCCTCTTGTGATCTTATTTATTTTGATCCCCCTTTTCCCTTGGGATAATTATGTTCCTTTTTTGTTGGCCAAACTTAAAACTCTCTTTTCTCAATGTCCAATCCTTCCCTTGACTGGAACTAAGGATTGTTACAACATTGATTATCCTTCTCTCTGACCTTTAGTGTTCCAATTATATTGCTCCCTTTCTTCTTGTATTTCAGATGGTTTACTCTGACTGGGACTAGTAGGAGCGATGCAGTGATGATTCTCACTCTTCTGATGCACTTCCAAGACTTGATCTCTACTGGGACAAGTATGAGCGTTCCAGTCGTTCTGTTTTTTCCCCCACCTGGGTCCCCTGCTTTCCACATTACCTTTGTATCTCGGGGATAACGTCACTGGGGCGTCTGACGTTGAATGTCAGGATGCCTTCTCGACTCTTCGCTTCTGTTCCGTTCGGAACGCTCTGCGGTGCCTTCAGGTAAGTGGTGCCTGCCTCGTTTACGGTCATGCCAGTACTTCTTACTCGGCTGCTCTGTGGATACTGTGCCAGTTCATCGGCTTCTCTTGCCTTAAGGTTTCCTGAGTGACGCTCGCTAGGATTTACACTCCAGCTTCCCCCCAACATCGGATGATGTGCGTCCCCATTTCCTTCAGCTTCTCTACCACAGTTGATTTGAAATTCCAGGGCTTCTCTTCTTCAGCTCTCCGCCTCTCAGATTTGACACTGCTGTGGGACTTCCCTGGTGCAGCGTCAAAATCCTTCTTCTTTGTTCTGCTTTTGCTCTGTATTGCTCCAGTGGCTTTCTTCGTCTCAGTACCACATAAGTATTTCTTTTTAGGTTCACTCAAAGGTTCTGTGTGGCAATAACCAATATCAGTTTGTTCTTCACGGTTTCTACCAGTAGATGTTACTAGCGATGGGCTATAGGTAGGTAGGTTGGTTAGGGAGTCCCTTGTCAGAACTGGAGTCCTTGTTCCCAAAGGGGAGGGTCTGTCCCTGTGAGGTCCCACTTGCCTCTACCCCTAAGGAGGGTATTGCATAGCAGGCTCACCTCCCTAGCCTCACAGGCAAAGGCCCCCCCGTGGGGAGAAGAAACGGAATCCCACGATTCGTCACACCTGCCTTCCACTCATAATCCACAGTCCAGCATGAACAAAGTAGTTGGGCAGCCCCCAATGATGATCAGATCAACAAACCTATGTAGGTTTGCATTGTTTTCAATTCACCAGTCCTAAACTTCTAAGCCTTGGCAGACTGGTGAAGTTTTAATTATGATTCTTAAAGAAATCATTTCATAGTGCGGTTGTCAACCCAACACTCTCCCTCCGATCTGTAGCCCCCACACTCCCCAGCCCACTACTGACCCCCAGCCCTCTCTCCACGTAGCTGCTGCGGGCTCAATCTGCTTCCGTTCGGGGTCTGCTGGCTCTGAACCTGGAAGCTTGTGGCCGAGCACGTTTCTGTGCATGTTCTTTTGTGCCTTGGGCATCCGGGTTCACAGACTTCAGTTTATTTTACAATCCACAAAGAATCTGTTATCACTTCCCTCATTTAAAACCACGTCTGAGTAGGTATCAAACTGAGGTCTCCCAAAAGATCCACATGGGGATTTTAGGCAACATTTCCCCCTGTAATAGTATGAATTGCCCTCGTCTTTTCTCCTCAAAATCTAAATTGCTGAGGGCATGTCCACCACACATGAATAAGTGTTCCAGCGCCGAAACACCTTCCAACACTGTCCTGGTTCCTTTTCGGAGAAAGCTTGTATTTATTGGGAGGATTAAATACCATTTAGGCCATGCTTTTAAAGGATAATTATGAATACTGTATGCTTGTTGTCACATTCTTTGTTACCGGATACGCAGGAAATGCTCATCTTTTAGCGTTACCAATGAATCTGTGTTCCAGGTCTTCATATAGGACCGCAGACCTTTACTTGTTCTGGTTAACAAACCTCTATAGATGGAGTCAATGAGGCCTTTAGTTGAACCCAGAGAAAACCCAACCTTTTTAAAAATTTGCGAGTGTACGTATGGCTTGCTTTTTGATTGATGGCTGGAGGACCACATGCCTAATCTGCAGATAGTGCAGATTACTCCCCCAATCTAAACATCTCCTTGCATCACTTGAAGAACATTTTAAATTCATGGAAAAGTTAAGTTGCAACCTTGCACCCCCTTGTTTCCAATCTTTTAAATGCTCCAGATCGATACAAGGGGGTAAAATTAGTATTGAAAAAGAAAGGGTAAGCGAGCCCAGGGAAGTAAGTGTTACTATTTTAAAAGATGCATGCTCGTATACAGTGCTGGCCTGCTTTTGATGGGAAGCCACACTACATACCTCACTCAAAGGTCTGCATGCTGCGTCCTCCTCTAACAGTTTCTAAGATGTATCTGAATTGGGATTCATGGACGCATTTATAACTTAGTTAAGATTTCTGAAAATATTTTAAAACGTTGGGACAGCCCAGGATCTCCTTCAATATAAGTCTTTATATATATAGTCGATCTGGAAATTCCATGCAGAAAGGCTTTCCAATTATAGAACATAAGGCCTTCTAAGAGACTTTTTTTGGAACCAGGTTAGGCAGATATTGAAATAAGTACAAAAACCTAGGTAAAATGTTTATTTTTATTGAGCCCATTTTCCCAATCCAGGATACAGCTCGAGTATTACAGGAAGATAGATTTCCCTTAATAACCTGGATTTTTGGGTAATTAGCCTGATGGTGATCAGCCAGTCATCTTAGCTGTTAATAAGACGCCAAGATATTTGGTTGCGCTTTGGGCCCGGTGGAATGGCAATTTATATTTAAAGGACTCCCTAACTTCATTCAAAAATTTCAGTTTGAAGATCTCACTCTTGGCTAAATTGATCTGAAAATCGAAAGCAGGCCTCTCTACGTGCAGTAATTTAAGAAGATGTGGGATGGAAGCATCAGGATCACTTAAAGACAAAATAATATCTGCAAAATGTGAAATTTTGTAAGTCTTGCTTCCATATTGATATTTGCAAATGGTTCAGTCTGCTCTTATTTTACAAGCTACAAATTCAACTGTGACCATTAAAGGTGAAAGAGGTCATACGTGTCTGGCGCCCCTCGGGCAAACAACTAGTTTGAAGAGAGACTATCTAGGGATAACCTTTCCAAAGGGTAAGAGTATGAGGCAAAACCCTCCTTTATAAAACACTCCCCCAGCCCAAACGTCAAAGTCACTGCCCTACAAAATGGCTATGCAACGTAGTGAAAGATTCTTTTACACATCGTCGACTAGCAACGTGGCTGGTAGCGTGTCCTATCTGCAATATCAATTAAACAAACCATTTTGTCCACACTATCGCAAGGCTGGGGGCCACTGACAAAACCTGCATATTCAATGATAATTATCTTAGGGAAAATCGGGTCCAATCTATCAGCAAGAATGTTGGTGTCTATTTTATTATTAGGATTGAACAGGGCCATGGGGAGATAATTTAGTAGCAAATCCCGGCTTTGGAACTACTATGATTTTAATTTCTCCCGCAGTGGTAGATTTGGTTTTCGTTTCTCACATGTAATTGTACGTTTTTTGAAGTGGTTCTCTTAGCTGCTCAAAAAGGTTTTGTAAAAAAGCACAGGCGAACCATGTGATGCCAAGGATTTGCTATGTATAGAGTAGTTAATTGCTACAAAGATTTCTTCTTTAGTAATTGAGAAATAAAGGAGAAATGTATAGGCCGTTTCCACAAAGGGGGCAGAAACAATAAATGTCTTCCTTTTTACCCCCTCAATAGCATATAATGTAGGAGAATAGTGTCTAAATTCAGATAATTGTGTTTTTTAGCCTGAGCAAGAATACCATCTCTGCACATAATCTCCTGTACATTATTTGTTTTTATTTTAGATAGCAATTTACCGGCTAGTAATATCCCTGTTATGTTGCTATTCTCAAAGAATTTGTTTTATTGTCCGATAAGGTATTGAGTTGGTCCCTTATTATAAGAATGTTTTTCATGTCCCCTTTCCCCATGTTTCCTTTCTGCTTTTCAAGGTTCCCCAGTCATTTTCTCTCCCTCCCGACATTTAATCCTATTGGGATTAGCTGCTTGTTCTACAAGGCGACTTGTAATGAAGGCCTTAAAAGTGCCCTAGGAATGTAAAAGCCCCTCCTTGAGCTACCGTTTTTTTCTTGAAGAACCACATAATATTGGACACCACCTCTTCTCTATAAATGGGATCCCTCGATGATCCTGAATATAACATCCTATATTTCGGTATTGTCTTATGCAAAATAAGAGCCAAGTACATGATCAGAGGTATTCATATCTTCTATGACATCTTCTAGAACTTCAGGGAGAAGCCTTGCATCTAGATAAATGTACTGCATGTGAGAGTAAATTCTTTGAGTGAAAAGAATGTGACTTCCTGTTCCACAGGATGTAAGTACTTCCAGAAGTCGGTCAAGCTTCCCTTAAGCAACAGCTGTGTAGTGGCCTTAGATTCTTGATTTCTGACCAATTTATGCCTCCTTTGAGCAGTCCCAATTGGAGTCCATTGTTAAATTAGTCGCCGGGCAGTAGAATATAGCCCTTGAGCAATTCTTCAAGGAGGGAATCTATACATTCCTGCTGTCCTTCATTTGGTGCATAAATCCAATGCCATGGTAAGTGGCTGTAAACATAACACCTTAAAAGTGAAATCTACCCACCAGGTTAACATTCCATTCCATTGTGAAGGAGAAATTGCCAAAATACAAGTTGCTTTCTCTTATCTTTGAACAGGAAAATAAAACCAGGGAGAAGAACTTTGAACTCATTCTCCAGGTAGCTTGCCTATTAAGATGAGTCTCCTGGAGGCAGATCACATCGCCTGAGAATCTTTAAGAAAACGCAATACTTGTAGCCTTTTATTGTGGCCTTGAATATTATAAGTAATTACCTTGAAAATTCCTAATTAAATACCCTTATTTATGTTGCCCCTTCCTTGTCTTACAAGTTATAAACCTAAAGGGGTTTATTAGTTGAAGTGCCTCCAATGAGGCCGCAATTCAGATGAATACACATTGAACTGCAAGTGACTTCCCTCCTTAGAAACCCAAACCTTTTACCCCAACAGCAACAGAAATAAATGAATCCTGAGCATCCTAATACCTTGACTCCCTACACAGAGCAAAATGGGGTCCAGGGTAGATGGCAAACCCCTAAAAACCTAACGAGTTTCTACACCTGCATCCATCCAGCGAGGAGGCGGCACCACCCGTCCCCAATCCATCCCAACTCGAGAAAACCAAAGTGGTCAATCTATGGAGGCAAGAGAGGGAAACCCAGCCAGTCCCTGTTTCTCAAACTAGAGCCCTTTGGCCAAAGCATTTGAATAATCTCTAATATCACCTCCAGGTATTGCTACCTAAGCTGCTGTGTGACACGTAGCAATAAGTAAATGACATAGACCACTAACAACGTGGTATAATGTATTAATGTTAGGAAATCCCAGCGTTCATACTGGAAGATATGGAAATTGCATCATCCTCGCTACCTTCAACAGAAACCAAGGTGGCGGCTATTTGGTTCTGTTTTTCCTAATGCTCCGGGCAGGTCTAGCTTATTCCAAGATGGCGACCTCCTCAAGCCAAACGCTATATCGGTCTCGTTAAGACCCAGGTAGGTGCGTTGCTACTCGCTCCACTTCTGTGCAGCTTCATAGCAGCTCACGCTCCTACCTTTCGATCATTTGCCTTTCTGACTACGGTCTTCCCTCCTCTTTTCTCCTCGCTAATTCCACCTTCCTTTCCCTTCCCGTGGCGGTATCCCTTGCCGCTTCCTCCCCTCTCCTTCCTAATTGTGCTTCAGCTTCGCTGTGCCTCCTTGTTCCTTCTCCTTGCTCCAGGTGTCGTCTCGCCCCGTTGAGCGTCCCGTTACTTTTCCTTGCTCTCGGATTCCATCAAGAAGACAAGAAGATTGTCCTGTTCCGGACATTCCTTCACGAGACTCGGCTTCACGGAGCCGGATTCCCTTTCTACTTCAGCTGGACAATTCGGCCAACAGTTCTAAGGACTCATCACCAGACCTGCACGTATTTTGATATGCAAGCACATCGGGTTTTATTCCCCGTAGGGTTTCCCGAGGGTGTCGCCCACGAGGCGCTTAGAGCCCATTTTTCCTGGTCTCTTCTGCGCCTTCTGGGAGGCATACCACACACTTCGATACTACAGAAACGAACTCCGAAGGGACCAGTTCTGTGAGTACTATCTTTGTTTATATTGAGAGTCTAAGAATTAACCTAACAGTAATCAAAGGAGTCTTGATCAGCAGGCCCCCTAGCTCACTAAGGAGACTTTCTGGGATTTACAAAATGTTCTTGTGCAGAGTAGCTCCCTGACACGACACAAACTCGAGCAGAACTCAATCGCTCACCTATCCTGCCGTGGCGCAGATCCCTGACAGACATGAACTGGAACACTACTCAATGCGGGCTGCCATTGACCCAGCTCGACAGACTTGTGAGGCAAAGAGGGGCGGACTAAGCGCCCTTTTTATGTGTTCTCATATCACCTACTGGGTGGGGTAGAGCAGGCAAATTGGCCTTGGGAACCAGAGTGGGAGGATTAATGGGTGAAGGAGGGGGAGGAGGATAAATCTGGGGACAGGGTTTTTCGTGTAAGGGATGAGGATGAGGATGAGGAGGAGGAGGAGGAGGAGGGTGAGGGTGAGGGTGAGGGTGAGGGTGAGGGTGAGGAGGAGGGTGAAGAGGAGGGTAGAAGTTTGGAGGTGGTGGTGAGGTATTTGTTGGTGACAGAGTGTTAGGCAGAAACCTGTGCAGTTCCCTTGGGGAACACTGCAAAAGATTTAAGACTACAGGTATAGCAGTAAACCCACTTGGTAGCAGTCTGCACCACCCAGATTTACCTGGTAGCTGTGGCTGAGCAGTCAGACTTCCCTCAAGAAGAGTTAGGCAGTATGCAAAGTATACACAATATGTAATCAGACACAATAGCACAAGCAAACACTGACCAGAGCTTGGTTTCAAAAGTATATAGTTATTTATTTTCAAGAACACATAAGTTGAAAACACTCTAGCAAAATATAGTAAAACACTCCAAACACAGTTATATGGAAAGCAGTCCCAATCCTTATTCCTATCTAGACAACTCTAGGTTAACACCACATAATTCAAACAGAGGTGAGCGCTTAACGTTAGATGACACTCTAGTAGGTAAAAAGAAGGGAGGGAGAAGGAGCAGAATTAGGATAAACACACCACTCTAAGGTTAAGAACACTTTTTGTAAGCTCAAAGAAGCACAAAGTCACAGGTGAGCAAAAGTCACTAAGCAGGGCCCACTCTTAGAGCAGACAGAGCGAAAACGTGCCCAAGATCACACAGTTGGTAGGGATTCAGAGTCTTGCAAAAGAGTTCGGAAAAGAGTTAGAGAGGCTTAGAAAGTTTAGCCAAAGTGTCCCAGGCAATCCCAGGATCGAAAGCCGGGGGCTAAAACTACCCCGTACAGTCGGTGGCAAGGGAAGCCAGGCGGAACACGGTACCTTAACGGAAAGGATCCTCCAGCGGGGGCAGTTGTTCCAGGCAGTGGCAGCAAGGCTCGACGTCGGTCAGGGGAGAAGAAGTTCTCGCTGAAGAGCAGAATAAGAAGGTCGTTGCACTGCCCGGGAAGAAACCAGCCGCGGAGTCCTCCGGTTAAAGGGTTGTACCGACTTTCACGGTTGGGGTAAAAGTGGTGGGTATTCCGGTTGCCGGGGTGCTTGGCACTGGCAAGGCGGCCACGAGATACCTCGAAGAGCGGAAAGAAGGTGAAAACTGGTTGTCCCCACCAGTCAAGGGAAGGAGCCACTCCGTTAAGAGTTCTCCTCGGTCGTCGGGAAAAGTGGTGAGATGGTTCAGCCGGGCTCCACCGGCGGTGTCGTCGTAGCAGATCAGCTCAGCTCGTCCCTCGTTGGATTCTTAGGTCCTGTGGCGACTTCTGAAGTTCCAGTCCCCAAAGCCCTGCTTTTATGCAGCAAACCCCCATTCACCCAGCCTAGCTGTCACTAAAACATGCTAAGTGGTGAGCCGGCCGGCTCACCACTTGGGCCAATCAGGACGGAGTGCGACTTGAGTTACCTAGGTAACTCAGTCCAGGGTGCCTAAATCCCCCTCCACCCCTCCTAAGTACCCCAGACAGAGTGGCACCACTTTGGAGGGCTTCTGTGGAGAAGCCCGCCAAAAGTGGGACAGAGGGCTCCACTTTGGGTCAGAGTTACAGAGGCGAATGCCAACGCCATTTTAGCATCAAGTTTTGGCAAAAAATCCCAACCGGAGTTATAATAATAAATATATAAACCGGCGGTATGTTTAAGGCTACCGTAAATAAATAATTAAATGTGTTAGCCTAAAACAATGGGAAATCCCATAGGAAAATATTCGCGGTCGAATATAAAACGTAGTTTCCACTGCCACCAGCCAAAACTCGATCAGGGGGGACGGAGACGTGCCCCCTCGACTAACAGACCCTGGGGCAATCGAATTGCCCCAGCCAGTACGTCCACAATATGATGGTTTGTACTGGTTCTGTTCAGGATTTAAGACTAGTAAAGTCTTTGGTGACTTTACATGCCCTGGGAGACAGTAGTCAGTCCCAGGGTATGGAGTCTATGTTGGGGAGTCCCTAGGACACCCCTGGGTTACGGCACAGAGGGTGCTGTGCAACCCACATCACAAAAATATATGAGGCCCTATGGAGTAAAAGACCCCATAGCCCATTCAACACAAGGTTTAACCAAGAAAACACACTTCAACATGCCCAAGAGTGAGGGTAAAAGAGTCTCACTCTTGGCAGGAGAAAAAAATAAACCCCAGGAATCCAGCAAAGCTGCTGGGGGACTCACTAGGTAGGGAAATTCAGCCTAAACAGAGAATTCTCCCTAACACTCGCCCCCCCAGACTAAGGGACAGGAGGATTTAATCCACTCCTGGATGAACCTCATACCTCTAGTCGATGATATACATCCTAGAGAGTCCATCAGCATTTTGATGGCGACACCCTGACCTGTGCTCAATGGTGAAATCAAACCCTTGCAGGCAGATTGACCATCTCAATAGTTTTGGATTTTCCCCTTTCATTTGCATTAACCATCTCAAGGGTTGGTGGTCAGTCTGAATAACAAAAGTAGAACCATACAAGTATGGCCTAAACTTCTTCAGTGCCCACACAATAGCAAAGCATTCTCTTTCGATAGTTGCCCACCTTGTCTCAGGATCCTTCAGTTTCCTACTGATGAAGCAAATGGGGTGCTCCCTACCCTTCTCATCCAGTTGGCTTAGAACTGCACTTATACCTATATTGGAAGCATCAGTTTGTACAATGAAAGTTTGGTGGTAGTCAGGAGCTCTTAACACTGGAGCTTGGCAAAGAGCTCTCTTCAGTTTTTCAAAGGCCTGATTGCACTCCTCATTCCATTTTACCTTTTTAGGGAATTTGGGAGAGGAGATTACATTCAGTGGAGAAGCTATGGTCCCATAGTTCTCAATGAAATTCCTGTAATACCCAGTGAGGCCTAGGAAAGCTCTCACTTGGGTTTGAGTAGTTGGTGTTGTCCAATTTTGCACAGCTTCAATCTTGCTGAGCAAAGGCCTTATTTCTCCACCTCCTACCTCATGTCCAAGGTAGACCACCTTACTTTGACCAATCTGGCACTTACTGGCTTTGATTGTCAAATGGGCCTGTTCAAGGGCCTGCAACACATGTCCTAGGTGGTTCACATGCTCCTCCCAGGAGTGGCTGAAGACTGCAATGTCATCCAAGTATGCCATGCAGAAGTCTTCCATCCCAGCCAGAACTTGGTTCACCATCCTTTGGAATGTGGCAGGTGCATTTTTTAGTCCAAAAGGCATGACCTTAAACTGGTACAAGCCAACTGGGGTTGAAAATGCAGTTTTCTCCTTGGCATGGTCTGTCAGGGCTATTTGCCAATAGCCTGACGTCAGGTCAAATGTGCTGAGGTACTTGGCTGCACCAAGTTTATCCACCAACTCATCTGTCCTGGGCAAAGGGTGGGCATCAGTCTTGGTGACTGCATTTAGAGCTCTATAGTCCACACAGAATCTCAAGTCTTTGGATCCTGCCTTTGGTACTAACACAACTGGGCTAGACCATGGACTAGTAGAGGGCTCTATTACCCCGAGATCAAGCATCTTCTTGACCTCTCCTTTGATGTGGGTTCTGATATGTTCTGACATTCTGTATACTCTGCTTTTGACTGGCAGACAGTCACCAGTGAGTATCTCATGCTGGCCCCAAGGGGTCAAGCCTGGTGACAGTGAGAACAGGGAGGCAAACTGATTTAACATAGATTTGCACTCCTCTTGTTGCTCAGGTGTCAGGTCTGAAGAGAGATTGACTCCTTCAACTTTTCCATCTAAAGGCACACCTCTGAGGAGATCAGGGAGAGATTCACTCTCTTCTTCCTCTGCAGCTGAAGCTAGAAGCAAGGCTCCTACATCAGGTCTGGAGATGTATGCTTTTAGTCGGTTGGTGTGGAAGACTCTAGGAGCTTCCCTGGGTCTGCCCAGATCCACCAGATAGTTGACCTCTCCAAGTTTTCCCACAATCTTGAAGGGTCCCATCCATTTGTCTTGCAAGGCCCTCTGCCTTGTTGGGAGCATAACTAGAACTAGCTGGTCTTGAGTAAACTCAACCATGTTAGCCTTCTGGTCGTGCCAATGTTTGACCAGAGCTTGACCAGCTTTCAAGTTGTCACTTGCTTCTGCCATCATGTGTGACATTCTCCTCCGGAGACCTATCACATAGTCAGTCACTCTGACTGGCTTGAGGGGAGGAGCACCTTCCAATCCCTCCTTAATCAGGGCCAATGGACCTCTGACTGGATGGCCATAGAGAAGCTCAAAGGGAGAATAACCTACTCCCTCCTGAGGGACTTCTCTATAAGCAAAGAGAAGGCATGGCAGTAGAAGGTCCCACTTTTTCTTAAGGGGTTCTTCTAAAGCACCTATCATGCTCTTCATGGTTCTGTTAAACCTTTCAACCAACCCGTTTGTCTGAGGGTGGTATGCGGTTGAGAACTTGTAGGTAACTCCACAGGTTTTCCACATGGCTTTCATGTAGTGGGACATAAAGTTTGACCCCCTGTCAGAGATTACCTCCTTAGGAAACCCAACCCTGGTAAAAATACCAAGGAGGGCCTTAGCCACAGCCGGAGCTGTAACAGTCCTCATAGGAATTGCCTCAGGGTACCTAGTAGCATGGTCTACTACAACAAGGATAAACCTGTTGCCTGAGGAGGTTGGGGGATCAAGGGGACCAACAATGTCAATCCCTACCCTCTCAAATGGGACTCCCACAACTGGGAGAGGCACTAAAGGTGCCACATTCTTGGAACCAACCTTACCAGAAGTCTGGCAGGTGTGGCAGCTCTTACAATATCTATCTACTTCAGCCCCCATCTTTGGCCAATAAAAGTAGAGAGAGAGCCTTTCCTTGGTCTTCTTGAAACTCAAGTGACCAGCCAAAGGTATCTCATGGGCTAGTTGTAAGAACTGTTGTCTGTTCTCTTGTGGGACTACAAGGCGTTTGTAGTCTCCAGGTTCAGACTCAGTCGGTTCACTGTAGAAGAGGCCATCTTCCCAGTGTAACCTATACTTCCCAGGCTCTTGCCCATCAGCCTGAGAAGCTGCCTGGTGGCGGAGACCTTCCAGAGTTGGACATTCTCTTTGCCCCTTACGAAAAGCTGCCCTGCTAGGCCCACCTTCTGCCAGTAAAGACTGCAGCTCAGGATGGTCCTCAGGGTCCAAATCTCCAATAAGGTTGGGGCCTCCTCCTAGCTCTTCCTCAGAGTCTAGCTCAACCACACAGGGTTGTACCTCCCTCTCAGCCTCAGCTGGAGGTGGAGTTACAGGTGTAACTTTGGACAACCTAGGGGAAGTCCTTGTTGGAAGCACTGGAGTGCTTGCTGCTGGCTTTTTCCTAGGAGTCTTGGGTTGCCCCTTTGCTCCTGATCTGGTAGTTACTGCAGTAAGTTGCTCCAGTGGGAGAGGAGTGATTTCTGTCATCATCTCCTGAGATAACCCTCGCAGGGTTTTCTCTCTTGCAGGTTTTGTGAGCTCCTGTAACCTTTTGCTAGGTGGTCTGGGGGTATGTGACACAACTCCAAGAGCTTTGAGGTCATTACCCAACAGAACCCTACCTGGCACTTCACATTGTACACTGACAGGTATTTTTACAGCCATATCATTACATTGGATGAGAACTGGTAACTGGGGACACATCTGCACAGGCCCACCAGCTAACTTGGTGAGGCATTTGGGTGCCTTAGCAACATCCTCTGCCTTGAAAAATGATTCATCCACCACAGTTATGCTGGCTCCAGTGTCCCTAATGGCAGGAGTCTCCTGACCCTTCACCTGGACACTGTCCTTATAATACTCTTTAGTATTATCTGGGATAGAGTTATAGACATCTAAATTCTGTTGTTCCCACAACCCCAGAGAGACTAAAGAAACACTAGCTGAGACTCCAGTGGGTTCATCAGCTAGTAATAGAAAGTTTCCACTTGCCATATGTACTTCCTCTTCTGGAGCGAAGGCTAAGGAGGCAAGCTGGACCCCTGAAGGTTTACCCTTACATCTGGGATCTCCTTTCACATGGTCAGTAGCCTTACAAACAAAGCATGAGCCAAAGGCTCGCTGGAATGGAGGCTTGTTCTGACCTCCTTCTGGTCTGGGACCAGAAGGTACACTAGCCTGATTTGGTTTCCCTTGTGGCTTACCCTTCTAGTTTTGTTTGGGGCCCTCTTTGGAATTTGTAGTATTAGAATTCTCTTTGGAGTCCTTTTTAGGCTGTTTCTCCCCATCCTTCTTCTGAGTTACCCCAGAATCCTTGTGAGTGGCCCTGTTGGCAACCCACAAGTCAGCAGCCTTAGCTAGTTTCCGGGAATCTAATTCCCTGGAATCAGCCAAGTGTTGTCTGAGCTCAGGAGAGCAGGCATCATAAATAGTCTCCAACATAAACAAATTCTTCATACCTTCATAAGTGTTCACCTTGTAACCCTTAATCCATCCCTCTAAGTTTTTCAACCCTTCACTCACCCAGGTAGCCCAAGGGGTACCATCATGCTTTTTGAGGCTCCTAAACCTCTTAAGATACTGGGAAGGGGTCTTCCCAAACCTAGCTATTAAAGCTAGCTTCACACATTCATAGTCCTTCTTATCCTCCTCCCCCATCTCCATTACCACATCAGTTGCAACAGGGGGAAGCCTAGAGAACAACCAGGTGAGTAAGTCATTTCCTGTGATGTTCTGGAGCCCATGATTATATTCAAACAGAGACAACCAATCCAACACATCCAACTTAGGCTCATACATACCAACCAATTCTTTAGGCATCTGGGGTCTTTTAGGACTGGAACTTCTAGAGGAGCCAGAGAGAGAAGCATTCTCAACAGATAATTTCTTCATTTCTAAGTCATACTTGAGCTCCATTTCCCTTAGCCTTAGTTCTTTGTCAGTTTGAGCATTAAGTTTCTTATACTCCAATTCTAGTTTCATTTTCTCCAGTTCAAAGTACTGAGGACTAAATGTGGGACCTGGTAAAGGTCCAGTAGGTACAGCAGGTAGAGCAGGCAGAGGCCTAGGGGGGACAGTCACAACAGCCTCACCCTCCTCTTCTGACTCTTCCTCAGAATCATCAACATTTTGCTCCATGTTAACTTCAATACTGTCATCTACAGTTGCTGGAGTGGTAGGTTCCTCTGAACCATCACCCAGACTTTGGTTAGCTAACAATCTTTCAATCAGCTCAATTTTCTTGCCCTTAGTCAGGAGATCCTTATGTTTACAGAGCACTCTTAAACAATCAGCAGTTTTGGCTGCAAGGGACTCTTGACTATAGCTTTCTATAACTGACATGTTAGAGGATTACTTTTACAGTGCTAAGCTTTGTGGTTAGTTGCACTAAGGTATCTAAAGCACAATAAAATGTATACTCAATACAAATCCCACCGCTGTACACCAGTGTTAGGCAGAAACCTGTGCAGTTCCCTTGGGGAACACTGCAAAAGATTTAAGACTACAGGTATAGCAGTAAACCCACTTGGTAGCAGTCTGCACCACCCAGATTTACCTGGTAGCTGTGGCTGAGCAGTCAGACATCCCTCAAGAAGAGTTAGGCAGTATGCAAAGTATACACAATATGTACTCAGACACAATAGCACAAGCAAACACTGACCAGAGCTTGGTTTCAAAAGTATATAGTTATTTATTTTCAAGAACACACAAATTGAAAACACTCATCACCAGACCTGCACGTATTTTGATATGCAAGCACATCGGGTTTTATTCCCCGTAGGGTTTCCCGAGGGTGTCGCCCGCGAGGCGCTTAGAGCCCATTTTTCCTGGTCTCTTCTGCGCCTTCTGGGAGGCATACCACACACTTCGATACTACAGAAACGAACTCCGAAGGGACCAGTTCTGTGAGTACTATCTTTGTTTATATTGAGAGTCTAAGAATTAACCTAACAGTAATCAAAGGAGTCTTGATCAGCAGGCCCACTAGCTCACTAAGGAGACTTTCTGGGATTTACAAAATGTTCTTGTGCAGAGTAGCTCCCTGACACGACACAAACTCGAGCAGAACTCAATCGCTCACCTATCCTGCCGTGGCGCAGATCCCTGACAGACATGAACTGGAACACTACTCAATGCGGGCTGCCATTGACCCAGCTCGACAGACTTGTGAGGCAAAGAGGGGCGGACTAAGCGCCCTTTTTATGTGTTCTCATATCACCTACTGGGTGGGGTAGAGCAGGCAAATTGGCCTTGGGAACCAGAGTGGGAGGATTAATGGGTGAAGGAGGGGGAGGAGGATAAATCTGGGGACAGGGTTTTTCGTGTAAGGGATGAGGATGAGGATGAGGGTGAGGGTGAGGGTGAGGGTGAGGGTGAGGGTGAGGGTGAGGGTGAGGGTGAGGGTGAGGGTGAGGGTGAGGGTGAGGAGGAGGGTGAAGAGGAGGGTAGAAGTTTGGAGGTGGTGGTGAGGTATTTGTTGGTGACAGAGTGTTAGGCAGAAACCTGTGCAGTTCCCTTGGGGAACACTGCAAAAGATTTAAGAACACATAAGTTGAAAACACTCTAGCAAAATATAGTAAAACACTCCAAACACAGTTATATGGAAAGCAGTCCCAATCCTTATTCCTATCTAGACCACTCTAGGTTAACACCACATAATTCAAACAGAGGTGAGCGCTTAACGTTAGATGACACTCTAGTAGGTAAAAAGAAGGGAGGGAGAAGGAGCAGAATTAGGATAAACACACCACTCTAAGGTTAAGAACACTTTTTGTAAGCTCAAAGAAGCACAAAGTCACAGGTGAGCAAAAGTCACTAAGCAGGGCCCACTCTTAGAGCAGACAGAGCGAAAACGTGCCCAAGATCACACAGTTGGTAGGGATTCAGAGTCTTGCAAAAGAGTTCAGAAAAGAGTTAGAGAGGCTTAGAAAGTTTAGCCAAAGTGTCCCAGGCAATCCCAGGATCGAAAGCCGGGGGCTAAAACTACCCCGTACAGTCGGTGGCAAGGGAAGCCAGGCGGAACACGGTACCTTAACGGAAAGGATCCTCCAGCGGGGGCAGTTGTTCCAGGCAGTGGCAGCAAGGCTCGACGTCGGTCAGGGGAGAAGAAGTTCTCGCTGAAGAGCAGAAGAAGAAGGTCGTTGCACTGCCCGGGAAGAAACCAGCCGCGGAGTCCTCCGGTTAAAGGGTTGTACCGACTTTCGCGGTTGGGGTAAAAGTGGTGGGTATTCCGGTTGCCGGGGTGCTTGGCACTGGCAAGGCGGCCACGCGATACCTCGAAGAGCGGAAAGAAGGTGAAAACTGGTTGTCCCCACCAGTCAAGGGAAGGAGCCACTCCGTTAAGAGTTCTCCTCGGTCATCGGGAAAAGTGGTGAGATGGTTCAGCAGGGCTCCACCAGCGGTGTCGTCGTAGCAGATCAGCTCAGCTCGTCCCTCGTTGGATTCTTGGGTCCTGTGGGGACTTCTGAAGTTCCAGTCCCCAAAGCCCTGCTTTTATGCAGCAAACCCCCATTCACCCAGCCTAGCTGTCACTCAAACATGCTAAGTGGTGAGCCGGCCGGCTCACCACTTGGGCCAATCAGGACGGAGTGCGACTTGAGTTACCTAGGTAACTCAGTCCAGGGTGCCTAAATCCCCCTCCACCCCTCCTAAGTACCCCAGACAGAGTGGCACCACTTTGGAGGGCTTCTGTGGAGAAGCCCGCCAAAAGTGGGACAAAGGGCTCCACTTTGGGTCAGAGTTAGAGGCGAATGCCAACGCCATTTTAGCATCAAGTTTTGGCAAAAAATCCCAACCGGAGTTATAATAATAAATATATAAACCGGCGGTATGTTTAAGGCTACCGTAAATAAATAATTAAATGTGTTAGCCTAAAACAATGGGAAATCCCATAGGAAAATATTCGCGGTCGAATATAAAACGTAGTTTCCACTGCCACCAGCCAAAACTAGATCGGGGGGGACGGAGACGTGCCCCGTCGACTAACAGACCCTGGGGCAATCGAATTGCCCCAGCCAGTACGTCCACAATATGATGGTTTGTACTGGTTCTGTTCAGGATTTAAGACTAGTAAAGTCTTTGGTGACTTTACATGCCCTGGGAGACAGTAGTCAGTCCCAGGGTATGGAGTCTATGTTGGGGAGTCCCTAGGACACCCCTGGGTTACGGCACAGAGGGTGCTGTGTAACCCACATCACAAAAATATATGAGGCCCTATGGAGTAAAAGACCCCATAGCCCATTCAACACAAGGTTTAACCAAGAAAACACACTTCAACATGCCCAAGAGTGAGGGTAAAAGAGTCTCACTCTTGGCAGGAGAAAAAAATAAACCCCAGGAATCCAGCAAAGCTGCTGGGGGACTCACTAGGTAGGGAAATTCAGCCTAAACAGAGAATTCTCCCTAACACAGAGTAATACTGTGTTGTGAGTTGACGTAGTAGTGGAGTGGAAAGGGGAGATTAGGAGATAGAGACAGAGAGGTACACACTTTGGAGTGTTTAGTGAACAGGTTTTGATGGAGAGCAAGATGTGGGTTGAGAGGAAAGGGGGATCTGGCCTTCTGCACAAGTCTTTCACGGTCTGTCGGAGGCAACAACCTCCAGTAGGGAAACATTGGCATTTTCGACACGCTTCTCTCGTCCCTTGGTCCGTTGTTCTCCTCCAGTAGGAAAGGGGGGTGGAAGAGAGTAGAGGTAGGCGTAGGAAGGAAGTGAGAGGCGAGAGGGTGGAGGAGAGTACAGGCAGGGGTAGTGTAGGGAGGAGTGATATCTGAGGGTTTCTAAGGGCTGCTGGAGGTTGGAGACCGTAGAAGAGAGGAGACTGGCAAATAGTGGTCAAAGGATGGAGGGGCTGTTCTTTGGAGAAAAAGGTTGCCAGGCGTGAGAAACCAGAGGGTGTCTCACCTGCAAGTCCCTGGGGATCTCTCTCTCTCTCTCAAGTGGCCACCCATTGCCTTTGGATCCAAACCCTGGGGGTGGACCAATGCGGGAGGATCACCTGGGTGACGGGTCTTCGGGGAATGGGCTGAGGCAGGCGACGGTGGGATGTGGTGTCCCCCGAAGTCCAACCTCTGTCCCCCCCCCCCCTTATTTCACAAACACTGGGCCAAGGAAGAGGATGACTGAGAGCAACCATACCAACTCTCTCACATCGTACTGGACATGTCCCGTTAAACGGGTCAGGCACTTTACACTAAGTTTATACACCTGATATCAGTTAGCACGAATAAAAGGCAACACCTAAAGACACTCTGAGCAAGACAGAACATGAACACGAGCAGAACTTCCTGGGACGAGGGCACACTTACTGGAGGAGAGCAACGGACCAAGGGACGAGAGCAGCGAGTCGAAAATGCCAATGGTTCCCTACTGGCGGTCGTTGCCTCCAACAGACCGTTAAAGACTTGTGCAAAAGGCCAGATCCCATGAGTGAAGATTGCATTGTGTTCCAAGGATGCCAGTGACACTCCCGGGTGAACGTCAGAGTTGGGGAGGTGAGGCCAACCCTGTGCTACTAACCTTGACTTGTGAATTGTAAAGAGCAAAACAAGAAAGAAGCGCACTCAGCCCGTGAGTTGGCGAACACCCTGCGACGGGTGTGTGTTAAAGCGAATTAAATGACAACATGATATCACAAGTGAAGGCTGCACGCGTGTAGATGAGATGCAAAGAAAGGCATAAACTTTGAAGTAAAAAGCAGCTGTGAGATCAGCGATACTAAGTATCCGAGTGGTCCGGCAAAAGGAAGTAGCCCATTCGAAAAGCTCAGTGAAAGAAATTAGACAGCGAAAGCAAATTAAGTGAAAGTAACCTTAAACTGGTCCTCCGGTGATCTGGTAAAAGCGCCATGACATTTGAAAGTCTTCAACAGGGGTCCGAGTCCAATTGAGGGAGACCCGAAATATAATGGGGGAAGGGCGCTCTTGCAAGTTTGTCTTTAACTGTGATGTGAGAGATCTGAGCTTGGCAGAAAGGACCTTTGTAAACTGTGTGCTGTAAGGTCCGTGCCCGGCAGAGGGGGACCTTTGTGAACTTTACGATTGGAAATGCAATTTTGTAAAGTCGCGAAAAAGACTTTAATGAAGCAAGCCAGGCAGGACTCAATCCACGGTTTGGAACTGCTAAGAGTGTTAGAAACCGAGCCAGAGTGTGTCATCCTGTCTACAGAGACAGCCTTAATCCGTGAGGTGTAACGTGATGAGGAGAGTTGGTTCATCTACCTTTGAACATTGATTTTTCCTTTTGCATACATTTCTCCTTTTTGGCAGACATTTAGGTTTTGTTAGCATAGGCCATTTTGATGTGACTGACACCACTAGGACTGTTTTTGTTTATTGTTTGATGGTTGACACTAATCCCATCCTAGTTAAAGGGCAAATTAGGAGTTTCTCTGACGCCAACATTTTCAGTAAATGTTTTACAAATTGTATCCATTGTGTCAGTGTCATACTTGTGATACCATGCCTTCCCTATAGAGGGCAATCCTTCTATCCCGCTAGATCACCTAGGAAGTCCCCAGAGGGATAAGGCCATGGCTTTTAGACCCTTCCTAGGAATGCTATAGGCCAGACAGTCTGGATACCCTGGCTATAGTGAGTCATAACTGCAATTAGACCTGCTGGTATCAGGAGACTTGCCTAGAGAGGTGAGAGCCCCCATCAAAGGTTAGACGGCAAGCCCCAATTGCCTAACTTTGTAAAATAAATTGTAATAAAAATTGAAAACCTTTTGTATTCGTCATTGGTGATCATGAGAAATTTGTCACACAGTTGTTCTAGCACCAAGAAAGTTGAGAAGCCGGTAAATTATGGAAGCGAACAATGGAGCTGCCCTGGAGTGTAGGAATAGATTTAGAAGACCATGTATACTAGCATTCAGCATTGAAAAGAATGCAGAAACAAGATGGAAGCGGTCTGGCTCGCTGAATCATGTCCGATTGTTGCTTGAATTTAAACATAAGTAATTCAAGGTTTAGTAGGCTGTCCCTTCAAAGACCTGGCCTGGTCTCTATATTATAGTCTTCTGCTAGGTACTACAGTGTATGGCATTGTTTATACTACTACTACAAGCTTCAACCATCAAATTAAAAATAAGGCTGTCCTTGTGGCGTCTTGTCAAAGTAAAAGGCCTATACTAAAAAAAAATCTATTGCCAACTAATTACCGAACGAGTGTGGGATAGGGTTTTCAATAAAGAAAGAAGAGTTCACAAATAATACGTCAGGATGTGATTGCCAGGGGTCTTCCTTCCCCACGTTTTGAGCATGGGACAAGGTGGATCTCCTGAGCACAGCACACACTCTAGCTTTCCCAGCACGAGCCGACAGTTCCGTACCAGCTATCAAGTTCTTCGATGGTTAAAAGTCTCTTTTCAATAAAAGTCTATTGCCCTCCACGGCCTGATGCATTCAGGCAAAGCAAACAAACAAAAAGTTCCTTTCCAAATGAACTTTGGGGGGATGCCTTTCCACCCCCTGGATCTCCCTCTCTCAGGCTTGGACACCTAGGCTTCCCTCGTTTGGGCTCAGGCCTTTCATCTCCCTCTGCCGGGCTCGGATCACAATGCCAAGGGGGATAATACACTTCCCCTGGTCTTGCAATACTTCTTGCATTCACAAATCTTAATATCTTTTAAAATAGTTCTTCAGGCTTTGCCCCTTTTTATTAGCATCCCTCTGCCGGGTTCATGCCTGACAACTTTTGCTAAACAGTTCACTGTAGACATCCCTCCTTTGGGTTCACTCTTGCCAATCTTGTCATTCGTACTTTTCTCATTTGTTTCTGGTAATGCAGGACTCGCTTACCTTCGCTTCACAATCATCTGTCGGCCAAAGACTTTCGACTGTACAGAGGATGTTACAAGACCCCTGCATGACCACTTTGACCCCGTTTTGCCTTCTCCCAAGGCCTCCTGGTTACAGTAGTTTCTACCATTGGTTATTTGCCCAGAATTTAGCACCTACGTGGTGCCGGACTCCTCTGTTGTTGGTTTTCCCCCCTTTCCCATTAATAGCTCTTTAAGCCTTTCACAGTTCAAATGAGCTGTTTGCTACTTTTCGTTCAACACAGTTCGGTTTATTGTCGACTCTCCTCTCGACTCACTGGCTGTGATGAACTGCTCGTCTTTCTTTCTTTTTGGAGTTAAGGTTGGTACGTGGTCTGATGATTCCTTATGCGGAGGTGTCCCAGGCCTTGGTCGGAAAGGGATAGGTCGCTTCCCTCCTTGTCACCCTCTAGGTATGCACCGTCTTTCTCTTCCTCTTGAACTGAGTTAGCTCTCGCGTTGTGCGGTCTGTCTTGCTTGTTTTGTGATCTTGTGCTCCACCTTTTATCCCTGTGGGGAATGGAAACGTCCGTCGGGTGTGTGTGATTCTGGTCAGTTGCCTGACTTTGCCTGACCCTTTTATTGGGACATGCCAGGTAAACCGCTCTGTTGTTAGTCCATTGTCTTTCGTTATGCGAAAGTGTTCGGGTCGGAAAAGGCGGGGCAGTGTTTTGGAATATCCTATATGGTACGATGGGGAAAAGGTGTTCCGTTTCTGTTTGAGCAACCAGTTTGTTCCTCCTGTTCCAAGCCAGGCCTTGTCCTTTGGGCCTTCGTGCTTTGTGGCACCTGATGTTTTCCTCTGAACGGTGCTGCTTCCCGGGAACTATTTTCCATCCCGTGGGTCGGAGGCGTATGCTGTATTCTGGTAGATGTCAACCTGGAAGAGAAGAGAAAGACTTGGTGAGCTGAGAGTCTCACAGGCGAGGGGTCAGAGAAAGGAGCTCGATATTATGGCCAATACAACATTCCTGTATGTATTTCTAAACTCTTTCTGCATAGGAGTTGATTTAGGGATCAAATCAGAGAAGAACAAAAGCTTATTTTTATTGAAGCACAACTCCTTATTTTCACAGATCGCCATGCCCATGCCACATTTGAATCAATTTGTGCCCCGGGACCTACAAGGTGGTTATTGAGTATTTGGTCACATGAAGATGTGTTGCTCCTAGAAACGAGCATTCACATGAATGCAATATTATCCATGTTTTCTTTTCTTGCAGCTTGGAGTCCGATTAGCATTTTGGATCCCACCACTTTTTCATTAGACCATGTTAAGTCTTGGGTGCCTGCCTCAAAATGTGCCACTTTCATTTACACAGACAACCCGCTCATCCACCTCCTTTTCTGTTCCTATTACCTGAATGCCCATGTCCAGTCTTTCAGAATTGATGCGACTGATCATTCCACTTAGTTTATTTATGTCTGGCCCCAATATCAGATTTATTCTCTGTGTTTCTCTTTCACTGTCTCAATCTCTTTCATGGGATATTCTACCTGCTAGTGCCTGAGGATCTGTCATCCAGGTGGCCAGGACACGGACATTGCTTTTGGATCCAGTTCCTGGGGGCGGACCAGTGTAGGAGGATCACCTGGGTGAGGGGTCTTTGGGGAGTGTAAGTGGGACACTGGATGGCGAGACCCAGTATCCCCTTCCCTTTAACACCTTTACCCCATCCTACCAGGTAGGATAGTTAGGAACTCAATCCCCCCTTTCCAACATGAACACTTTCTCATGGATAGCCCGCTATGAGAGAAAACTGATTAACGCCCGAGCCGTATATACCTGACATGTCCCAATACAATGGTCAGGCAATTATTGACCATTACAGTTCGCCACAGGGATAAAAGACGGAGCAGGAGAGCACACTCTGAGGAAGGCAAAACCAGAAGAAATTCTTGAAAGGGTTCCATTTCCTCATTTTTAAAGAGAGTGAACTGGAAGATACTGAGAGAGGTGCCTTAGTCTTTGGGGAAGCTGATGAAACATCTACCACTGAAGTAAAAAGGGAAGAAGAACCTAGAATCCTTCCCAACCTAGCCTTCACTCAGCGAAATGATCCAGCATTCGCTGAAGCTTTCTTATAAGCAATTCCTGAAGGGGAGGGATTGGACCAGGGAAATCCTTTTCTTCCTAAAACAGGGATTATTGTACAGAAAGGAAACATCCACAGAAGGCCTAAGTAAAGCTCAGCTAGTTATCCCTGAAACCCATCAGAAGATCGTACTAGAGATTGCACATTCTCATCTGACAGATGGAACACTTAGGACAATCTAAAACCCAGGCACACATCAGTGGGACGTTTTACTCGCCGGGTATCAATGCTGATATAACAAACTTTATTTGGACGTGTTAAATATGTCAGAAAAACAGCCTGCCCCTCTGAATCTTTTACCAATAATAGAAGTCCCTTTCTCAAGGATTGGGATGAATATCATTGGACTGATGGGAACCTCTAAACTGAGTAACAAATATGTCCTCATAATTGTTGATTATGCTACTAGATACCCCAAGGCATTCCCTATGTGGAACAACACCCAGCAAATTTTAAAACACCTATTACCATATTTTTCCTGGGTTTTTCTCCTAAGGAAATCCTGATGTATCGAGTGTCCAATTTCATGAGCAAACTCATGGGCGAAGTCAAGGAGCTGCTCCATATTACCACCTTCAGAACTTAAGTTAACCATCCCAAAACAGATGGATTGGTCGAAAGATTCAATAAAACACTCAAAATGATTCTAAGAAAATTAGTAGATGAGGATGTGAAGGACTGGGACTGCATGAACCCCAGGGCCCTATTTGCAGTAAGAAAAACTCATCGGGCATCTACTGGATTCTCTCCTTTTTTAACTACTTTATGGTAGAGCACCTAGAGATGTCCTGGACATGTTCCGGTAGACCTGCCAAAAAACAGAGAGGCACCCATTCCTCTTTCGCAAACAGCTACCAGATTGGGAGAGCATATGAAACTTGTTTGAAATCTAGTCTATATTCATATGGAGAACGCCCAAAGGCAACAAAGGTCCACCTGTGACAAAAAGGTACACCTAAGGTCATTTTCAATAGGACAAAAGGTATTAGTCCTATTACCTACCTTGGAAAGCAAACTTGTCTCAAAGTGGCATGGGCCATATGAAATATTAGACCGAACAGGAACTTGTACCTATAAGGTAGGCTAACCTGATAGGAAACAAAAGACCCATCTCTACCACATAAATCTCTTAAGAGTGGAAGGAAAATCCTTCCGCCACCAATGCCACAATACTATCCTGTTTGGTACCAGAAGAAATACGTTTGAATTAATTCCTCAAAATTTATATAGTGAACAACAACAAGATTTAAAAGATGTAGTTACCACATTCCCTGATGTATTCTTGGAAAAACCAGGAAGAGTGCAAGGCACCTATCACTATATTAGAACACCCAAAGGAAAAGTGCTCCATTTGAAACCAAACCATATAGACTCCCCGAAGCCCGTAAACAGTGGTTGAGGAAGTGAATAAAATGCTAAAGGAGAATATCATCGAATCCTCTTACCTCCCCTACAGTATTGGTCCAAAAACCTGACCATTCCTGGAGGTTTTGCATAGACTTCGCCAAGTTAATGCCATCTCCGACTTCGGTGCTTATCCCATACCACTCATCGATGAATTGATTGATAAACTCGGAAACATCACTTTTTTTTTCAACCATAGACTTACCAAGGGGCACTGGCAGGTCCCAGTGCATGGACCTGATGAGGAAAAGATCGCTTTCTCGATGACCCTGGGACTGTTCTAATTTAAAGTCCTCCCTTTTGGCTTACATTGGGCCTCCGCTAACGACTTATGGACAGAATATTACAGCCCTATTCTGATTTCTGTGGAGCTTATATTGACAATAGTCATTTATAGTAAAACCTGAGAAGACCATCTTTTCCATCTCTTTACTATTATGAGAGCCCTCAGAGGAGAAGCCGGCCTAACCGCCAATCCATCCAAATATAAGCTGGCTCAATCAGCCGTGAAGTACCTCGGCTTCTTTGTAGGGAATGGAAGCGCCCAACCTCAATGCGAGAAAGTGAAAGCTGTCCTAGATACCCCTACGCCTAAAACTAAGAGAGACCTTCTAGCATTCTTAGGATTAATCGTTTATTACTGTAGATTTATCCCTAACTTGAACAGACCGATAGGCTGACAGGCAAATTAATGAATGCCGAACCCCAGAAAATTAATTGGACTGATGAGGACAATGTATGTTACAGCAACCTAAAACAAACCCTGTGCCAGAACCTGATCCTAAAGGTAGTATCCCTTTCGAAGAAGTTTGTGTTACAAAAAGACATCTCCCTTACAGGGCTAGGAGCAGTCTTGTCACAAATTTGCAATGGATTGGAACATCCTATCTTATTTACTAGTCGCAACTCCTCCCACGTGAAAACCATTATTCTGTGCTGGAATTAGAGGCCCTTGCCATCAAGTGGGCCATCACCCTTCTTAGATACTACCTCCTAGGAAGGAAGTTCAGACTCGTCACAAATCATTCATTAGTTTGGATTAGCCAGCGCAAAGATTCTAACCCCTGAGTCATGCAAGGGTTCTTAGACCTGCAACCCTACTGTTTCACTGTGGAGCACCGAAAAGACAAAGACCAAGGAAGTGTGGATTTATTTTCTAAGTTCCCTTGTGAAACAGATGCGGCTACATTGCATAGGGGAAGGGTATGTGAGAAACCTGAAGGTGTCTCACCCGCTAGTCCCCGAGGATCTGTCATCCAGGCAGCCAGGGCACGGCCATCGCTTTTGGATCCAGTTCCTGGGGGTGGTCCAGTGCGAGAGGATCACCTGTGTGGGGGGGTGTTTGGGGACTGGAAGTTGGACACCGGATGGCGAGACGCGATATCCCCCTCCCTGTAACACCTTTACCCCATCCTACCAAGTAGTATACATAGGAACTTAACCCCCCCTCCCTTTTCCAGCACAAATGCTTTCTCACGGACAGCCCACTATGAGAGAAAAAGGACCAACACCCGAGCTATATACCTGACATGTCCCAATACAATCGTCGGGCAGGGCCAGGCAATTACTGGCCGTTACACACACACCTGACTTCCATTACACTTCGCCACATGGACAAATGACAGAGCACGCAATCGTACTCTGAGAAAGGCAAAACACATGAGGAAGCAGCAGTTCCAAGATGGCAGTTTAATACAAGGGGAAAAGACGGTAAAGCTAAAGGGGATCACAACTAGGGAAGTGGCCTTGACCTCTTCGAGGAACCGTTCCTTCAAGAACCTTTGAGAGTGCAAAACGTAAGACCAGGAAACAAAGTTAAAGAATCCTGCATTGTGTCGGAGGTAACCGGATCTGTCTTGCGCTCAATCGCTTGCCGCTGTGGTTCTGTCCTTGGCTCCTACAACAAAGCAGTACTGAAGTCCGCACAGCCGGTGAGTTGGGGAGACTGATATCAGACTAGTCTGTGTTGAACCAAAGGTTGCAAGCGGCAACATTGTATTGTGAAAACTGAAGAGAACAGTGTATGAAGGGTATGTGATAATAAACTCAAGTAAAATTGAAGAACAAATGAGTGATTAAACTTTGAAAGTCTCTGTAAGGTATCCAACTGAAAGGTGGCAAAAGCGAAAGAGTGACAAAGAATTGGGAATCAAAGTGGTCCTGCAGCGGGTTAAGTAAACTCCTGTGCACAATCAAGTCTTCGATGTTATAGTTGATGACTTGAAATTGCTCCGATCCTGGCAGAGGGAGACTAATTGGCATAGGAGACTAATTGAACAGTGTGTTTAAAGAGGATCTGAGCCTGGCATAGGGGGATCCAGGGTACACAGGAATACACCTGAAAAGTTGAACTTTGTGTCGAAAGGGGATCTGAGCCCGGCTGAGGGGGATCCTAGGTGAATAATGAATCGTCTGAGAAATTGAGTACTTGCGAAATCCAAAAGAGGAAAATAACGTATTGTTTGTTTGTCGCATCAGCCCCACTGAAAGAAGAGACTTTGAAAGGCAAAGAGACTTGAGGTCTGAAGGCCCTGATGCTAAAGATTGAACTGCATCCTCTTACTGGAGAAGCCAGAGACTTAGTTAAGCTTGAGTGTATCGCCTTGTCCCGTGCTGAAAACGTGGGGAAAGGAGACCAACAGCCAGAACATCTTGACATATAATTTTGTGAACACTTCTTTACCTCTGTTAACCACACTATTTGTATTTATGTTAACCACACTATTTGTATTTAGAGGTAAGGATTGGCAATAGGTTTATTAGTATAGGCCCTTTTATTTTGACAAGACACCACTAGGACTGCATTATTATTTGATTGTCGTAGCTTCCTCCCATCTGTACATTTAGGATTAGATGGGCGTTTTTCAAACCCTTATTGAAGTTCATTTAACACCCTTGAAGTGTGGTCACTTGTCTTTCCTACTGTTGATACCACGCCTTCCTTACACCTCTTCCAGATATTCCCTTTCACGAGCAAGGAAGACCCTTCCTGAAATATAGGGGTGTTCAGGCGCTCCACCGCTCAGTGACAACCTCTGCTGTCATCTTATTACTCACGGTCGAGTTGGGGGGTTCGTGCTGCACTAGATTTATACTTGCTTATGCAGGATCTCTCTGGTCATAGTCAGACCAGCTGACCCAGTATCTTTATTTGCACCAGAGGGGTCCACGTTTTGTCTTCAATTTTGTATGAGCTTGTTACTGCAGTTCTCAATTCTTCAGGAAGCCTTTTCTGCCCTGCTGTGATTCGAACCAGACATTCATTAAGATGGCTCAAGCATAGCAGCAAAAGAAAGTCCAATCAAATGAACACAAGCTTGCGACTATAAACTAAATGACGCATGTTTTCAGGAGATGCTTAACCGTGGCATTTCCCGAATTGCTTGAGGTTAACCCATTCACTGCGGCATGAAAATCGTACATGTATGAAAACCGTATATCATTTTTGAGTCCTTCATTCCACTGCTAATCTATTCCCTTGTGCTCATTCTGCAAGGCACTAGGAGTCAGGAGTTCTCCACTCAGCCTCTGCAACCGTGTAATGACATTGGCTGCATTTCAGCAGCAGCATGAAGCAATAATGTTTTAAACAGAGCAGGTGATAGAGAAGTGGAATGAACGGCAGCACAAACCACTGTTCCTGAAGAGCTTTCTCACCAGTTGGACGAAGCCTAAAACTCCAGTATGCACTTTATTTGTAGATTTATAATCAATGTTGAAATCAGAATAAACAGGCAGTTGGCCTCAATATTTTAATCTCGGTGTCGTAGAGCTGAGTGTTACTTGGTTTGTTGTTTTTGGTACAGGAGGTGACGATATGCTTTCCAGGGTTCCTTTGTATTCTTTTGTATGTGCATGAAGGGGAGGGGTTAGTTCCATTATTTGTACTCTGCGACTCCACTGGGGAGGAGCGGGGGGGCTATGGGGTGGTAAGCAACAGGTTACAGGTCATGTTGGTGCACATCTTCAAAAGTACGTATATCACCGGGTCCTACATGCTTAAAAATAGTTCACTGAGAGGCAAATAGTACCTTTCAGTAAAAGGAGTGCATGCCATACTTGATTTTAAATTTAATTTTGGTTGTTGGGCACAACCTGCAGGATTTGCACCTGAACTCTCTGGATCCCCCTGTGAACCATGCCCAGCAGTCATCTTCCAAAAATCTCCTCATCCACAGAACGCCAGCCTCATACTTTCAACTGCTAATAAATCTATCCCTAAACATGGGAATAGTACCTGAAACTTTCAAATCCGTGTACCTCAAGCCCCTCCTAAAAGATGAAACAGGAAATGCAGAAGACCCTACCAGCTACAGACCTATATCGAATCTACCATACCCAGCGAAAATTCTTGAGAACCACATCTACAAAGAACTGCTCAATCATGTAGAAAGCAACAGAATATTCAACTAATCCCAAGTCGGCATCAGACCCATGAGAGGAACCAAATCAGCACTTCTTTCCATATGGGACGACCTAAAAATGTACACAGACAACAGCACCCAATCGGCCTCATACTACTAGACATATCAGCCGCCTTCGACACAATCGGGCACATAACACTAATGAAGAGACTGGACGAATGCGGCATAAAAAACTGCGCTACAGTTGCTGAAATGAACACAATTACCTCCATTTACATCCAACACTAAAAACATCACCTGCGGCGTACCACAAGGATCAAGCACCTACCTGCTCCTCTTCAAAATCTATATTTCCCACCTAATGAAACTCATTCAAATCCATGGGCTGACAGCCTACAACTACGCAGACAACCCCAACTCATCTTCAAGATCACCTCCATCCAAGGCCCAAACAACACCCTTAACAAATGCCTCAGTGACATATATACCTGGATGACAAACAACAATCTCAAGCTAAAACCGACCAAAACAGAAATGATGATCTCCCTACCAGAAGACCATGCAACACAGACATACCCGAGCTGGCCACCATGCATGGATCCCCCCTGCCCCAAAAACAGGGATTCCTAATGGACAACAGACTCTCTCTAGAACCACAAGTCAATGCAATAACAAAGACCTGCTTCTACCTCCCAAAACTAATAGGAGGGATACTCCCTTACTCAACTTCCCACACAGAACCCTCACAATCATCTCCTTGGTACTATCAAGACTAGACTATGCAAACAGCCTCTACCTTGGAATGCCAGAAAGCCTCACAATAAAACTACAACGCATCCAAAATACCTCGCAAAGACTACTCCTGAGACTAATTAGAAGAGACCACATCACACCAGCGCTGAGTCTGCACTGGCTACCAGTAAAAAAAATATTAATTTTAAAGCCCTATGCATTGCCCAGAACTCACTACACAGACAAAGAGCCCAATTTCTCCAAGCTAAAATCAACCGTTACCAACCAGGACGAAACCTAAGATACATCAACGACGTCCAAACAGAAACAAAACACTACGAGAAAAGGAAATTCAGACGAACTGCGTATTCCTATTTGGTAGCCAAACTATTGAACTCTGTACCAAAGGAAATAACAACGGAAGATACCTAACTTTCAGAAAACTACTGAAAACCTGACTATTCCACTCACCAACACCAGCACAAAGACGCACATCCCCACAAACCATACACTTGGACCAAAGCAAACATGGGAATACGGATTGAATACCCAACAATAAAACCACCTCGCAGCCAGAGCCAAACGTAAACGTAAATTGAAGATTGGAGGTCTTCAATTTGAGGTCTAACCAACCCTCTCCTCTTTTCCACACCTGCATACCTCTCACCTACCGCACACGGCCAAAAGGGCCAGCAAAACTACACACCCAAAAACATGCACACCAACCTACCGCTAACCATTACACAAAACGAAATAGTTGCAAACAACAAATTACCCAGACACTGTACACTACCCCTCTAGTGCACACAACAAAGCGCACCCAGAAAGCTTGCACGCACAGACGCCAGTTTCACTGGTTCTGCAAACATCAACAGAAGAGCACAGCCTCTGTCCTCTCTCTCACTAACCAACTCCACCCACTTTTGTTACAAAGCCAAGTGTGCGCCTCGAGACCATGAAAATGGCAGCACTGCGCAGTATAAATCACCATAACATAACTCAAGACATCAACAAGCTCTCAAATTCATTTTGATTTATATGAATTACAAGCTCACACTCTTGTGAAAAAAGCATCAATAAACACAGTTCAGTAATCAGCAGCTTGGCCGAAGTGATCTACTGTTAACGAGACAAAGGCACCTTCATGTGCTCAGACTGGAGAAAATCTGCTCTGATGGCTGCTTCCAGACGATAGATAGACCAACCACTGTTCCACATTTCCTAAGAAGTGCTAACTTTGGATGCTGCACATAAGGAAATCTCTGAGCAGGAAAATTACCATAGGAGGTCAAATATATGGATTACTGGTTTCCCGGAAGGAGTGGAAAATGGTCACCCTGTGGACCTATGTTTTGCCTAAACTACTGGACCTCCCCCTGTGGAAACTACTGGAAATACAAGGGGCTCATCGCACACTGATCCCCAAATCCAGTGCTGGTCAGCCCCTGTGCCTCTTAAGGGTTCCCGGAGAATGAAATGCTGATGAAGATAGCTAGAGACCTTGGGGAACTGAAGTTGGGGGCATACGTGCAAAATCGTGCTTTTCAATGACTACAGTAGGGTGGTCATTGCGCAAAGGAAATTAATTTCAGATTCAAGGCAATTGGTAAGAGACAAGAACTTTTGTACTGTATGGTCTATCCTGATGTATTCAAGATCGTCATAGATGGCATCATGCGCTCCTTTTAAAGATCATCTCAATGCTTATTCTTTCTTGGAAGGCTTGCAGTCTACGTGCAAGAGTACTGCACAGACCAGCAGTCCCAAGCTCTGAGCTATGTCTTCTGTTAATAATTTGACTTGGACTTTGGCATGTATTTGTTGTTACTTTGTGTTGTGTTTCGGCTGTGAAGTTTACAGTAATTTTAGTGAGGGGAAAAATGTTGCCTTATTTATCGAGTATTCCTTTTCTGTTACACTGCTTTGTGAGGCCACATCATAATACGCATACAGCATTAAAGGGGCCCTTTCCTCTAGCCTGGCTGGACGTTACTTCTGCTCGGTTACCGAGCCGAACATGGCATCACTGTGTGGAGAGTGGTGTGGACCTACTCAGACGCTGTTTGTCTCTTCCCGAATGGGCAGATCCCTGATCCCTTGGCCACTGCGCGGATGCTCTCCTGTCAGGCTTCTTTTCCGCCGTTGCGGTTGTGCTGACTCATGCTGAGTGCCTGCTTCCCACCTGTCTTGAGGGGGGGGGGGCGGGGTTGCATGAAACAGACCTGATTGGTACCCACTTGCTGAATGTCTATAGCAGAGGTTAGTGTAAATGAGTGACAATTGGTAGCGGCTCATGTATGTGAGTGTTTGCTCCCCTGTGGCTTGCCAGGTAGGACGTCCTAATCCGTCTGCAACATAAACAGATTTGGGTAATTTGGATTATGTTTGTGTGATTTCTGCCAGACTTTGGGAGCGTCGGCTACTTACATATTCATTAGTGAGTCAACATGGATGCTCCATGATCTATTACCCTGACACAATCTTTGACACTTGTTTATGGTCTTTGTGTTTGTGTAGATGGGTTGATTAAGTTGTGAGTTCATGGTTCGGCTATCTTTCTGGAGACATGATGGAGCATGGACTTCCATCTGCAGTACTGGCACAGCCAAAGACCATGATAAAATGTTATGATGTGGCAATCCTTGTATCGACAAGAGACCGATGTGTCTTCTGCTGCATGTGTTAGCTTTCCTCCAGGAGACATGGAGACATGATGAACATTGTGTGCTAACAGAGTTCTTGTGATGGGCTGGTTTTTCTTTCTTTTTTTTAACCATGGTTTTTGACTGTGTTTTCCCCTTATTTAATATGTTTGCTATAACCCCTTTCCACTTTCTTTTTGATTAATATATTGCCTTTTCATTTCTTTTGGTTTCATAGCAAAGGTTTATAATTGGACAAGTTGTACTTTATGGGGATTCTCCCCCGCCCCCTACTTTTCTCCTATTTTTGCTTCTGCTAGTATTGGGTCAGTTAGAGGGTGGATGTTGGTTACCCTTTTGCCATTTGGCGCTCCAGTTGTGTAGCATGCGCTTTTCTGTTTTGTCTTATTTTCTTTAGTTTTTCCTTTCATTCTTCATTTTATAATGGTATTTGTGCGCAGTTCTGCTGTGTACTTGTATTGCGTCATTGGTGCTGTATTTTGTGCATACTTCAATTGGAAGTCTGCAGCCCGTTTGCACTGACCACTTGCTTTTATGTATAGTATGTTGTGTTGAGGGTTTTGGGTGGTAATAGCTTTTTGCTAGAGTGGGCGTGATGACTTGCTGCTTGTGATTTCTGAATTTGAATGTGAAGGGTGTTATTAGACTGGTTAAGAAGAAAAAAAAATACTTTTTAAAAATGTGTTTTTTAAAAGAAGAATATAGGATATAGGGGGTAATTAGAACTCTGCCCGTCTGGGGGGAAAAGTGCCAGTATTTCCATATGCCAGCACTTTTCCGGCCAGGAGAGTACAAGTTTGCCGGTGGGGGTTAACTGATTTACATAGAGCTGGAGGTATATCAGGCCCCCACTGGCAGAAAACAGAGGGTAAGACCGACATCGGTCATACCGGGAGTCCCCTCCATGGAGTTCAATGGGACTTGATTTACTGGTATTCCCGCCGCCTGTAATATCCCGTAATTCTTGGATGTCCAACCGAAATTACCCGGGGGATATGACCCCCATAGTGTTTCTGCAGTAGATTCCTTTAAAATTGGAGCAAGTGCATTATATTTTAAAGAGGTCTCTAGTACCTTTAGCAAGTAAATCCAGTGGGGGTCCTTTTTGCTTAAGAGGGATCTAAGATACAAATTTGAAAGTGTGGATTTGGATGATAGAAAATAGGTGCTTGGTACTATTGAATGTTTACGCTCCGAATGTGGCACAGGGCAAATTCTTTAAAAAAAAATAGTTGGAGTACTGAATAATAATGGTGATGTGGAGACTGTGATTGGGGTGGGGGACTTTAATCCAACCTTGAATGCGAAGGCTGATAAATCAAGTGCAAGTAGTTACCAAGCTGAAGCCAAAACCAGGAGAGGGCTCGTAGAACTTATGAATAGGGACCTCTTCATGGATTAACTTTTTTCTAGTTATTAAGGGTCTATGTGGAGATGTGTATAATGCTAGTATAGGGAGTGTTGTGATCTGATAATGTTAGTATTGCGTTGGCTTCAAAGTTTTAGACAGTTCGATGGGAGGCTTGAAAGGGAGAAAGCTGTGGCGGTTTAGCAAGCAGTTACTTTCATATTTGGATTTTGTTGAGTCTGAAATCTTTCTGATTTTGTGGGACAAACGGGGGATCTGACGATAATCCATCTGTTGTTTGGGATGCTTTAAAGGCAACGATACAAGGTGAAGTGATTCTATGTCAAGACCAGAGGCAAACATTATGCTTCAACTTCCTTTATTCTCCCCATCACGGCATATTTAAATCTCCATATTTCTTCCCCCCTTTTTTTAAACATTAAAACTTAATCCAAAAAATCAACTGCACCACAAGCTTCTGGTAGTTCATCAGTCCAACCTCCTCCCCTGAGTTCCACAAGTCACTTCCTGCCCGTGTCCTTTCCTCTTCTTCTTTTTTTCTGCTCATCATAAGATAAGTACACATTTGTATTGATTCCGAGGGGTAGGAGCTTATTATTAATGTTTGTGATAGTTTTCTGTATACAGGAGGCCCATTTGTGTTAGTAAGCTGACACCTTGCAAGTTATAATTGGTGCACATGGAGTGTATCACATGAAAGAGTTTAATTTGTACTGCAGCGTTAGTGTGTGGTGTAGTTGTTTTGCAATCTGGGTGAGTAGCCAGACCTGTGAGGACCGACCTCACTTCAGGGCCCCCTGCTGAACTCCTTATACCCTGTTGCTTCCTGTTACTGTGTTGCATTCAGCGCAGCGCAGTCCGAGAAGCGAGCATGAATCGTCCCGATACGGGCGTCCTGCATGAGCATCATGCACGCTCGCACAGGCATAGTACAGCGCAGGAGCCCAAAGCAGCACGGGCCAAGCGTGTATCTCGGCGGCAAAGATGTTCCTTTTGGTATTGAAGCAGCGTATCGGCGAGCACCCCCTCATAATGAGATAGTGGGACCCTCCAGGAGGAGCCCAGAAGCATGTTGCAGCTGACACACGGAACAGAGCTCATTAAGTACAGTGCACATCTAGCACTGTGCCCCAGAGACCAGGGGCATTGTTGGGATCTCCTTACATGAAGCAGCATCCAGCTGACTGGCAGATAGTCTGAGTTGGTAGTCATTATGTCCTGGTAGTCATTAGATCCCCACTGGGTTCCTACCTGCCACTTCTGAGAGGAGGTGCCATTCAAATCTCACCCTTCAGGTGATCAAGCACTGAGTATATAATTTGGAGTGACTCGCATCAATGGAGTCAGAGGAAGGGAGTGAGGGGAGCCATGAGCAGGTGTTTCTAGATGACTGTTTCAAGAGTTTTAGGAGATTCTCTGGTCGATGCAGTGGCCCATGGAGTGTTGCCACTTCTGTCCTCATTCTCCTGAGCAGGATGGCATGGTTGACCTTGTCCAAAGCAATCGTCTCCGGGGACAACCTTGGTATTACTGATCAGGCCCTGGCCTGGTTGACCTCCTTTCTCACCGACCGACCCTCTTGAGTCCAACTGGGGTCTTTCCTCTCTTCTATCTCTCTCTCTCTCTACTTGTGGTGTTCCCCAGGGGACTAACCTCTCTCCCTGGCTCTTCAAACACTACCTGGCACCTCTTGCCCACCGCATCGCTACTTTCTGCTCCAATTTTCAATGTTATGCGGATGATACTCCACTCTCTTTCAGGCTCCCCTCGGCCACCTCTGCTTCTTCCATCATACCAGACTGTCTGGCCACAATTCAGGAATGGTGTGCCGCCAATGATCTCTGCCTTAATGCCAATAAAACTGAGATCCTCCTCATTGGGACACCCGCTCCATCCTTTCCCCTCCAACTCTGCCCTCCCACTTCTTGTGAGGCTAAGAACCTTGGTGTCCTCTTCGAATCCACCCTCTTCTTTCCTCACAACTGACGTCCCTAAGAAGTCAAACTATAGCTGCATGTCCTCACAGGTATTCTTCCTTTTCTCCCTTTCTCCTAGAAGCTCACAGTCTCCAGAGCTCTGGTCCTCTCTAGGCTGGACTATTGCAAGTGCCTCTTTCTAAATCTTCCTGCCTCTACTCTTCAATCTTGACAACTTATCCAGAAACAGGACTGCAAGACTTCTTGGCCTCAAGCCCAGGGATTGTATCTCTCCAGCTCTGAAATCTCTTCACTGGCTCCCGTGGACCGCTCTACCTCCAACTTTCTCTTCCAAAACATCTTCCTTCTCGACCTATCTGCTCATCCACCTCCAACTCTGAGGGTCAGACAATTCTCCAAGCAGAGAGTTGGGGGCAGCTCTATCTCCTCGGCTGCGAGCTTCCTCTAGAAGAGCCTCCCTGCCTCTCTCATACTTGAGCAGAACCAACACCGGTTCCCGAAGCAACTCAAGACCTTCCTTTTCTCTTCCGCTTTCTCTCTTCCTCTCCCCTGCTGATGCACCTGACTGCTCCGTGCACTGGCCAATGGGTCACCCTCTGAACTCGGGCCAAGGCTCCTGCAGGTCCAGTTGCCCTTGCACTGCCTCCGGGCTCCCCAGCACTTAAGGGTCTCTATCTGCAACCCTACAGTCCCTTCTCTCTGCACTTATGAGCCACCCCCTGGCTGCACATGTGAGTGAGCTGCACTTCCCCTTCCCACATTTGCACGATCTGAATGACACAAGGCCTACTAAGATCGTTATTTTGTCCTCCCTGGTTTCCCCCTCCTTGTCTTTTCGCGCCTAGAAACACTTTTGTACAGGCGCGTTATAAATGCCACATCATATATCATATATCAAGAGAGACTGCAAGCACTAGAGTGTCTAATTGGGGATGGCTTAAAGAAGGGCCCTCATACTAAGGTTAGCACGTCTTCCAACCTTCCTCACGAAGATGTAGCTAGGAAAAGGAAAGCTTCCTGAGACTGTTGATCCTTTTGAAAAGCTGAAAGCAGCTTTCATGAAGCGGTTGACCGTGCCGAGCCTCCTACCTCCTTCCGTCCCCTGGGCTTTAAAATACAGGGGATGATGAAGATGAAGCGGACCCAGAGTCTGACCTTTCAGGCCCCATGACCTCTCTGAAATCACAGAGTGGAAAACGAAAAGCGAAAGTGAAGCACTTGGAAGTGCCCAAGGATGAGCTGTCAGATATGTTTCGGCACAGAGGCGATTGTGCACCAAAGATCCAATGACTGGCTGCCTTCGCAGAGAGTGGCCTTCTACATGGCCCACAGATTCCTGATGGAGAAAGCAGTGTGGTTGCGCGTTCGGTCAGAATGCCCTTGGCCAGACCTGCCAGGGAAGGTGGTGGAGACCCCTGAACTCGATCCAGAAATGATTACGTTTGTGTCTAAAAATACAGGGATCTTAGGAAAGGTATGGACAGGGCCTGGGGAGGATGCCAGGAAAAAGTATTGGATCCGGCAGGGCCTAGCAAAAATGATGGATCTGACAGAGAAAGCCAGGGACACTGGGGAACCAGTGGACCCCGAGACATTAGCTGATTGGGCGCAGAGAGCCGCTTGCCTGCTAAGGAATGCAAACGGTGCCATATCTTCTGAAAGAACGAGTAGTCTTTTGTTGAAGATTGATTCAAAACTAGGAGATTTGGCGTCTTATGAAGCAGGCAAGGCTGCTCGGGTCCTCTTGTTTGGCGAAGCATTTGCTAAAGAGCTGGGGAGGTTTGTAGGTACATAAACAGCCCTGGAGAAAGCACAGACCTCCAGTTTCTCCTCCAGAGATTTTGCGGGGACCGGCCACAGTAGAGGTGGTGTCGAGCCGTTTTCACTCCCAGAAAAGACCTCTGAAAACACAAGGGTGCACTACTGGGAATCGGCCAACAGGATGCATTCTTCCCGTTGCGAGGTTGCAGCAGACGAGGGCACAGAGTTCGAGGATACTAAACACCAAGGAGCTCAAGCAGCTAAGGAGCATAAACTGTTATCCCCCAGTGGGTGGGAGGGCACTTATGTGTTAAGGACGTTGGCGACAGCTTTCCAGCGATGCCTGGCTGCTGCAGACAGTAGCAGGGTACTAGCTGCAATTTGCAGCGGAGCCCACTCGGAAGTTAAGACCCCAGCAGCTTGTGCAGGGGCGAGAAGAGAGCAAATTGCTAGGGAGGGACCTGCAGCAGTAGCAAGCAAGGGGGGTGATGGAGCACAGCGACAGGGTGACGGCAGGTGCTCATCAGCTGCATGTTCCTGGTGCACAAGAAGGGCAAGACGAGACCAGTTGTCAACCTAAAAGAGCTCAACGGTTGGTTGGTGTACAGACACTTCAAAATGGAAGGAATACACCCACTAAGAGATATTCTCTGCAGAGGAGATTGGTTAGTGAGGCTGGACCTGAAGGACGCATATCTGAAATTCCCGGTAGCCAAGGAGCACCACAGGTACCTGAGTTTCCTATGGTGTGAGCAAGTGTGGCAGTTAAAGTGCCTCCTGTTCGGTCTGGCTTCAGCGCCCTGGGCTTTCACAAAAGGCATGGGGCCAGTGGCAGCCGTCATGGGGGCGAGAGGTATACGGATGATTGTATACCTAGACAATAGTCTAATATTAGCAGACAGCAAGCAATCGCTTTTGGTGCAAATGGACATCACAGCTCATTTCATCTCTGGGCTTTCTGATATATCAGGAGAAGTCAGAGCTGGTCCCCAGGCAACGCATGGAGTTTCTAGGCTTCATCGTGGACACCACGAGAGCAACCCTGGAACTCCCTCTCAAGATGAGGGTGATAAAGAAGGAATCAAGATCAGCTCTGGCGAAGACAGTGATATCATTGTGAGCTTTAGCGACAATTGTAGGTCTCCAAGCAGCCTCCATCCAAGTGATATCTCCAGGCCCATTGCATTACAGACCGCTGCACAGGTCAAAGATCCGACACCTGCAAGAAAGACTGGGATACCATCAGCTGATCCCACTAGATCAAGAAGGGAGGTCAGAGTTAGAATGGTGGCTCCAGAACATGACGGCCTGTAAAGGGCGAGCGATCCTTCAGAGACCTCCCGGACTTCACAATAGAATCTGGCGCAAGCATGGCTTGCTGGGGTGCCAGGTGCGGCCGGCTAGAGACGGGTCAGCAAGTGGTCGCAAGATGAGCTTTCGCTTCACATCAATCATCTCTTGCTAGTAGGCTTGTTTGCAATAAAAGTGTTCACGAAGGACAAGGCACAGTGTTGTATCCTCAGGATGGACAACAGTTCTGCGGTAACAGTATATCAACCACCTGGGAGAAGATGATGGTGGAGCTAACCAAAGACTTTTGGCATTACTGCCTCGACCGGAAGATGTCAATGACAGCAGAATACCTACTGGGAGTCCAGAATGTGGTAGCACATTGGAACTCTAGCTACATACAAGATTAAAGCAGGGGGATGCTACACAGGGAGACCATTTGCTCGCATTGCGACCCTTCGGGGTGCCCTAGACACAGACCGGTTTGCGTCCAGATAGACAGTCAAGTTATTCAACTGGCAGCTGGATCCGGAGGCGCAAGGGACGGACACATTTCTGCAGTCATGATCAGCCACAGTACATTACACTACCCCATCCCCTTCATGGTGCTGGCCAGGACTCTAGCAAAGATCTGCAGAGAGAGGGCGGAAGTAGTCCTAGTAGCCCCGGATGGAAGTCGCAAGCATGGTTTCCAGTTCTGATGGGACATTCTATGGATTTCCCGTGAATAATTCCTCCCAAGCAGGATCTCCTGACAGATCCATTTCGAAATGTCCATCCCCTGATGAGGATGGGGCAACCACTGTTACTTGCATGCAGAGTGTCTGGAGCAGATGGAGCCTGCTGGGCATTTCAGAACCAGGTGCTGAATTTATCAAGCAGTCTTGGGCACCTTCCACCCATGGGAGCTATGATGCAGAGTGGTAAAGATAGTGCAGCTAGCGCAATGTTCATCCCGCTTCAGCCCCTCTAGTCCAAATATTGAATTTCTTGACATCTCTAGCGAGGGGAGGGAGCGTATTTCGGACCGTAGGAGTTTATAGATCCACCATTTCAGCGGGGCACGTGCAGACAGAAGGACCCCCCAGTAGGAGAACATCCTGTGGTGGTGAGGCTACTGCGATGGGTGAAATTGTGCATGCCTCCCACACCGAAGTATGCACAGCTGTGGGATCTCGATGCAGTTTTGCGGCTCTTTATGAATTGACCACAGAATAGATATTTCAGATCAACAATTGTCAGGGAAACTAGCAATGTTGCTATATCTTGCGTCCTGGAGAAGAGTGGTGGGCGTGAAGGCACTGGAAGTAGATGGGAAGACCTTTGCTCCAGGCAGAGTATATTTTGCTGTTGCTAAGCGGACAAAGTGTCACTCTAAGTTTATATCATATCCCTATTTTTAAGAGCAGCTGAAATTATGCATTTATAACTATAAAAGAATACGAGGCTAGGACGAGAGCAGTGCAACCGCAGGCCGTGTCTCAATTGCTTATGCGCAGGAAGCCGTATAAAGCCTTAGCAGCAGCGTCTATAGCCAGATGGGTATGAGAGATCATGACTTTAGCGGGCATAGATGTTACTCGTTTTGGGGCACACTCGGTGAGAGGAGCCGTAGCGTGCAAAGCTCTTAGTGCTGGAGCTGGCCTTCGAGAGACTTTGAAGACAGTTGACTCGTCCAGCAATGGTACTTTTTAGACATTTTACCTTAAGCCGATACCGAATATAGTGGCGCCAGTGATTGATAGCTTTGCACCAGCATAATGCTTACCTCCGATCTTGACATAGAATAAAGATTACCCCTGCTATAGCGCAGGGAGTCTTGATTCTATTAAAGACAGAGAGGCAAGCATTATCCTGCCCAGTTGCGCAAGTACTGTGCATGTCCTACTGTGATCATATTTTTACAGCTGTTTGATTGTACTTTGCGACTTTGAAACCCTCCCTAATACGTTTCTTTTGGTTGGCAGGAGAGGACCGGAAGGCGAGCTGAGCGCCAAAGGGCAGCAAGCCCGCAGGTCATTAGTTTGTTTACCTACAAGGGCAGAAGTCTGGCGAGCAGGTGAGCCATTTTCAAGCATACCAGTTTGGTTGCAGAGTTGTCAGTTCAAGGTTTACTGAATGTCAGTGGGAAGGCATTAAAAAAATAGGGAAGGACTTGGGCAGGAAGTGACTTATGGAGCACAGGGGATGAAGTTGGACTGATGGATTACCAGAGGATAAGGTTCGTATGGGAGTTGCCGTGCAGTTGATTTTTTGGATTGAGTTTTAATGTTAAAAAAATAATAATAATAAATTGAAAGAAATATGGAGATTTAAATCTGCTGTGATGGGTAGAATAAAGGAAGTTGAAGCATAATGCTCGCCTCCGTATCTTTAATAGAATCTAGACCCCCTGCGCTATAGCTGGCGTTAAACTTTATTAGCTTTGCATCTTATCGGAAGAAGCAGAGGGAGACTGATCTTATGAGACTTTTTGTAAGACTTGAAAATGTGTTTAAATTGGCTGAAGAGCAATACAGTGGTTCCCCTGCTGTGGATAATGTTTTCTATGTTTGGTAAGTGCTTCCTGGATTGTGAGCTACGTTTTGTTTGAAGGCAGAGAGAGACTTGTTCTATACTAGACAGGCTTTTTGGGAATGAGGTGAAAAGTCAGGCATGTTACTGGCAAGCTGACTACTAAAGGAGAAGGTGAGGCAGGTGCTCTTTATTGTGAATAATGAGGGATCAATCTTGAGAAGGAATGAAAACATTTTTGGGGCATTTGGACGGTATTATGCTTCCTTATATTGTGATGATGGGATGTAGGTGAGTACTTGCGTCAGATTGATATCCCTAGTTTGGATGATCATGACAAGTCCTGTCTGGATGTGGAAATAACTCACCAGGAAGTTGTGGGTTCTATAGAGGCGATGGTATCTGGAAAATGTCTGGCACTGGATGGATACCCGATAGAATTCTATAAAACCGTGAGTCATATTCTTGCCCTTTGCCTAGTGCAACTATTGGAGATTGTGAAAAAGGAGGCAGTTAACAAATCTATGCAGTCTGCGCTTATCACAGTCATCCCTAAACCAAGAAAGGACCATTCTGACTGTGGCTACTGTCTCCCAATATCACTAATGAACGCAGATGTTAAACTTGTGACAAAAATGGCTAAGTAGTTTGCTCCCGAAACTGGTTCACAAAAATCAAACTGGATTTGTAAATGGTAGATACAGTTATGATAATCTGTGAGTTGTTGAATGTGATTAATTTTAAGAGACATTCTGCGGATGCTTATGCAGCTGTTGGTATTGATACTGAAAAGGCATTTAATAGGGTGAACTGGGGGTATCTTTGTCAAGTTTTGATTAAAGTGAATTGTGGTCCACGATTCTTGCAGCTTTATGAGGCTTTATATAGCAGAGCGAGGGCAGCGGTGACTGTTAATGGCTGGACGTCTGAGAACTTTGTAATCCAAAAGGGGATGTGCCAGGGATACCCTCTGTCGCCTATATTGTTAGACCTGTAAATAGCACCACTAGCGATTGCGCTTAAGACGCATCAAGACCTACGTTATTTCTTTTGGGGATTGTAATTCGAAGGTGCTTTTATATGTGGATGACCTTCTGGTGTTGATTTCGGATCCAGAACGTTCCTTCCAGGAGTTGAGGTTGTTGTTGCAATTATTCGGAAATGTTTCAGATTATAAGGTTAATTTCTCTAAGACATTGGTCTTCCCGATTTTGCTTATTGTGTCATAGTTGTTTGATGTTGAGCAGAACGTGTGGGCTGAAGGGGGATTCAGATATCTGGGGATTCAGATATCTGGGTATTCAGATCACCAGGGATGTTTGTTTGCGCCTTGTTGACAATGTTGAGCTTAAACATGCGAAGATAGATATGTTGTGTCGTAAATAGCAAAAATCAAAATTAACACACTCTGGTAAAATGAGTGCGATTTAAAATGACCCTGCTCCCAAAGTTATGTTTTTAGCATGCTTGCTCTTCCTAGATTAGTCTTGGAAATCAATACGTCTCCCAGCACGTTTTTATGGGGAGAAGGCGTGAAATTGCGAGTCTCAAAAGGTGTTCCTCATAGACCTGTGCATCTAGGAAGTTTTGGCTAGCCTTACGTATTGTATTGCATCATTGGCTCTCGTTGGATCATGTTTATTGTGCGCATTGGGCAGTTTCTCTACTTCCTCTTGATACTCTATTGTATGACAAAAAATGATTACTTGTTGGCTCGACTACGCCATTTATAAAACATGTTCTAAAGGAATGGAAGAGAAGCAATGAGATTCGGGGGTGAGTCTTGTCTGTGGAAGAACCCGGCTATTAAAGTGAGAACTGCACTCTTTCTTGGATTTCTTGGCAGAAGACTGGCATTTGGAGGATAGGACATGTCCATAATGGCCAGTGTATGCTTGATTTTGAGTTCTTGCATTTTAAGTACAAACTGCTGTTGTGTGAATTTCGCTATTGTGGGTAAAGGGACTTGTTTGATGTGTTATTTCACCCACAAATGTGACCCACTTACGGTTTTGCACTTGTCTAAGTGTATGTCCCACTCTGCTTCCTTGCTCTATAAACTTATTATGCCCTCGGAGTTCAGTTTGGCCTCTCAGTGTGGTAGGAATAACTGGGATTCAGATCTAGGTTATAGGATGACTAGCATTGAGTGGAACTGCATATGTGCGGGTCCAACTAGATTTAAAGTTGACTTGGATATGCGTTATACGCAGCAGCGGATTACTCACTACATGTACTAGTCTCTGGAAAATGTGGTCCTGTAAATTGTGTCAAGATAATATCTGTTGGAAATGTAGAGGAGATGTGGATACCACTTTACATTTGTCTTGGTTATGTAGGAAGGTTCAGTTATCTTGTGGGATGGGGTCTTCCAGCGCATAGATCTAGTACTGGATCTTCTACCCTGCATGCCCTTGGTTTGCGTGTTGGGTCTGTTCCCTGCTAATACTGCGTTGTCCAGTGCTCCAGAAGGAAGTATTTTACTCCCTGTTTTTTAAAGTTGGGAGTGAAAATGATTTTTATGGGAGTAAAAAAGGAAGTCCCATTCCTAACAAGTAGAAATATTTTAACTGCAAGTCAGAAATGGTTCTGCACTAAATATTTCTTTGCACCCAGTTATTCATGCTCATTAAAAGATTCATGTGCATCTCTTCAGATCCGGCAGTAATAAAAGTTGCTTCCTCTTGCATAATGCATACTACTGGTCCAAAAGTATTTAGGGAGCTGTGTGGGTGAAAGCAGGGGCACAACCTCCCCTACGTGTCAATTTCCTGTTTGTTTGTTGAGAATATTTTTTACTCCCCGTTTTTTATTTTTTGGGAGTATTTGCCTATAGTTAGGGAGTAAAAGTGGCTGATAAACCCCTTATCTGTAGGGCTGGTGTTGTCTACTGGTATATCTGTAGGGCTGGTGTTGTCTACTGGTAAACTCGTGTGGGCTTATAGGGCTCCCTTCGTGGCCAGAAAGCATATTTTGAAGTTTAGGAAAAGTGATATTAGTCCCACTATTGATGATTGGCTGCATAGTTTGTCGCTACTCTCTGGTAGAGAGAAAGTTGCTTTCCAACGACTGCAAAGCATGTATGATGCTATTTGTAGTGCTTTTAATGATTCATATGTTCCGTTCTCACCCCCCTTTTTTTTCTTCCTCTTTCCGTTTCCTTATGTAGTGATTGATTTTGTTACTCACACTTACTTATTGTAGCTATTTGTTCCTGACGTTTGTGACTTGTTGTTGTCACTCTTTTGTTACATAAATATATATATTTTAAAGTGCTAACGAGGTTCATATGTATTATTTAATGCAAGAAAAAAGACAAGACTATTGTTCTAATATGCATAAACTGCTTGAGAAAACCCAAATGCGACGTAGGAGTAAAAAAAAAAAGCACACAGCTTTTGTAACTACTGCAAAACTACCACACATTGGAAAACATAAAAAAAGAAATAGCAGATCGGTAATAGAAAAATAAATGAAAACACACACCTAATTGTATTAGCCAAAATGTCAACATGAAGTAACTTAAACATCCATTGGGCCTTATCGATTAATTGTAGCCAGGCTTCTATGCTGTTAAGCCACCTCTGCCCATGACCCCTGCCACATAAGCCTTTTATGCATTTGGTTGCTTTAACACTATGGGGGTGGGGTCGGGGGGAGGTGTTGAACTGGATTATTTCACCTGCCCCGTTCCTAAACCTGCATAGCCAATCCTTCGTGTAACTTCTCAACTGACTCACTCTATATTGCATTTGGCACATGTCCTCGTGGATGGCTTCTGCCGCACCTCTGGTGCTTGGGCCCGTTCCAAACCACAGCCCTGAAGTCATTGTGTACGTGTTCTCCAGCTCACACCCTGTTGTTCCAGTACATAGTGTTCTCATACACCCTCTCACGCACTTTAGGCTCACCTGCGTTTACATGCTCATTTTCGACTGGATATTGCCACGTTGAAAGCCGTTTCTAGAGGGCTAAATTAGCATGCATATATTTCATTTCATATTAATGCTATTTTGTTTTTTAACCCCCATTCCAGCTTGGGCTTGATTAAGGGTTTGCTAGTTTTTTCCAGCACTTTTTTAGCTCTACACTTTCCTTGTCACTTCCTGGCATTCTAAATGTGTTTCTGCCGTCAGTTACCAGGAAGTTTTATTTGTTTTTATTTTAGAGTGCAGATTACACTGCTCATGCGACATCTGTCCAAGACGTATTCCTGCATGTATGTTTGTATGTAGGTGATTTTTATATTGTGAAAACCTAGCTAGAAAGAAACGGGGCGCTGTACAATGGAGGGAGTGGTACATAGTGGGTTGTGGGGGAATAATGTCATTATATGCTCCTCATTTGCCAGTGACGTGCTCCATTAAGGGAGCAGGGTCTTCAGTACTTTCCTGAAATGCAGGTCTGCGAGAGCCAGCTTGATGTTCACATGAAGGTTGTTTGACAGTGGGGTGTCCTAGCAGGAGAATGCATGTTTTCTTGTCTTCTCCTTCTTGCACTTTTTGGCTTAAATTTTGGTGATCTCTGTTTTTGCCTTGTCCTGAGATGATGATCTTTTCAGTTATGTATGATGGAATCTTACACATTAGAACTTAGTAGGCTATGCAGGCTGTTTTGAAGGAGATGAGCTTGGAGGGGGAATCACCAATTCCTTGAGGGTGAAGGAGATGTAGTTACGTTTCTTCAGTCCTGCGATGAGGCGTGCTGCAGTTTGCTGGACAGCTTTCAGAAGAGCCTATTGTTGGTTGGACACCTGCCACAAGGGTCTTGCCACCATCTAAGTGGGGGAGCACCCGGGCCTAGACGACAGACATGAAGCTCAAGACAGTGTTTGATTCAGTGTAGGAGTGAGAGCTAGTGCCAAGCTGTTTGTGTCTTCTTATCGATGTGTGTTTTGAAGAAGAGGTTGCAGTCATCCCTACGGCAAAGCCGAAGGACTTGGGGGCAAGTTCGGGGGAGAATCCGTCGAGATCCATCTCTATCAACAAGTTTTGAACTTGGGTGTTTTTGGTGGCGCCTGCAAGGTGAATCAATTCTTCATAGGGTTGAATTTTAGGTAGGCACTTGACATCCACTACTGAAGGGTGGAGAGGCAGTGTTTCAGTAGGTGAATGTCGTACAGGCAGGTGGCCTTCAGTTATAGCTGTTTGTAATCTGCATGCTGGTGGATTTTGATGTTGGATTCAGCAGAGTATGTTCCAAGTGCATAGCTAACGGGTTTAGGATGTCACCGTCGTTCTGGGATCTGCAAGTGCTCAGCTCCACGAGCTAGTGTCTGTTGGTGAGGTAGACGTCAAACCATCATGTTATTTAATATTGTTCATCAGCGTGCATTGCAATTTAGATACGCTCTTGTCAATTGATAGTGCTATTATCATACAACTTGGAAGCACTTGTTTTGGATGTTTTTATGAATGCTGCAATGATGATAGGCGAATGTCTGGCAGACCCGGATTCAATCCTGCAGATCTCGCACAGTTAACATGCTGATGGGCATTGTCAGTTAGGGGGTTCTATATTGGTAGAGAAATAAACAGAACAGTTTGTTTTAATAGCATCTCTATCAACTGTGTTTTTGTTTGACATTGGGTTTACCTGACTGCACCACGTTCCCCATACAAAACTGCAATTATCTGTGGATAAGTGCATAGCCTCCATTCATTCATGATATAGTTCATGCGTAAAGACGCTGACAAACGTCCCTTCCAAAAGGATAGCCCTACTCAAAGGACATGTATTGTAGACAAATAACGGTGTGTATGTTTGAAGTTCATTTATTACATTATTAATCAAATTTAATTGTAAAAAAATAATTTGTAAGAAAATCCACATGTAACACATGGACATTTCATATATTAAAAACCAAATTTGAAGAGACACATATCACATCTAGAAAAACACATATTGTATCAAAGCCAGTGATCACAACTCGCCCATCTTTACTCACATCCACTTTCATCCCCATTCATACCATCAACCATTCATACTGAGCAGCAAAAACCGCAATTCTAATGATTCTGTTCTAAAAGCAGAACACCCATCTATTAGGGCTAGAATCCTGTTGTATGCTTACCAAAAGCATAGTTAACACTGATTTATTTTCCTCTCAAAGTTAAACAAGGCAATTGTTAAAGGAACTTACTTATGAACATATATCGATTACTGTATTTTTTGAAAAAGTGTTGAACTCAAGATAGCCCAACTGGCAACAGAGCAACAGTGGGCTCTATGATGTCTGCTCGAGTTTCGGGCACCACGATAGACATATGCCATTTCTATCTGGTGCGCCTCACATGACATATACATTTCTAGGTACAAAAACCCAATTCATGTTAACATAATTCAGCTTGATATGTAATGAGTGTCGTCCAGGTGTTCAATATACAACTTCTTCCCATTTACAAAGTTTTCATGCTTCTATAGGTCACACTGTGTTGCTGTGGAAGCCACCGAGAACAATGGCTGAGGAAAACCTGTATACACTTCAATCCAAAAGTTTGTGGTGCTGCCTTCAATTGGATGTATTCCATATGGTAGTTCTATCCTAGCTGCGAGCGCGGAGCAGGACTTCTTTGTTGGACAGGACTCTTTCTGTCTTGTAAATGTGGCCCATAAATGATGTGCGAATGTCACTTCACCACGGCCCTTTGTTGAGCACAAAAACAACTCCAAGGGATGCTGTTCCCGTTCCCCATATTTCTCCAATAGATCTTCCTCTCTGATTTACTAGTCCTTGCTGTATGTGTCCACAGACACTCGTATTCTTGATACAGGCTACACCACCGCAACGCGTGCAGAACTCACCTTCAGATTCTCAGAGTTTAGGTTACTAAATGCTGTTCACCAAACCAACCGATAGGAACAATCTGTTACATAGGTTGAGTTTCCACCCACAATAGAGTCTAAAGAACTTACCCTACAAGAAAATGCGAAAGATAACAAGGATAGTGAGCGACCAAACAGAATGTGATGCACAATTGGCCATCTTATGCACCAAATTGAGAGAAAGAGGGTACCCCGAAGATGACCGGACAACAGCAATATCTAAAACGAACATAAAAAGTTGTGAGGATTTACTTAACCACGAATCAACGAAAACTGCACCTTCATTTGTGTACGTTTCAAAATTCTCCTCTCAGAGCAACCATATCAGGAAATGCATCAAACACTAGAACATCCTCACAAGTGATGAAAGGACGAGGGACGTATTTAGGAATCCACCGACCTCCGCTTATCAAAGGAGAAATCTCTTAGTCGACACCAAAACTTAACCGAACCACGAGTGACAACAAAGAACACAGACACTTTCCCTTGCTTAAACTGTGGCAATTGTAATAACATAGTTAAAGGACCAGCAGTATTTCACCCAATCACTGGTTGAAAAAATACTTTTGAAGACCTATGCCACCTGTCTTACAGAGAATGTAATGTATTGCATACGATGCCCAGACGGGAAGAAAAATTCGGACAAGAATGAACAAGCACAAATCTTGCATAAGAAATAAGAATGCCACATCAGCAGTGGCTTAACGAGAAAGGACACAGTTCTCCCAATTGAAGTTTCAGGTGCTGCAGACAATTGACACAAAAGGCCAAAGGAAAGACTTCAAAAGATTAAGAGCACAAACGGAAGCCATTTGGATCGATCCCTTGGATGCCTTGAGTCCGAAAGGAATGAACGAAGAATGGGATCTAAATTGCTTCCTTTGAAGTAGCTTGTGAAATTAGTTGGCTAATTATCTGATTAAGTTAGAATTCGAATACTATGGCATGCATTACTTTCAATCTGCTCTTCTATGTTTCATAGCATAAATCCATAGATTGTGAGTGTTCACTGGTATATCAATTCAACGGATAACCACATGGCATAATCGAAGATTAGCCTGTGCACCGTTTTTAGTATAAATATTGTTTGATCTATTAATTTGGAAGAATGTAAAACAGTCATGGGGTTGGAGAAAGGGTCCACAGAGACGATGCGGAACACATGGTGGACATTTAGATTGTAGATATCAGTGTCGAGTAAATGAGACTAGGCAGAAGGTGCCCCAGCTTATTTAGTACTGCAGTGTACCTCAGCTAAGCAAAGAAGCGGTAACTGGTACGTTTTGGATCAGTTATTTAATTAAAGAGTATACATTAGAGTAAGTTGTTGTAACACTTTAATTGGAAAGAGACTACATAGCACTACATTGACCACCAGTTCTACATGATAAGGACTTCTATGTCTAGGACCATTGTCATAGCACCATGACACACTATTAAAGGCACGGGTGCTTGCCGGCTTTGTTTGGCACGCTGCGCACAAGCAGCAGCTTCCAGCCCTCGTACTGACCGAGATCTTATGATATTCCTACAATGTGATATGAGCACAACACAGGTAACAGGTAAGCATACAGCACCTGAAATATACCTAACTCAAATTTGATTGGCGCAAACATTTCGAGCACTACAGCCACATACTTCGTATGTTCCTTTTGCAGAATAAGCACCCTAGCAGATGTCTAGTGCATCTTTACAATGTTGGTACATTAGAATAGGTAAGACGATCTGAATCAAGCACGGGGGTGGCGTGCATAAGAGGCACTGCCATAGTATTCACCACACTGGGGGTGCACTTTAGATAATAAGCCGAACAATTTCACAATAGTTTGGTGAAATTTCCAATGTAACTGATGACCAGGGAGACATTAACACAAGGATATGAGTATAGATTTAACGGCACGAAGTGATGAGAGATACATATTGAATATGATTGTATTGTTTTTGTTTTTCTCTTTAATGTTCTCTTGAATGTTGGTCCATTGTTATTGTCATGTGGCCTGTACATAATTATGTAATGCATACGATTTATGTAATATGTATATGGTTTGTTCTTAATAATGGTGTTTGTCATTATGTTGCAATTGATACAGTATCATTGTCATGTTGGGTCCCACATTCGCCCTCATATTGGTGCATCAATGATCATGTTTTGTGTCGATGAAATGAAGCAATTACGCCATGATGAAGGACTCTTACAATCCGAAATGCGTTGGCAGCTTCACTGCATCTGCATATAAATTATCAACTGTAATTTAACGCACGACGAATTAATTATTTTTTACTAAGCAGTAATGGATAAACCAACAATTATGAATGAATAATGTATTGATTTAAAATTTAGCAAACCACCGGATTGGTAGTTTGGGTTTGCAGCCCACACCGAAGGCTATTGAGCCTAGGTCTTTTTTTCCCTGCTGTTCTATTTAAATTGCCTATTATAATTGCACAACAAACTGTAACTTATTTTGAGGCATTGGTAATATTTTTAACTGCATAGGAGTTTTTACATGTTGCAATATTACACTCGGAGCATATTGACAAGTTTATCTCTCTACTAGAATAGCAGGCCATTGATCCACAAAGGACCTAGAGCAGGGGTAACTTTCTCTAAGGGTTCACAGATCCAGAAAGCAACCAGAGTACATATACGCATGGATCAACAAAGCATTTAGAACAGATAGACGGGCACTCTGCAACATGGATCCCCAAAAGACAGAGTAGGTTGTTTGGTTACAGTCTCTAAGATAAACGGCGCTTAGCGACCAAGTACTTTGCTATAGAAAGCCTCTTTAGAGCCTATGAGCAACCTATAGATAAGTGCTTGCTAAATTTCCGTGTGTTTTTGAAGATAAGTGCCCTTTCAGCTTTAAATGTTTTGGAAAAAGGATTGGATGGGACGATGGGCCTAAAATATCATACTGGTTTATGAATAAAGTTATTTAACTTTTTTCATATTATTGGGATTTATCCTTAAATAGAAAATTGTATGTGTTTTTAAATGTGTCCCTGGAAATCAACATCCTTTGTGTTGTCTTCGTACACCATTCATACTGCCCCCACTATCAGGTCTTGTTGTACATACTTGAAGATACATGTGTTTTATTTTACATCTTTTGTGTTCTCTGTGCATTATATTTATTCTGCGATTCTTATTTCATTTTAGGTCAGAACTTAGTACCATAATCATCTACATTGAGTGTGTTTGAAGTGCGTACGTGCTGCATTGCACACACAATGGCAAACCACTTGAAGTTTGTTGCCAGGACAGTGATGGTCCAGAATGGGAATGTAGACGCGGCTTACAGAACATTAAACAGGTAATGTTTGCCAGAGGGTGTTCTCTTACAGCCCATTTATTTTCTCTTAATGTCATGTTTTGTTTTCTCAATGCATGTTTTTCTTATTTGGATATATATATATACTCAGTTAAGTGCGAAACGCGTTGTGTGCGGGTCGTTCTCGCGGGCGTCCTGCCTCTGTTTTTGCCACTGCTTTTCAGCCGTATTTTGTATTTTTGTTTTTCTGGTAACATTAAATACCTTCAGACCCATACTGTGTTGTGAGCTGTGCTATTTTTTCTTTGACCATGGTCTTTCAATTGACCGCAGAGAGTGCGGTTCATTGTTTCCTCTTTTTGTCTCATATATATATATATATATATTTCAAGTACAAGTTTGTTTACATTATCTTCACGTCCCTCTTCCTCGACCCACCTCTGGTGCAGGAACCCCTTTTTACTTTTGTTTTGCTTCATGCCCCTTTTGGCGTATGATACCCACAGGATCCTGAAATGCAAGAGTTCTAGAAATCCTGTCTGTGGCAGGGAACCTGGATGGCGGCAGGGACACATACTGCAACGGTGATCTCCTCTGAATTCTATATGGCTTCTTACCTGAGCTAGGCTGCGGGGGATAAAGACAAGGATGGGGAGGCTCTCAGTGACCCTGCTGGGCAGATTGAGCTAATGGCACACCACGTCTCTGGTGCAGGGCACTGGGTGGCACGGACGGGGTGGTTAGGTGTTGGGAACGATTTTTGTCTTTTTGCGGCTTTCCTCCCATACACTTCTATGGGACACCCTTTCTTTTTGCTTTGTTTGTACTCCTAAAGCCTTATGCTCTACTTCCCTTGTCTTGTCTATTTGCTCATCCTTGTAGGGAAACTGACCAAGTCCATAAGACTATGAATTTCTAGAATTGTTACAATTGCAACAACCCTTTAGTTACGTTTATTGTGGTTAGGATACTTTGTATCTTTATACATTTTTCTGTAGTGGCTTTTTTGTTACATTTACAATGTTCCTAGGATGGGCTGGTGGCAACAGATCTATTTTTCTATGTTTGTTTAAAACGATTTACTCGTGCACGTCTGCATTTTCCGCAAATGTCTACTAATGGTGGCTAGCACCCTAAGACGGCCGTACCACAAGGCCTTTGCCTATCATTGACCATATTGTTCTTTTGCCTTCTTCCTGCCATCTCAGGTCTGGAATTGCCATATCTGGGAAGTCCTTTCCTAGGGAAACCTGCTGCTTTGCCAGACAGAGGCGGTTTGTGTGTGTTTGCCCAGATATGGGGGTTATGACTGTCTGGTCCCATTACACATTCTGGTGCCTGAATGTCTGTTGCTGGGCAGATGTGGCTAATGTCTATCCACTCCTCATTAATTCCAATGGACAGCAACTCCGAGTACTGCACTACGGTTAAAAGATGTTGGCCCAAATGCTGGCTAGCCACAACCTGTACATCATTCCGTTGCTCTCAAGCTTGGTCCGTGCTTTAAACAATAAAATAAATCTGTTTCAGACAATTCAAGATCTTCACAAGAAAAGAGCCAGAAAAGGCGCCCAAGCCAATTGGGAAAGTCTGGATTTTTCTGGATCTAAAGAGGCTGAATAATTTCATCATCACGAATAGCATCAAAATGGAATGTCTGCAGAGAGGGATGCCTACTTTTAATCCTGATCTGGAAGAGCCATCAACGCTTTCTATGATTCACCATAGCTAAGTGTGAGAAACCAGAAGGTGTCTCACCCGCTAGTCCCCAGGGATCTCTCTCTCGGGTGGCCGGGGCATGGCCATCGCTTTTGGAGCCAGACCTTAGGGGTGGACGAGTGCAGGAGGATCACCTGGGTGAGGCAGCCGATGGTGAGATGGGGTATTCTCCCCCCCCCCCTTTTTTGTTCATCTAACCCATCCTATTTCTTGGGATTCTCTGAGGTCCTAACCCCCCAACGCTCATGCTTTTTACACAAACACTGGGGCGAGGGAAAGGGTGACTGAGAGTAACAAGACTAACTCTCATACATCGTACTGGACATGTCCCGTAAATCGGGTGAGGCAAAGTCAGGCACTTTAAGTGCATACACCTGATACCAATTAGCTCTCCTCACACGGATAAAAGGCAGCACCTAAAGAGACACTCTGAGCACGGCAGAACATGAGTACGAGCAGAACTTCCGGGGCGAAGGCAAACCTACTGGAGCAGAGCAACGGACCAAGGGACGAGAGCAGAGGGTCGAAAACCCCAAGAGTTCCCTACTGGAGGTGGAGACCTCCGACAGGCCGCAAAATACATGTGGTCTAACGTGGGGAGGAGAGCTGATTCAGCTACATTTATTGTGTTGAAAATGGATTTTTCCTTTTACATACATTTTTCCTTTATACGCTTTTGGTACAAGAGATAGGATAGGGATATGCCATTTTGATTTGACGGACTCCACTAGGACTAGTTTGTTTTTTCCGTTTGGTGGTTGAGACTACTCACATCTTAATTAAAGGGCAAATTAAAGGGCAACGTAGGAGTTTTTTCACAATTAGAAACTTCAATAAAGGTTTTACAAATTGTACCTATTGTGTCAGTGTCATACTTGTGATACCATGCCTCCCTACTGAAGGCCCACTTCCAGTTCAAGGCTCTCGCGTTCGACCTGAAGTGAGCGTCAAAGGTCTTCACCATGGTCCTTATTCCGGTAGTAGAGTGGACACATCCACAAGGTATCCATGTGTTTCCTTATCTGGACGATGGGCTCCTCAAGGCACCGTTTCAGGAGCAATTGCAGTGGGACATGATGAAGACATGCAGAACAGTGGAGTCAGTAGTGTTCCTGATAAATTGGGAACAATCGCGACTTCTTCCATTAACATTTTCATTTCATTTGGGCTCGGTTTCTCACAGCAGAAGGGAAGGTACTTCTTTCAGAAAGCAGAACACGGACTCTGCTATCAGCCCCCTGTATTCTGTACCCTGTTGGTGCAGTGTCAGGCTCCAGCTAGGGATTTTTAGCAGCCTTTAGGGCACATGGCCTCCTGCAGATTCCTGGTGCCTTGAGTGCAACTATATATAGGGCTGTTTCTGTACCACCTGTACAGGAACTAGAGAGAAGATTTTCAGAACTTTCGAGTAGATCATACCGATATCAGAAATCCATGCAAAGGAATTCGGATTGGTGGTTTCACAGCAGCAATCTTGTCCAGGGATTGCCACTCACAAGAGGACCATTAATACTGATGCCAGCAAAGTAGGGTGGGGAGCGGTAGTAGAAGGCGCAGAGGCATTGAGAGAAGTGGAAAGAACATGAAACCCGTTACTCTTCCATTGGGAAAGAGCTGGCTGCAGCTCAGAGACTGCAGATGCGCAATACAGCTGCGGCATGTATGAACAAACAAGGGGGAACTAATTCCGGACCTCTGGAATGTCTAGCACTCGAGTTGGGGGAGGGGGGCCTTGGACGAGTAAAATCTTCTGGAGATCACCGACCTCGAATAGTGTGGTTAAGGGTCGGTTGGCTTGTACTAGGGTAGAGGTTGAATGCAGTGGTTGGGTGTCGGTAGTAGAGAACGTATGGTCCCCAACAGAAGCATACATCTTCCTAGAACACACCAGACAAACTGGATACGCAAAAAAACCTCTGAAACATCAATTTGTTTTATAAGAAAGTTTATCGTCCATTTTCCATTTTTAATAACAGTTTAGGTAACAGTAAGTTGCCATTTGTCAAAAACATGTGTTCATAGAATGCTGGCTCCAAAATCTGAAGGTCTACAAAGGCCATAAATGGAGATTAGGTTTCCAACATCACATGTTTTTTTGAAGGATTAACTCCAGCCTGAACATGTGGTCTAAGCACTTCAGTCCCTTTACCATCAAGAGTGTGGCCCTCTGTTGATAACGAATACAGCAGGTTCTTTCTGTATGAATATGGCAGTGAACATCGATGATATAGCCCAGGTCAACCTTGAGATACCACGAGCTTCTGGGGGAAGGAGAGGAAAGGCAGAGTACCTCTGAGGAGGTGCAGTCGGAAATTTGACTTTTTAGAGACCTCAGAGATGTGGGCGGAGAAGGAAAGGGTGGAGTCAAAGATGACCCCGAGGTTCTTAGCCTCGCAGGTGGGGGTAGGAGGAGGGCCAAGGGAGGCCGGCCAGAGAGTGAGGGGAAAGGATGGTGAAGGTGTGCCGATGAGGAGGATCTCCGTCTTGCTGGCATTCAGACAAAGATCATTGGCGGCACACCAATCTTGAATGGCAGTTAGGCAATCAGAGATGAGAGAGGGAGAGGAGGTGACGGAGGGCAGCCTGAAAATGAGTTGTCGTCAGCGTAGCACTGGAAATTTGAGCAGAAAATGGCAATGCAGTGGGCGAGAGTTGCCAGGTATTGGTTGAAAAGCCAGGGCGAGAGGTTAGGCCCCTGGGGAGCACCACAGGTAGAGGGGAAGATAGATGAAAGGAAGGACCCAAGTTGGACCTGGGAGGGTCGATCTGAGAGGAAAGAGGTCAGCCAGGCCAGAGCCTGATCAGTGATACCCAGGTTTTCACAGAGACGGTTGAGCAGGATGGTATGGTTGACCGTGTCGAAGGCAGAAGAGAGATTGAGGAGGATGAGGACAGAGGGAATGTTAAGTCAAGGTTGGTGAGCAGATCTTCACGGATGTTTAGGAGAGCAGTTTCCGTGCTTCTGGAAGCTCTGAAGCCAGACTGGTGGTCATGGAGACAGCCAACAGAATTGGAATGGAGGTTAAGCTGAGAGATGGCCAACTTTTCCAGGAGTTTGCCAAGAAAGGGAGTAATGGAAATTGGGCGATAGTTAGCTGGACAAGAAGGATCAGCTGTGGGTTTCTTGAGAAGAGGATGCACAAAGGAGTGCTTCACAAGGGAGGGGGAAGAATCCAGAGGCAAAGGAGTGGTTGCAAAAATCAGCAAGGGCCGGAGCGAGGGTGTCAATGCGGTCCTTGATGGTTTTAGAGGAACAGGGATGAACCTGTTTTGAAGAGGCTTTCATAGATCGGACTTGTCTAGGAACCTCGTCAGGGGTGAAAAGAGGAAAGGACGAGAAGGATGGTGGGAGGGTGGCTAAAGGAGGGTCAGCAAGCACAGATGGAGAGGGAAGAGGAGGAGTGTGGGTGGAGAGGGTGGACAGGATGTCCTGGGTTTTTTAAATGAAGTGAGTGACAAGGGCATTGCAAAGAGCCTGGGAGGCAACAGGAGGGGTAGAGACTGCAGCAGGGTTGGCCAGCTCCTTTCAGATTTTAAAGAGTTCGGCCGAGTTGTTAGATGCCGCAGAGACACGAGCTTGAATGTGTGGACTCTCTTCTCGGTGAGGACAGAGCCTCTTTCTAAATCTACCTGCCTCTACTCTCCGCCCTCTGCAACTAATCCAGAACAGGACTGCCAGATTTGTCCTTGGCCTCAAGCCCTCGGATAGTATCTCTCCAGCTCTGAAATCTCTCCACTGGCTCCCAGTGGATGCAAGGATTAAATTCAAAACCCTCTGCATTGTCCACAAGGCTTTCTGGGGCCTGGGTCCAAAATACCTTCAGCTATCCCTCCACAAATACCTCCCCTCTCGAGCTCTTCGCTGCTCTACCTCCAACTCACTCAGGGTCAGTCGTTTTTCTAAGAAACGAGCTGTGGGTAGATCTGTCTTCGGCTGGGGCCTCCCTCTGGAACAGCCTCCCTGCCACTCTAAAACGTGACGAGAACCATCTCCGATTCCTGAAGCACCTCAAGACCTTCCTCTCTTCTTCTGCCTTCGCTCCCCCTCTCCCCTGCTGATCTGTTCTCCCTTGGAACCGGGCACCTGGCCACCCTCTGTCTTTTGGTCCCAGGTACCTGCTCATCCTGCCACCCTCCCGCACTGCCTCCGGGCCACCCCTTGCACTGGGGTCTGTATCTGTACCCATACAGCCCCCCCTTTTTCTTCCTGCACGTATCAGACCTACCCTGTCTGCTGCCTTAAACCTAGCACTTGCAAATTGCTGGCTGCATTACCACTGGTTGTTGCCTTTATTATTTATGTATTGTTATTTATCTGTTTCTCCTCTGCTTCGCACTTTCCACCTCTTCCCCCCCCCCTTCCATGCACTTTTCCCCTCCCCCCCTCTCCCATGCACTTGCGGGTTCTCAATGTCACTGGGCCTGGTAAGATCGCTGTTTTGTTCTCCCCTGTTCCCCTCCCTTGCCTTGTCGCGCTCTGAAACAGTACGAGCGCGATAGAAATAAAATATCAATCAATAACCTTGTTGCTGCTCTGGAAGTGGAACAGGCAATCCTTGCAGATCATAATGGTAACGCTTCAGGCCCTGACTTTCTTTACCAGCTGCTCTCTTTGAGTAGCCATGACATATGGGTCCCCTTTCGTAACAAATTCCTGAATGAAGTACATAGAACAAACACTCCCATCAGTCCCCCAGATTTGTAGGAGGGCAATAAGTATACCATTTTATAATAAAGGCGATAAGGAATCTGTCTAATTATAGACTGTGAGGGGTCAGAAATGTGAGGCGGACAACTTGGTAAAGGTTTTTCACAGGTAGCCATTTTATCAACTCCTAAGGGTTTGACAAATGCCTCGCTATCAATAACCCAAAGAGTATTTCTCTGCCTATCAAAATAAACTCTAGGAAAACACTCTAAAAATGAATGTGTCCCTCACATTTATACATGCATCAAACTCATAAAGGTAGTATATGCCTATTCAAATGTAACAGAAATAACAGTTATATTCAAAATATACCTGATAACTGTGCATCCTTGTAACCTGGGTCGGATCCCCTTCCCCAGATTCAAATCAGGATTTTCAATCAAAGGTTCAAATAAGAAAGTTCCTTGTTGTAGCCAAGTTCTGATCATAAAGTTCTTCTTGCTCCAAAAGTCTTTCACTTGGACTTTAACAAAGGTTTAACCAGACAAAGTATTTTTCTCTCCACGTATAGACAAAAGTTCAACAGAACTTACTCTTCTTAATAAAAACTAAAATACTTTCCCAATTCTTCTGTATTAACATTGTCAGGATGATTCCACCACAACTCATAAAGCACTTTAGTGGTCTTGCCACTTCTTCTCAACAACCTTCAACCACAATGCAGTACTGCAATTATTTTATCCTTGTCCACTAACCTGCCAGGACTACCACTAAAAGGTCCCTTTCCTGGTGTACTCGCCTGCCAGGACAAAAGTTCCTAACACTACTTCAAGTACTCTGTGGTGAGGTTTACTTCAAACCTTTCAGAACAGTATTTGACTTTCAACAACATCGGAATTCACAACTTCTGGGAAGACCTGATACAACAGTGGAATAAACAGCTCCAATGTTGTATTTGTCACATGCAATGCAGGTTATGCTCCCATCCTCCTTGATACTTTCTATCAGTAGGGCTGGTCTCCTGCCACTCTTGGTTTCCCAATTTCACATCAAATAACTGCTGACAAGGTTTCTTTATTACACTTGCCCCTTTTTGGCTTAGACAATGCTTGATGTCTTGCTCAACTATTGCCTCTTCCTCTCTCTAGCAGTAATGGTTACAATACTTCTGCAATAATGTTCTCTTGTTGTTTTTGCCAATGTGGATTAGATGGTTTTTGGGGTATTGCCCCCTCTTTACTTTGGCGATGATGGTTTTAGTTGGCTTGCTTCAATATTGCCCCCTCTTTACTTTGGCAATGGTGGTTAGTTAGCTTGCGTCAGTATTGCCCTCTTTGTCTTGGCAATGATGTTGGCTTTGGTATCCATGATTATAACATTTCTTTTCTTGTCTAGTTCTTGATATGCTAATGTGACTTCCTTACATTCGTTTGGTATTCAAAATTGTTATCAGTAGTCAGCGGTCGATTACAGAGCGTACCAAGATTACTCAACAATGGTAAACTCACCGTTTATGCATACGTGTCCGCTTGATCCACTGCCACTGCTCGTTCTACATCTTCTGCTTCTTCCTGCACGGCACACTGCTTCGAATTTCCTGCGGCCCGCCCCAATCAGGGAAGGAGCTTTTCTCGCTCCTAGTGCACTTCGGTGCTCATCAGCCACCGGGACAAAGCACGCAATATGGGGATCCTCTCTCCAAGGGGAAAATCTGCATTTAAGGCCATCTGTCTAGAAGACCCTCTGGGGACCGACATCCGCTTCAAAGATAGCAGCGTTGCCGTCTCCGTTTCTTTTCCTGCGACTGGCAACCTCTGCAACTACTCCACCTTCTGGTTTTAATGGCCTGTACCAGAGGGGGCCTTATAAATATCCAAACGTCCTGCTCAGGTTTGGGTCATTAGAACCACTCGACTGTAAACTGCAGTTTAGTGGCCCTGAGTGCCTCTTCCTCATCCCAGTGGGGCATTGTGGCACTTGAAGTTCCCAATATTCTGATTATATTTTAATTCATGAATACAAACTTCAACTGTATTGGATTTACTTTGTTTATTGAATAGATCCCTAGGGAAGGGTTTTACAGGGGTCAATGGTTGGTTCAGATTAAAGGGAGAATTATATACATTAGAAGTTAAGAGTGTTGAGGTTCTGATTCCCACATATATTGTTCCCCTGTTGGATCACAAGAGTTTTCACTACCATCAATGTGGGTAGCTTTGTGAAGGGAATCCTTACTCCGACAACAAGCCCTTAAATATTGTGGTACCCTATAAATCTCCCTCTCATGAGAAGATAAATACTGCGTCTCTCCTAATCCTGTTCCTTTGGGGGCCTTTTCCTCCCGGGTGCTCCACCTGGCTAAAACCACCCACAGGGATAGGATTAGGTTGCGGCTGCCTTCCACTGGCCACCTGGGAGGAGACTTTCGGCAGGGATTCTGTGCGGATTCTGCAGGATTCATCACAATATCCATATCATTGATCAAGTTCACTTAGAAAAATATACTCAGGAAAACTATTGTGCCACCTTGAAGAATGGACTGTTAATTCCAATATCCTCACCCATGCACAGATGGGATTTAGGGAAGGCGTTTCCTAACTCCCACATGTGACTGGGGCTCAAAGGGAGAAACTACAGACCCAGTAGCTGTTAATATTGGAGTAAGGTAGGGCTACGTGCTGGCCCCTTTATTATTTCTGCTGTACATAAACAACATAGTTTATATATTGAGCACAACAGCAAAGGACACCATAAATGGAGCTTGCTGTTCTTTGCAGATGATGCAGTCCTACTTGCCAAAATGCCTACGGGTCTCCAACACCAGCTACAAGCTTTTGAGGAAATTTGCAAGAACAAAGGCCTAACCATAACCAAACCTAAAGTCATGGCATGTACTCCCGTAGGTCGTGCCCGCAGCCCCCTCCAAAAAATTCTGTCTGAATAATCATGTATTGGAATCTCTGGATTTTTTTGACTACCTGGGAATAACTTTGGCAAGCAATTTGAAATGGGCAAAACAGGTTGACAAGAGTACTCTGATATATGCTATGCAATGTGGAGCTACAGTGGGCTTTGCCTCCCGTCTTGGCGGTGGAAAGCACTTTCATCCCCTCTAAAAGGTGTAGAAGACCCAGAAAATGGACCCTATAGGGGATCCAGGGTTCTCTCGAGTGGACTACACTCGGAGAACTCCAACCTTTCCCCAGGCTCAAAAGACTCTATAGGAACTCTATGAAGGTTGGAGTGTTAGTTTGGCTCTTTCCTAAAAAAAAAAAAAGAAAAAAAAAACAAGGATTTAATCAAGAAATAATATTAAAGTTTATTCAGTGTTTCTTATCCAAAATTCTACGGTATCTACAGCTCAGTGTTTTAAAGTGTGATTCCACCACCAAAGTGATCAATCAATCTTAATACACTTCAATAACAGACCTATTTTAATTCACTGTCTTGAGCTCCCCACTTTGGGGTTGATTTACAAATTGCGTAAATTTAGGGCAATTAAACATTGCCCACTAGCCGAACATGTCATGTTTTCTGTATTGGGCTGAAACCAGTGCTCTGCACTCTTCATGAGCTACAAAGATATCATGTTTATTGCTCTCCTTTCTCAGAATAACGAGTGTGCCAGCTTGTTTCGTATGCCTTGTTGTGAACCTTTATGCGGGGAATCTCTCCCCTGTTTGCAGGCTTCTGTGGCTTCACTCACATTGTGCTGCCATTCTTTTTAACATGGTACCCAAATGGCTTCTGTGTCCATTAATTTGTGTTTTCAACATGTACGCAATTCTGTGGCGATTAGTTGCTTTTTCAGCCGTGGCTCTTCTAAATGGAAGTGCCCGAGTTGTCGTTTTCTGTTTTTTTTACACTGCAGCAGGTCTCTCTGGGGTATGACTTTATTACAGGATGGAGCCTTGTTATATTTACTGCTTCGCCTTTTATCACCGTTTTCTGGTATTAACATGAACTCTCGAAGCGTGTCACTGCTAGAAACGAGGTATTCTCACCGAATGTACTGACCTATTCAGTGCGAACGGCTTGACGCAGTGACGTGCTAAGAGACATCACGTTAAAGCCACAAAACAGTGATAAACATGAAACAGTAAATCTAACCAGGCTGCATCCTGTAATAAGGTCATACGCCATGTATTTTTGTATTGGCAACATTATTTCTTGGTTAAATCCTTCTTTTTAGGACAGAGCCAAACCTAACACTCCAACCTTCATAGAGGATTTATAGAGTACAAGGCCTAGGCCATTCCAGCTGTCGCCTATGCAGCTTAACTTTGGGCCCACCCATCATGTGCCTCTATCCAGGTAGCAGAGAATACATTTTGAAAATGTCTCCTAGGCCTTCTCCTTAGCGCTTCCTCAGCTCTATTAGTTTTTGAAGCAGGAGCAGTAGAACTCAAGTACGAAATCATGTTGAACCATCTATTATATTGGTTAAAAATATGGAACTCATAAGTCCTTATAATATACACTGACAGACTTATTGATGTTCTACACTGGAATGGAGGAAAATCTCTACTGTGGTTTAAATATGTTAAATCAGTGTGTAGGAACTTAGGGCTTGAAGAACTATGGTCTGATCCATCTAAATATGGTACCCAATACAAGATTAGCCTTAATCACTTTAGCGACTGGGTAGTTGTTATGCAGGACGCCTTTCAGCCAAGTATATTCTATCTAGGATGGAACCTTACCTCGATTATCGAGTAGAAAGGCGGATGGAATGGGTCTATACTACATGTCGTCTCTGCATCCTCCCTATTGCAAAGTTTACAGCTAATTGGGGGAAGGAAATGTCGACACTATGTCCCTTCTGTGTAAATGATGAAGACTAGACACATTACATTCAGGTGCCCTTTGTAGGATGCTGCTAGACGTACGTGGCTAAAGACCATGTTAATTCAATATGATGCTAGAACCGTGAGGCTATATCTATAATGAAAACAAGCTCCTCTCAAACCGTGTTTTTATCAGTTTCTTCGGTTTTAATAGTAGCTTTTAAACGAAGGAGTATGTTTCTATGTAATTAGGGCTTTGCCCCAGTAAACCTATGGATCTTAGACCATGCATTATTAATGTGGATATTGAGACTTGGCCTGTATTTCTTTGAATGAATATGCACTTTAGGTACTTTGTACATTATTGATTATCTTAGGAATAGTATAACTTCTGTTTTTTATAACCGAGTAATGACGGACTATCTTTCTTTGTCATATGGGCTGCTAATGGTAGGCAATTAACTTGGATTTAGTTTCTTTTTTTTTTTTTACCTGTGTTGGGCTTTAGCTAAATGTATTTTTAGACATTTTATCCTGTGTATGATTTGTGCTCTTTTATGTTTTATTTGCCGAAATAAAGAAATGTAAGACACAGCTATTGTACATCCGTGTTTTCTTTTAATTAACCATTAGCAACTGTAGCTCTGCCACCGTAAAACGACCACAGCTTGTCCAACGGCATGCACTTGCCCATGAAGTCTCTCAATGTTTTGACTGGCCTGAGAAATCAGTTTTTTTTAATTACTTTATACAGTTCATTTTTTTAGGCTAACCAGTTTTTGGCACCGTTAGGAACGATTTCTCTTTTGGCAACGTTCCCTCCATAGTCGATGGACCCCGATTACTTTTGAACATGTCCTGGCTTTTTACAGGGAAGTGAAACCTTCAGCTTCACTCCACTAGCCTTTTGCTCATTTTGTTTTGGGGAAACTGATCAGTCCTCCATACTATCAGTACTGGAAAACTGTGAAGTGGGGATACTTTTGCATCCCCCTTTTCTGTTACACTTGGGATTTTTGGTTGCTTTTATATGCACCTAAAGACAATCTAGTGACAGCAGATAGTGTTATTTCTAGTGTGCACATTTGAGTTTACCACATATGGCTAATAAACATGGCTAGTGCTCTAAAATGGCTGTACCACATGATTTCCGCTTGTTCTTTGGCCATCTTGTTGTTTGGCCTTTCTGCCTTCTCAGGTCAGGAAATCCCTTATATGGTCATGCATTCGCCTGGGAAAGCTACTGCTTTCGCGGGCTACTGCTGGCCTGCTGTATGTGGACCCAGGATGTGGGTGGCACTGTCTTGTCCCACTGCACATCTGGGGCACCAGATAGTCTAGGTGTGGGGCACGAGTGAAACCCACAGTGGTCCCTGATTGGCCCACTGCTGACTGTTTCAATGATGAAGATCCTTCCATTGGTGAGCTTAGACTTTCTTCCAGCCAGGATTTAGGATAAGAACAACTCCTGCAGCCATTTCTTCAGATCATTGTTGGAGACAAGTTTCCTTTGTCAAAGAGCAACCATCTAAAGAGCTGTGAACGACTCCCGAAGATGCCGGGCATCCCCTTTCTGCATTTGGCCCGATGAAACCCTGCTGGACTACCTGAAGTGCTTCAACTTTTGGACTGGTGGAACCAGCCACTCTCTACTCGTTCTCGAGGATACAGCCGTCCTGAGCCTTCGGAGGTGTCCATGGAACATCGAGTGGAGTGACCAGCTCTCCAGTGGTCTACCTCAATAGATTTGTCGCAGTTCCGCATTCATCACAAGAATGTTGTGATTGCGTGCTTGTGTCACAAGTCACCTTCATGGCGAGTTTCAGCTTCCCAACTTCAAGGGATCTTGCTCTGGAAAGTCTTCTTTGGTTGCAAATGGAGACGACTGCCATCGTCGCTGTGCGTTGACTCTCAATGGAAGTCGCTTCCCTGTGTCCTGTGAGGTGTCCAGAAGAGTCCTGCAGCAGTGAATCCTGCTTGCCTTGTACGGCCAGGTTTGCATCCTGCACTAGCAGCCCACCAGAGAAATCCTCTGACCCGCAACCCGTGGACATCTTGCACCAGTACAAACAGCGGTAAAACCGAACTCCAGCGACCCACCCCAATAGCTCTCTCCCAGTCAACTCACCTAGTCATCTGGGAAAATTGGAGCCGGGGGGGGGTTGCAATGCGTTCAGCTCCTCCCTGTTCCCTTTAGAATAAACCTTACAATACACTTTGATTATTCCATTCCATCTCTTTTAGATCCTCTGATCTAAAAGCTTGTATCCGAAAGATAGGAATATAATTCTAGCTAACTGTGATATTGTTGAATATCTTCTGCAGCTTTTCACCACCACAAGAGCTCTGCCTACTGCAGCCCTTTCTCCTAAAACTAACCTTTGTGACTTTTGGACACAAGGCCCCATACTTCATAGCGATTGGATTTATAAAGTTAGGGTATAATTCCTCTGAATTGGTTTCATTCCACTGCATCACTACTAGCCTTCTATGGCAGTTCTAAGAACTTAAAGGTGACTGTGTATATGTTTTATAAATGAGTGTTGTGTGATATTACTATCTGCTTATTTAATTTCCTAGTGGGTGTTTTGGCCCTATAATCAATATTGTATTTGTGTACTGCCTGTCTAAATTGAATTGTGTTCTTTACTGTGTAGACTCATTGTGGACCCCTTCCCCACTCGCTCTCGCCTGAGAATAGTCTGGACCACTCTTCACGCTTTTCTTGCTTGGCGTTTGCTAAGCTCTGATTTCTCTGTTCACTATGACTAGGGTGGCCTCCTATAATCTGTCCACCAGGCCAGATTCTAGAAATCCATCTTGACAGGCACTCTTATATTTGTTCCTACAGATCAGACCGGATTGAGCAAATCTCCTGCTTTTGGGTGTGGTCCCGGCTTTCAATGCCTGTGCTAGAGCAATCTCCTTCCATGTTGGGCAACTTCTGTTGATTACACTTACTCTTTCTTGGTTCCTCGTTTATTTAGGGTGCCGGGTGCATGGCGGAAACCTTTCTAGGGTTACTGCTGCTTCCCCTTAATCTTAATCAAGTTTGAGAAGCGGGCGGACGGAGGATTGCCATTTTGAAGGTTCCATGTATTAATTTTACATTTTCAATGTAGCACTCAAAAAAGACTTATTTTCCTGCCGTTTTTAGGCAGTCTTCAAATGTAGAATTTTCGCTATTTCTGGGGGTTTTCAACACCCCCGAGCCCTCCGGGAAGCTAATTGCCCACCCACATCCTCAATCGGTGGATTTCCCCTTCAAGCCCCTCTTTGCTCACCAGCCGCCTCCCAAAACATACCGCCACCACAGCTGCACTCCCGCTTACTTACTTACTCCACCGCCCCCCTCCCATCCCTGCCACAAACATTTCCTCTCCACCCCATACAGACACACACCCGTTACTGCAGCAAGGTCCGATTTAGAAAGACCGCACTAAGCAGTCTCGGAGCAGTCTTTTTTTAAATCGACCTTTTCCCGTTTTATTTTTGAGATTTTTTCACCTAACATCATTTTGGCGGTACATCTTTGTGCATGGGCAGCATAGCATCAAGCCCTGGCCTTGGGAAGCGTGGCAATCTGGGAATGATCATAGGCCTCGACGGGGGAATCCCCAGGTATACCTCCTCTCCAGGAAGCGCATCACACGCTGGGTGGGGTTTCTTGGATTCAAACCTGTGACTGCAGGTGTCCCCACACAGATGGCAGCGTTTAACTCGGCAGTGCTTTCTTACTGATGCGATGATTATAAAGTACCCCTTACTCTACGTTAGAAGAGTTGCAAGTCAGGGAGGAATCGCACAACAGAGGAACAAGACCAAAGACTAAGTTTCTTTACAAGGTCCTGGAACTCTGAGGTTTTGCAATACCCTTTTAACATCTGGTAGGGGGCATTTTATTCCTTAGAATTAAAGCTCATTTTTTTGTTTTTGGTGAGTTTTACACATTACAGGTTGAAATCACTGTGTTTTCGAAGTGCATTTATTGGTAAAAGGGGAAGGAATGGGAATAAGAGTTATCCTGCTTGGATCTACATCAGTTATGCCTAGCAGCCCAATAGTTTTGAAAACTGGTGGTTTTGAGAGTGTAAACAATGTAGCGATATCCCATTTCAGGCTGTGTGCATTGCTAATGAGATGTATCCCAAGTTGACAACCGTGACAGCAATAGCCATTTTCCTTCAAGGCACGAATTAAGCTGGATTTGATGTGCTTCGCTCCACTTGTTTACTTTGTATGTGTTTTTTGAAATATATATTGTTTTGCAGTTTAATAAATGTAGAAAATATATGTAGAAAAATACAAGTTGTAAATTGTTTTTCTGAAACGCAAACAAAATATGTGGATACATAAATACAGGCAGAGATGGTGCAAAAATAACTACCATAAAACCGTATGCATTACTTATAATAATTGGTCCCATCGACATCCCATTGCATCAGAATAAGCAAGAGATCATCTGCTGAAGAGATCTTCCAGTTATGTAATGTGGAATAAACATGGAAATTGTTTGGTAGGTAAACATATCTTACAATTTGTGGCAAACAAATACTTTGTGGCAATATGTAGTGAATTTTATTTTGTGCAAATTACTTTCACAGCATGAAATTTGGAAAGTTTGTCATGTCTGTTCCTCAATGTTTAAGTGGCCATTGGAATTCTTCCCAGAGCTGTCTTTCACACTTGCTGGCCCTGGCAGTTGACATTGTGACATTACAACTCGATTGTAACAGCAGTACTGATGTACTCTTCCTACAGGCTTTTACCGTGGCGCTTGATTTTATTTTATATTGTTTTTTAACTTGCCAGTAACTCTACAAGCATCAGGGCGTGGATCACATAAGCACTCAACAACATAGAGAACTCTAACTGAGCAAGGGAGAAGATCCCGATAGAAATGAGACAGCGTTATGATCATTCATTCAAATGGAGAGTTTTGACACCCTTTCTAAAAAGCAAAAGATTGTTTTCTAAACTCAATTCTATTGGAAGGGTGTTCCATGCCACTGACGCTGTGTGTGAAAAGGATTTACCATTTCCTTTCATTTTCTTCACACAAGGGCATATTAGTAGCATGGTGTCACTTGATTTAAGTTTTCTGTTTGGTTGATAGAAGCTAACTTTGCCTTTCAAGTAGCCAAGACCGTTTTCATATGTTATTTTGTGCACAAAAACAAGCATTTTAAAGAGTATTCTAGCTTTAACAGGCAGCCAATGGAGGGATTTTCTATGTTCCGTAATGTGTTCTCCTCGTGGCACTTGTTTTATGATACGAACCACATGATTTTGTACAACTGGAAGGGCATGCAGGTCTTTCCCTCAGGCTCCAACCAGCAAAACATTGCAATAAGCCATCCTACATAGGATGGAGGCTCTTGCCAGTGTTTCACAGTTTCGATCAGATATCAGAAGTCTGATTTTTCTTAAAAGTTGTAGGCAATACTGGGTATTTTGTATTACTCCATTTACTTGAGCTTTTGCACTAAAGGTGCAGTCCAGATAAGTACCAAATGATTTTTACCGTAGGTAACGTTTTTATGACATTTCCTCATAACTGGAAGTTTTCATACCTGGGACCTAAGGAGTAGAGCCAAAAATCAGCAGCTCAGTTTTTGTATCATTGAGAGACATCCAATGTTTTCGCATACTTTGTTTTCCTGTTCATTTTCCAGTCAGTTCCAGCAAAAGCTGAGTATTGTCAGCATAATTTGTGAACATGACATTTGCATCCTCCAGCAGTCTACACAGAGGTTCATGTACAGGTTAAACAAAGTTGGCGACAGGCAGGCTCCCTGGGGAACTCCAGAAGCTATGGGTGAAAAGTCTGCTGACATGTCCCCTCAGTAGATAGAGGATTCTCTGTCCATCAAAAATGATTTAATCCACTCTATTGCTGTTGATGAACAATTTCCAACTCTCTCCAGAGCAGCCAATAAGAGGCCATAATCTAATAAGTCAAAAGCTACTGATGGGTCCAATAGGACCAACATACAGCTTTTGCCCGAGTCGACTAAATCTAGCATATTTGATTGCAGATCTAATAAGACGCTTTCCGTGGTATGTTGTATTCTGGAACCAGATTGTTTAGGATGAAAACTTTTTTTGTTCCAGAAAGTCCTGCAGTTGTTTAGTCGCTATTTTATCCAATACTTTCAATAAAGGTTGTGTATTGGTGATAGGACGTAGATTGGCACTATCTTCCGGGCTCTTATCTATTTATTTTTTTATGTGGATTAAGTTACTTTTTTAATGTCTTTAGGCACCATATTGTGGTTGAAATAAGCATTTATAAAATAAACCAAGAAAGGACCAAAAATACTCTTATGTGTAACCAACAATTTAGCAAGGACCAATTTAGATGGAATGCTATCTCCTAAACAGGAGGTTGGATGCATACAATTCATTGATTCCATCAATTCAGAAAGATTAATATTTCTAAATATGAGAGCTAGTTTCTCCTTAACTAGATTTTTCTTTTGTTTGTGTATTTGAACATTTAGAGGATCGTCTAGGAGAGCTGTTCAAATTTTATCGCGAGCATTTGAAACTTTGTCCGCAAAAGCTTTTTGGACTAATACAGTTCTCCACAGAATGGATGAAAGTACAGGATTGTTGACGTGTTTTCTTTCCATTTTCTTTAAAATGCTAAATAACTGCTTTAGTTTCATTTTTTTTGCATTCATAATTTGCTGCTCCAAAAACCTTTTTTTGGTTTCTAGTATTTTACCTTTGTACCTTTTTCATATGCTCTTTACAAGCTAGCTTATTTTTTGTTTTTTGCCAAACCCGTTCAGCGTGTCTCTTTGCCTTCTTGTGTTCTATTAGCTCTGGAGTAAACCAATCATTTTGTTGGGTTTTTTCTCTAAAGACAGAGGTTCTAAGCGGAGCTACCTGATCTTGCATTTGTTTCATGTAGAAATCATATCCTTTTACTAGATTCTCTGGGTTTTCTCCATCTAATGTATTTTCCATTACCAAAGTCATCCATTTGGTTAAATCTGTTGGTGATTTTCTTGAAATGACTGGTTAGAATTCTCTTGACAGGTGCCGCTTTTTAAATTCGTTTTTGTTGTAAAAACATTTAAAAGAATAGTAAATTGGTCTGCCCAAATGCAAGGGTTAGTCTCACTGACCTTACTCTTGGAATGCGTAGACACAAAAGTCATAATGGTGAAATCCATGTTTCTAAGATTACGTTCTAATAGGATAGCATCAGAGTCCGCTTTATCCTGATACCAACAATTATAATCACCCAGGAGCAGCGTTGCGCTTCCATAAAATCTGGATCAATTCATTGTTAAAATCTGGCATATCCCTAGGTGATCGGTATAATAAGATAACATGAATGCAATGTATTGCGTCTGATTTCAGCTTTAAATGTAAAATCTCACAACATACACAGTTTATTGGGATTTCATAGAAATCAAGTTCTTCTTTCATAATAATAGCCACCCCTCTGCCCCCACGCATATTAGGCATCATTTTTTTATAAAGAAATTTTATTTTTCTGGAGCTACTAGGTCCAGGATAGGTCCACAGGGTTCTTGGAGCCAAGTCTCAGTTACACGGAGCATATCCATCATGGATATCTAGAGCATGAGCATTTAAGGATCTGGTATTTAATGGTGCAGCCTTAGTATAATGCTGATTTTGGCTTTTTCTACATTTATTTCTTCTAGAGACTCCGCTGTGTCATCAATATTCATATTCTTTTCAGTTTTATACATATTAGTTACTTGCTGAGCATTATTTAGGGTACATCCCACACAAGATATTCCCATGTTTTCAAGTGATTCCCTAGGGTCTATTTCCTGAATTGCAGTGTTTTGGAGTCCTAAATGCATCCTGTAGTTTGTCTGATAACTTCACATGAAGCACTGTGGGCAAATACTAATGGCGTAGATGTAGTCGGATGGGCCATAGTCTTGCTAATTCAGGAGATAGTCACACCCTGAAATGCAAGAGACCATATAAAGATAGTACTCGACGACAAAGATGCCGACAAGATATAGGAATAATAGGAAGTAATACCAGAGGCTTCTATGCACCGCTTGTGACTCTAGTCGTCTGGTCCCAACCTTTAACAAACCGGTACTAACCTACTAGACTCTGGCATGCCAGGCGCTGACGCTAATTGCAAGGACTGCAATATAGTTTGTTCTTGTAGTTCTTGCAATATTGTACGTGCAGAGAATAACACAGACCAAATCTAGGTGGTTTTAAGTGGCAATAGCAGCAGAGGCAAAGCACACGGAGGTTCCTGATCTTTTTAAAATACAGTCAATACAATCAACACAATTAACACAATTAGAATTTCACATTAATACTAATGTTGTTACAATTTTGCTAAAAAAAGTTTAAAAAGCAAGCTAATATGCTAAAATATGTGCTAATATTACCCAACTGAATTTATCCCCTTTGGAAGGAAGGGCTGAGTCGACTGTGCCCGGATTTGAATTAGTGATTGCTGATGCCACACAGATGGTCAGAGGCAGTGCTAATTTACCAGTGTAAACATATGTATGGGATAAAGTACCCTGATTGTACGTTAAAAAGGACATTGCAAGTAACTGAGGGGTTATGTGATAAACTAGAGGGGCGAGGCGAAGGCCGCTGTCATCGCCTTTAATACTTGCTCTCTTGCTTAATCTAATGCCGAAGAACCAATTGTTGATGCATATAACGGGGAGAAACATTTCAATGTGAAAGCTACTAGCCAACCATTAAAAAGTACAAAGTTTGCCCCTGCATTGTAGAATCTGTTTAGAAATCACGAGTATGCTGCTTGTGATGTGTTGCCAAAAATTTTTTTTTAGATGCCAAGGTTTCTTTTGTAAACCTTTCATCTTTTTTTGCTCTGTTTCTATGCATGATTTTGTTTTTCTTTTCATAAACGATCAGTTACTTATTAATTTGCGGGTTCATGCTTTGTTTTGCTCCTCTGTCTATTGCGTTGTAGGATTTGAAGTTTGCAGGTATGTTTTTTCCGTGTTTTCTGTAATGTCATTCCAGAATTTGACAATGGTGAATGTCATTATTTTATTGTCTCCCAGAAGGATTTGAGCCCATCGCTATGATGGTTCTAAGCGAATAGGTAACGTGATAAAGAAGTCTCTGACTTGGTTTCTTTTTTCCGCTAGAGGTGGGCACGTCATTATTATGTGGTATAGCGTTCAGGTACTCTTTGTTTGCAAAACCGGCAGTTCCCCATGTCCATTGTTAGTTTTTTTCCCTTTTTGTCAGGATTTCACGTCGATTCAGACGTAGTCTCATAAAGGTGTCTCTTGAATGACGTTCTAGAAACATCTGTAAGTAAGTTGGGAGAATGTTTAAATGTCTTCTGTCGTATTCGCAACGCTTTTTCAGGACGTTGTATTAGCATTTCTCGAGTGATCTCAGCTGCTCTTCTTTTGGTTTCAACGTTATTTTTCCATGTGACTGGTATTGAGGTGCTGAATTTGATGTCTTTGGTTTGAAGGATTTTAAGCGCCGGGATGTGTTCTCCAAGATAATTTTGCTGTGTAGGTCGAGCTGCTTCCAAGTAATGAGCGATTCAAGTGAATGCAGAGCCAGTTCAAAGCGTAGACGGGGCATCAGGAGGGACTTAGGGAGGGTTGAGCCTTCCTCCAAAATATCCCCTTTAGTTGTTGCCATATTCTCTGGTCGATGTTAATCATTGTTTCCCCACCGTATGTTAGGATCGCTGCAGCTTTCTGTCTGTAGAATGAAATCATTTTGCTGGATCGAAAATTTCCTGTATTTGCAGTGGAGTATGCATCCTTGACAGGCTATCGGAAGGGCCTTTGCTGGGCCCAGGTACTTTATTGTTTTAACTTGCGGCAATTTTTTTTTGTGCAGAAAGAAGGCTTGGTGGTTCTGCTTTTTCATGGATTGCTGGATGAGGGGCATGACTTTTATTTTTTGAGTGTTCATTTTGAGTTCGTTTGTTTCCATGTAAGGTTCAAGTTTGTCGAGTGCGACCTGAAGACCACGTGGAGTTTTTGTTAGCAAGACGAAGACGTCCGCGTACATTAGGCAAGTGTCATGATGCCTACCCCCGGAGCACCAGGCCAGGCCCAGCACCCCCGGGAGCAGGCATCATGCCCCCGGTAAAAAGCCCAGCGGCCCCTTATAGGGGCTCTTTGGACTCTGTCCTGGCGCCATAGGCGCCAGGCTCATAAAGGAAGGTGTTTTGTGCACTTACCTGATGCAGACCATGCTGCAAGATTCAGGCCTCCCTGAGACCTGAAAGGGACTATTTTTTCATTGGGACTATTTTGCCACTCGGGCGTGGCCAGGGAAGGATACTTACCTGGAACTACTTTGGGGGCTATTTAAGCCACGCCCAGACAGTAGCTCACGCTTTGCGTTGTTCTGCATCCAAGCAGCTGAACGCTCACCGTGTCTGCTCCTGCAGCTGGTCTCCAGCCACGCCCGCCTCGATCCTGGAACACCTGTAAGGAAAGAAGAGAAAGGTGAAAACCAAGAATTTTATCAAACTTCTTACCTGCATCCGGAACCTTCACGCCAGCGTTCCTGAGAAAAGACTTTCATTTAAAAGCACCGTGTTGCTCGCTGCAGCGCCGCGCTTCACTCACCTGTCCTCAGGAGTTCTTCTGGCTCCACCGCGACTGTCTGCACCGGTCGCCACATCTCTGCGCCTAGGGGAGAGAAGAAGAGCCAAAAGGTGAGCAGAAGGAACATATGAGGAAAGCCTAATTTTCCGCCATAACACTTACCGGTCTTCTGTTGGTGGACCATTCCTCATTTCGGGTCGGCGCCGCTTTGTTGGCAGGTACCGCACCCCGGCCCCTATGGGGAAAGGACAAAAGACATTACTGGAGGAATATAAAGACATTAAGAGGGATCGCCCCCATCGCTAACTCACCTGAGTTTACCATCGGCAATTCAATCCCTCAACGCATCGCCTTCATTCTGCACCTGAAATAAAGGACAGATCACAGGTTAGGAAGGCAACAGAAAAGGAGGCTCAACACTTCTTTTGTAATCTTCATACACTTCTTTTGTAATCTTCATACTTGCGGCGTTCCGCTCGGAAAAGTCAAGTGGATTTTGCCAGCGCCATTCTGAAAACCAGTGAAGTAAGTGGACAAACGCGCGCCCCTGCACCAGAAGCAGGATGGAGAGTTCATCCTTTCAAACCATAAGGTGAGCTTCAACCGGGGATTTCGGAAGAAGTTAGAGAAGAACGAAGGGGGGAGCAAGCACACTATTCTGCAGACTGTTAATCCCCTTTCTCATCTGCAGAAGGATATTCCTACGGGCCAGACAAGCAAGATTTGAGGGTCCTGTTCAGTCGGTGTTCCGAGTTCTGCGCATCACGCTCGAAGAGGCCACAGCAACCCAGACTAGACCAGCGCCTCCGTGGGAGTCAGGTGAGCGTTACAGAACGCGAAGCCTTCCTACAAATTCCCACCCAGGTGCTATAGAAACTTCTGAGACTGATCAGTTGGCCCAACTACTGGGGGAATTACGGGCCGAAGTACACGTCGCTCGTCAAGAGACTAATGCTCTCAGGAGGGAAGTGCTTGTATCAAAGGAAAGAACTGATGACCTGGCTAGACAGTTTTTGCAAGGTCAAGCTGGACACACTCCTCTACCCGGTTCTGGGGGGAACCCCGCTCATGTGGTTCCCAGTAACCCTGTGCAGATTAATCTACCTGGAAACATGCCGCTGGCCCCACCCGAACGCTTTGCTGGGGACCCCAAACGATTCGGCGTATTCATGAATCAGTGTCGTTTGCACTTCCTATGCAGACCTGGGGCCTTCCCTAATGGCCAGACCAAGGTACAAGGTAGCCTTTGTATTGTCATATCTCAGCGGCTGTGCTGCCGATTGGTCAGTTCCACTGGTTACTCAAGATGACCCGATTCTCCGTGATTTTCAAGGATTTCAAGCAAGCATGGAAAGGTTATTTGCTCGACACTCTCAGGGGCAGGCTCTGGATGACGAACTCCTATCCCTGCGACAGGGCAATCAGGACCTCCTATCCTACATTGCACCTTTAATAGACTAATTGTGGAAACTGGGTGGCCAGAGGATAAAAGAATCACGTTATTTTATCGAGGTCTACGAGGAGAACTTAAAGATGTCCTGGCCCAAGTTGTAAATCTGCCCCAAGAATGCACAGAATATATAGACTTAGTGGTCCAATTGGATCACAGACTTCAAAACAGAAAAGCAGATCGGTCCAAGTTTGAGACCCTGGTGTTGGTCAAGACCCACGCTAACCCCAAGGGTGCTGATGTCTCTGAGCCTATGCAAATTCGAGGGGTTAAAGGACCTTTAACTCAAAAAGAACATGAAAGAAGACGGCTAATGCAATTATGTCTTTATTGTGGGTCCTCTGGACACTTTCTACGAGATTGCCCGGGAAAACCGCCCAAGAAGTTGGTAGGAGCCGCTGATAAAAACCATGAAGACTCTGTTTCGGGAAACGACCACGCCAGACAAGCGTAGGGGTCCGCTTGCCGAGCTTGAAAACTAACTTTCAGACCTTGCATTTCATTGTGCCAATGGTCCTCGTAGATCCGGAACAGCCTAAGCGGTTGCATGCAATAAAGGCATACATCGATAGTGGGGCTATAGGAAATTATGTGGATCCTGAATTGGTCTCTAGGATTAACCTCCCTCTGCGTCCTAAAACCAGCAAAGATGTCATCACCACAGTCGATGTAACCGAAATTGCCTCTGGACCGGTAACACATTCCACTGCTGAGGTGACACTTATAGGTCCGGACGGCCATCGGGAGGCAGTTGTGTTTGATGTAATCAAGGCTTCACAGTTTCAGGTTATTCTCGGAATCCCTTGGTAGAGACACATAATCCTCGAATTGATTGGCGAGCGAAGAGAATAACCTTCCCGGATTGTGCACAAACCTGCTACCCAGAAAATCTGAAGATTAGTCTAACGTCTGTAACCTCTGTCTCCATGCAACTACCTCCGGAATACCAAGACTTTCAGGACGTCTTCCAAAAGGAACAGGCCAACACGTTGCCTCCCCACAGATCGTACGATTGCCAAATCGATCTGGTGCCCGGTGCACAACCCCCTTGTAGCAGGATTTATGCCCTTACTGAACCTGAGAATCTGCATTTGAGACAATATTTAGATCAATACCTAGCCAAAGGTTTCATTCGCCCGTCAAAGTCTCCGGCATCCTTGGCTTTGTTCTTCGTGCCCAAAAAAGAAGGTCGACCTTAGAACTTGTATCGACTACCGCGCATTGAACCAGATAACTGTTAAAAACCGTTACCCTCTGCCTCTGATCCCTGAACTCCTTGACCAGGTGAAGGACGCTTGCGTATACACCAAGTTAGATCTCCGGGGGGCTTATCATCTGGTGCGAGTAAAAGAAGGCGACGAATGGAAAACGGCCTTCCGTACAAAATATGGATTATTCGAATACCAGGTGATGCCTTTCGGGTTGTGCAACGTGCCTGCCGCCTTCCAATTCTTCATGAACGATGTCCTTCGGCAACTCATCGATGTTTGTGTTGTCGTATATATCGATGACATTCTTGTGTACTCCTCTTCGGAATCTGATCACAGAAAGCATGTCAGGGCCGTCCTTGAGAAATTGCGCCAGCACAAACTGTTTGCAAAGCTGGAAAAGTGCGTTTTCCATACCACCGAGGTTGAGTTTCTTGGATTCATCCTGACACCTAAAGGGGTCCGAATGGACCCACGAAAAGTGGATGCCATCCTCAAATGGCCATAACCTAGTTCGGTGAAAGGTGTCCAAAGCATGCTTGGTTTTGCAAATTTTTATCGCAGATTTATCCCGGAATTTTCACGTGTGGTACAACCCATCACTGCACTCTTGCGAAAAAATAAACGCTTCGAATGGACCGAGGAAGCCGAACAGGCCTTTCAGGAATTGAAAGCTAAATTCACGTCTGCACCTATTTTGAAGCACCCGCGTCGCGATCTCCCTTATATAGTCGAAACCGACGCGTCCAGCTTAGCCATGGGAGCTGTCCTGTCTCAGAGAGACCCTGAAACCAACAAACTGCACCCCGTAGCATTTTGGTCCAGAAAGTTCTCGCCGCCTTAGGTAAATTATGCAATCACCGACAAGGAATTATTAGCCATTAAGTCCGTCTTTAAGGCTTGGCGGCATTATCTTCTTGGCGCCAGGCATACCATCACCGTGATCACTGATCACCGAAACTTACAATATTTAAAAACTGCCAAGGCTCAATCGTCACGTCAGCTCCGATGGGCTTTGTTCTTTGCTGAGTTCGATTTTGTAATCACTTACCGCCCCGGCTGTAAGAATGGCAAAGCGGACGCGCTATCTCGAATAGGAATGGGAGAAATAGACACAAACTCAGAACCTGTGCCGATAATTCCCGAACAAAGAATTTTGGGGATAACCTCTTTACAAACCCTTGAAGACATTCAAGCACGGGTAAAACAACTCCTGGACTCTACAGCCTTGCAGGATTGGTCCAAAGGGGGGCTTACTTTTCGGTCAACGATGGCCTACCTTACTTCCAAGGACGCTTATTTCTGCCAGAAAAGGAATTGCAAGAACTGGTTATTTCCCGTCATCATGATACCATGATGGAAGGACATCCTGGCATTGCCAAAACTGAGGAAAGAATTAAACGACAATTCTGGTGGCCTTCCTGGCGAAAGGATATTAAATCTTTCGTGATGTCCTGTGGAGTTTGCGCCCAAAACAAAGGCCAAAAGACAAAACCCGCTGGTCTTCTTCAGCCTTTAGACATTCCACCAGCACCTTGGCACACCTTGTCACTAGATTTTATCACGGACCTGCCCCCTTGTAATGGATACAATACTATTCTGGTTGTGGTGCATTTATTTTCCAAGATGGCCCATTTTATTCCATTGAAAGGATTACCTTCAGCTTCTGTCCTAGCCAAAGAATTCCTCGAAAATATCATCCGTTTGCATGGATTCCCGTCCATACTAGTCTTCGACCGAGGAAGACTAGTTTATTTCTCATTTTTGGAGAAAGTGTTGTCAACTGGCACAAATCGACGTAAGACTCTCAACCAGTCACCACCTACAGACCGATGGTCAGACGGAGAGAACGAACCAGACCCCTGAACAATACCTATGATGTATGTTGCACCAATCGGAGGGTAATTGGAAGGATATTTTATGGGTGGCCGAATATGCATACAATAACTCTGTACACTCTGGAACTGGATAAAGCCCCTTTTATACCCTATATGGACATCACCCTCGTACTTCAGACCTGGACTCACCTCTGAGCCTTGAAATGCCCGCAGTGGACCATTTGCATTCCACGATAACTCAACCTTCAAGGATGCAACTGCACATTTGCAACAAGCGAAAGGGAAATACAAAAAGAATGCGGATCTGCATCGGAGTGAGGCGCCTCCATACCAAATAGGGGATCAAGTATGGTTGGCTACCAAACACTTATTGCTCAAGGGACCTCGAACTTTTAATCCAAGGTATTTGGGCCCTTACTCGATCAAAGCTATAATTAACCCAGTGGCAGTCAAGCTCGATCTACCAGCTAACATGCGGATTCACCCCGTTTTTCATGTGTCACTTTTGAAACCAGTGCAACCAGGAACCAGATTAATAAAGCCACCAGAACCAATCCAGATAGATGGGGAGCCTGAATTCGAGGTGAAGAACATTTTGGATTCTAAGATCTCAAAATCAAAACTTTTCTATCTAATTGATTGGAAAGGGTACGGGCCTCAGGAAAGGTCTTGGGAACCCAGCGACCACGTACATGCACCTCGGCTGGTAAAAATGTTCCATCGGAATTTCCCAAACAAACCGAAACCTCCAGAGGGAACGACCTTGGGAGGGGCCTTGGGGGCGGGGGGGGGAATTCTGTCATGATGCCTACCCCCGGAGCACCAGGCCAGGCCCAGCACCCCCGGGAGCAGGCATCATGCCCCCGGGTAAAAGCCCAGCGGCCCCTTATAGGGGCTCTTTGGACTCTGTCCTGGCGCCGTTGGCGCCAGGCTCATGTTGGACATCAGTCCTGGCGCCATAGGCGCCAGGCTCATAAAGGAAGGTGTTTTGTGCACTTACCTGATGGAGACCATGCTGCAAGATTCAGGCCTCCCTGAGACCTGAAAGGGACTATTTTTTCATTGGGACTATTTTGCCACTCGGGCGTGGCCAGGGAAGGATACTTACCTGGAACTACTTTGGGGGCTATTTAAGCCACGCCCAGACAGTAGCTCACGCTTTGCGTTGTTCTGCATCCAAGCAGCTGAACGCTCACCGTGTCTGCTCCTGCATCTGGTCTCCAGCCACGCCCGCCTCGATCCTGGAACACCTGTAAGGAAAGAAGAGAATAGAAAGGTGAAAACCAACAATTTTATCAAACTTCTTACCTGCATCCGGAACCTTCACGCCAGCCTTCCTGAGAAAAGACTTTCATTTAAAAGCACCGCGTTGCTCGCTGCAGCGCCGCGCTTCACTCACCTGTCCTCGGGATTTCTTCTGGCTCCACCGCGACTGTCTGCACCGGTCGCCACATCTCTGCGCCTAGGGGAGAGAAGAAGAGACAAAAGGTGAGTAGAAGGAACATATGAGGAAAGCCTAATTTTCCGCCATAACACTTACCGGTCTTCTGTTGGTGGACCATTCCTCATTTCGGGTCGGCGCCGCTTCGTTGGCAGGTACCGCACCCCGGCCCCTATGGGGAAAGGACAAAAGACATTACTGGAGGAATATAAAGACATTAAGAGGGATCGCCCCCATCGCTAACTCACCTGAGTTTACCATCGGCAATTCAATCCCTCAACGCATCGCCTTCATTCTGCACCTGAAATAAAGGACAGATCACAGGTTAGGAAGGCAACAGAAAAGGAGGCTCAACACTTGAACTTTTGTAATCTTCATACTTACGGCGTTCTGCTCGGAAAAGTCAAGTGGTTTTTGCCAGCGCCATTCTGAAAACCAGTGAAGTAACTGGACAACCACGCGCCCCTGCACCAGAAGCAGGATGGAGAGTTCATCTTTTCAAACCATAAGGTGAGCTTCAACCGGGGATTTCGGAGGAAGTTAGAGAAGAACGAAGAGGGCAAGGGGGGAACAAGCACACTATTCTGCAGACTGTTAATCCCCTTTCTCATCTGCAGAAGGATATTCCTACGGGCCAGACAAGCAAGATTTGAGGGTCCTGTTCAGTCAGTGTTCCGAGTTCTGCACATCACGCTCGAAGAGGCCACAGCAACCCAGACTAGACCAGCGCCTCCGTGGGAGTCAGGTGAGCGTTACAGCAAGGCAGGAATGTTGCGTTCATTTTTGGTGGATTCATCTGTGGAGAATGGATGTTCGTTTCGAAATCTGCAGTGAAGAGGTTGAATAGGGTTGCGGCAAAAGGACAGCCCTGTTACAAACCGTTCCATGTTCTGATAGGGTCTGTAAGTGATCCTTCATTTGACAGCCTGATTCTGATGGTTGTGTTTGTGTAAAGTTGTATTATGGGTTCAAGTATGTCAGTCAGACAGCCCCATGAGTACAGTTTTTTCCATAGTATGTTTCTATTTACCAGATTAACCGCTAGCTGGAGGTCGACAAATGCTGCATAGATTTGCGTTTTGTTCTTTATTGCGTCTTGTTTGACAAGATTGAGTAAGAACAGGTTGATGTTTGTTCCAAGTTGTTTCACAAAGCCGATTTGTCTGGTGGCGTGCCTATTTTCGTTTTTTGCCCATTTGTTTAGTCTGTCTAGGAGAAGGGTGGCGAAGATGTTGAGAAGAGCTATCGGTCTATAGTTTCGGGGGTCTTTCGACAAAACTTGTTTGAAGATGGGAATGAGGATGGCGAGTTGCCAGGAGCAAGGGATGGTTTTTGTCTTTGCAATTAGGGTGAAAATGTTGCCACATATTTCTGTCCAGATCTCAGGATTTCGTTTTATGAGGTCGTTGAACAAGCCGTCGGGCTGGGTGCCCTGTAGGGGTTGGGTTTGTGAATTGCGCTATCCCAGGCAAAGACCCAGCTATTTGTGCGATTTGCATTTATTTGCTGGTCGTTGGATGTCCTGGGTTTATATAGCTCTGTGAAATGGGCGGTCCAGCTAGCTTCTGGTACATCTGAGATCATCAGCTGTTGTTTCGAGGTTTGGTGGTTTAGGAGTTTCCACATGTCTCTTGTATTATGTTTATTTAGTGATTGTAGCATCATTTCCGCATCAAGTTGGTTTTGGATCATTCTTGTGCTTTTCAGCCAGTTTCTGTGGCGTTGTTTAGCTTGTTTTATCATTTTGAAGTTATCTGGTGCAGTCTGTTTTATGTGCTTTAAAGTCCTTCAGAGTTCTTTCTTTTTTTTTCTACAATGTGTGGGTTGTAGGTGTGGGTATGTATCATATTGCTACTTTTTTGTTGTTTTTTGGTATGTCTGAAGGGGCAGAGAATCCATTGGTAATTCAGTTTCTTTAGGTCATCCGGTTTTTTTGCCTCTAATTTTTCCGGTAGTTTTTCCAATTCCCTTTGGCTTATTCTTAGTCTGTTTATTCCCCTGTTGGTTTCAAGTGCCGGTAGTTTGATTCTGGGGTTTTCTATCATCCAGGAGATGGACATAATGTAGTGGTTACTGTTTATGGATTTCAGTATTGTTAATTTTCGTGTAGAGAAATATTTTAAGCAGTGTAACGCAATGCATTTAAAAGCCATTTTTTTATTTAAAATGAGTGATAAAAGGCAGATAGATATTTGGTCTCATGTATTAACCTCAAGCAGGTCTCAAAATAAACACACCACCGTAAACGGCTCCTTACTAGATAATGGGACTCATTGCAAGTTTGAAACAATTGGGTTGGAAGTATGGTGACTTGCGCACTGCCAAAAGGAGATATCACTGCAAGGGTTATAAAACAGATAATGTGGTCACAGATACATTTTATGTTGATTTCACAAAGTATTTAATCGGCTTTTGAAAATCCATAATCAAATTCTGAACAGCCAACACGTGTTTCAACCTGACTGGTCGTTTTCAAGGCCTGATGTCTTGTACCAAAAATATGATAATCATATATATCTGCCTTCACAATAGTGGAATGGCATAACACGCAAATGGAGTAGCACATTAAAGTATTTTCAGATTAATGTCACAGTTCCACAATTCAAAACGTGGACAAACACATCTAATGGTGTGGTAGCAAGGAATGAATGCTGTTCTACAATTCATAACTTTCTACAATTCGTAACAATTCTTATGGGTTCCTTAAACTAAATATGTCCATGTCTCTCTTGAGACACCCTACTCCAAAAAGTTCTAAAGGTGATGGCAAACAAGTTCAAATTCTAATCTTGAGTCCTGTCCCCACCTGGATACCCCTGTTCTAATCACACAACAGTTTCAACGATTGGCCGAAAGGAAAGTCTTAAACCTACTTCTGTAAAGTCTGTCCCTAAACTGTAAACGGCAATATGGACGAGCCAACCCTTTTGTCACGGCCCTGAAGGGCGCCCTGACCGCTGAACAGTACCATTTCTCAGATGCCATCCCTATAGGGGTTTTTCCATTTCAGTGGCTGGTACTGTTGCATCTAATGCAGTAGCAGCAAACCGGAGATGGGGAACATCCCCCCTTCACTCACACAGCCATTCCCGTTCTCTACTGATACCTGAGAATGAGGAGTTTCATCAAGGGGCAAGTAACAGGTGACCTGATATTGATTAGAAACAGCTGTAGTGCTATGTGCCTTACATAAAGACATGCACTCATTGCATTTGTAAAACATCTTTGTAGAAAAAAAGCCTGGCATGCATGCACCCAGCCATGAAACTCTGTATCCCTGTGGGCCTGCCAGTGAATCATTACACACTGTGCTTTATTAAATAGGCTTTTCTTTTAGGAAGGGTGTAACCTACTTCACCTGCAATTTTCAGTAGATGCTTGCAAATTAGTAAGTTGAAAGACTAGATGATGTACGGGTACTTGATGGCATGGGCACTCCACGCAGTGTCCGTAAAGTAGAAGGTTTAGACAAGAACCCTAGTAGCCCAGGCTGGGGTTGGGTCGCAATAATTGATTATTCCTGAGAAATGCATTGGGTTTTTGTAGTCCGGTAGTCAAGATGTACAAATGAATGCATACATTTATTTTGGCTGGAGAACAAGTAGTATTAATGTCGACACGTGACGTGTTCTGCTCCTAGACATGTGTAAGGCGGTGCGTGAGACAGCAGATTTAATTGGCGAGTTCAATTAAGTTGAACAGGTGTGCCACAGGAATGAATAGTCCTAAAACCTTCTTAAGGAGTCTGTCTGTGATGGTGTATAGATGAGAGCAAATCGTTACAATTGCACATTGGCTTGTGTTGCTTCATTGCAAGAAATTGTCACACTATCCATGGCTCTTGTTCTTCTCATGGCCATCGTTTGTTCGTGGTTTAATGATTTTCAATCGTGAGAAAGGTCATTGTGATGGTTTTGTAATTCCAATTCGTTTCTAATGTGAAACGCAAAAGTAAATAAAGTTCGAATTCCTCCTGTTTTTATGTAACGGAACAACGTTTAAATTCTTTCTCTATGAGACCATATCTCTCAGACTCTCGTAGGTTTTTCGGTGTCTCATAAAGCGGCTCTCACACAGACAATGTGTCACACTTTCGTGTTGACACGAAATATCAATGAGCTGTGATGAATTGGGTAACACTTTTCAAATTTCTTTAACTTTCCCTCACTCATTTGTCTCCTGAACGGGAGCACTTCCTTAGATGATGCAATATAAGGTAACTGCATTTCTTCTCCATTGTTATGGGTTGTCTATTTGATTGCATGTGAATTCCCCTTTGTTTAGGTCTGACTAGAGTTGGCCTGCTCTCTAACAGAGCTCATGAATATGCATATTCGAGAGGGACGTTGCAGTCAGCTGCTTCGTCATGTTGAATTCTCCTTTACAGCAGTTGCCATTTTGGGAGATCGTTCAGCTAAGCTATGCTGGGGAGTTATTTGTTGGTTGCTTTTACTGCTGTTTTATTCCTCTGCAGTTTAGCACGTTGATGTGTTTATCATGTTTTCACATGCTTAGTGTGGCTTGGCTTCAGGTGTGTGCATGGCGTCCTCTTGTGTCCCCTGCATGCTTGCTTAAGCTGATCATCTCGCACTGCCACGTGGAATCGAGCAGGTTCTTCGAATGCACATGGTATGTGTGTGCCCATGCCTCTTATTCGGGTGAGTTTCTGTGTGTGAGTGTTTTTAAGAAGTGAGTGAGCATCACATTTGCATCTTTAAGGCACGATGGAGCAGGTGCCTCAACTAACCAGCACATAACTAATTTCAGGCATGGCTGCCGAGCAGGCGTGTCACTCCCGTCGCTGTGCCAAACTGTAAGATGATAAGTGTGCCTGGAGATGTGTTTGCAGACGTTGAGGCACTGAAGGTCCAAAGTGACATGGGTATTCGAAGCAATGAAGACGACCTTTAGCAACTGCCGTCTGTTTAAACTGCTCTATGTTTACGATAAAGACACAATACATTAAAATGTAGCAATGAACAAGAAAAATCAAAGGGGTTCTGTTGCTGTCTGTGTCCCTTATCATGCCATGCTATGGTGCGGCCTCTATGAATTGTCCGGTCCAGTTAAAGCGTTTGCTAGTGACCAGGACCATCCATTCATGCACTTCTTTTCAAAGTCTATCCACCGTCTGTCAGTCAAAAAGCATGTTCCTTACATTTTCCTCAAGGCCATCTCCAGGATGCAGTGCACTCTTCCAATCCCAGCAGTACACCAGATATGGCAACTAACAGTAGACTCAATAAAATATGATATGTTTATTTATATAGCACCTATACCCAATGTTTCAAAGCGCTTTAAGGCAAGGGAGGGAACAAGGCAAAATACAATGACATTCTTATGATTTTATTTGTGCACAAATCTTAGGAGGAATAAAGTAAGAATCATGGTGGGCTGCATTTCTGTAGAAGTGATGAGGGTAAAATAACCAATTGGGAGAGCTTGCAATGTCTCTGGGTTTGTCTTCCAAAAAAGGGTCTTTTCAACTTTTCAAGTTCAAACAATGTTCCAAAAAGTCTTTTTAGCATAGTTCAAAGTATGACAGTGACTCGAAGTTCAGGGTCCGCTCTCTACTCCTGTGTGCTTGGGTCTGTAAAGCAATGTTAGAATACCTGAATACCTGTTGTTTCTTCCCAGGCAGTCATGGGTGGATTGTTAGGTCATTGTCTTTATAGTCCTCGCCAACGGCATGCTCTTGGAACACTTGGTTTTCGGCTGGTCCTTCAGTTGTAACACAATTTCAATATTCTCAGTGAGGTGGTTTCAGAATTCAAGGGGAAAATGTTGCATTCTTGTTTGAGGAAGCTATATGTGAATGAGTGTGCAAAATGTTTCAGGAAGCTCTGACCCCAGGATGGGCTTTTCCCACCAGACGGCATTGCCTTGTTTCCCTGCCTGGACGACTGGCTAATTCAGGGCCCTTCACGACAATCAAAATGTCAAGAGCTTATGGATTGTTATTGAGGCCTAGATTCCTTCTGAACTAAGACCAGTCTATTTGGCTATGTCCCAGGACTTCTCATTCATCAGCACCCGCTTCCACACAGACCTAGGTCTGGCGAATCTGCTTGAGATCTGGAGCTCTCTGCTGTGCCAGGAACTGTCAGTACTTTGTGTTTAATAGGAAGCATCAGCTTTCCATTGGCTACAGTTGCAGGGGTTGATGGCATCCTGTGTGTTTGTCACACTTTGGGCAAAGTTAGCTCATTTCCACAGATGGTGGTAGTCTCCGAGATGATGGGACTGATAAGCTCTTGTTCTGTGTTCTATTGCTAGCACTGAAGGAGCTTCTTCAGTGGTGTAGAATGCCCGAAAATCTGACTGGGTTCACTCTCAACCTTCTGTACCAGCACTCACCACAACACTGAATGCGCACTGAAGAGGGGCACGCTAATGGTGGACACAACCAGTCAGGGTCTCTAGTCATTACATGAATCAATTACACATTGAAACTGGACAGCTTGGATTGACGTCAGGGCCATTCAGCTAAAGATGGATGGCACTACTGCCATGGTTTATATAAACTGACAGGAGGGCATCAGGTTGAGATCTCTGGCAAGAATCTCATTCACCCTGGGTCTCTAGGTAAAGGATTGACTGCTCTCCATGGCAGAACCCCTAATATCAAAGGGTGGATGACATTCAGATAGATACCCTCAACTGGGTCTTCTCTGAGAGGACTTTTATCTAGAAGCATTCTGTTAATCACCTTGGATAGATATTTTTTCTTCCCCAGGGAACAGCCCTTTTATGCGCAGTGTTTACCCTCTCAACCCCACCAGGGATCTGGGGCACAAGTGCTGTGATGATAGTTTGACCAGAAGCGCTTCTTTACACCTTTTCTCTGGTTACATTGATTCACAGTGTTGTTTTCGAGATAAGGGACAGCTCAGCCTGGGTTCTTCAGAGGCAGGACTTTTCTAGGGATGTAGTAGCACTCAACATCCAGTGTTCTGGGAGGCCATTGGCCTAGAAATCCTACATTAGGTACTGGGGCTTATTCATCTAAGGGTGCAGCAAGCATGAAGACGTCCTGCTTTAATTTAGGATTGTGGGAATTGCTCACTCCCTGCATGCGGGATTCCAACTAGCGTTTGCTTTTTCTTCTCTGAGGGCCCAAGGCCTTACCGGAGTTCTGTTGAGGCATTGAAGTGGGCATGCTTAAGAGCATCTCCATAAGAGCTTTGCAGCCTACCGGTTGAGCCCGTAGTCGTGCCAGGTTTCGGGTTCCTGACCCAGAGGTCTTTGTTAGAAGCAATTGCTTCAGCGCAGAGCATGTGATAGATTGGCATCCTTCTATGCTCCCGTCCCTTCTTGGTCATCTGTTTAGAGGTGAGTACCTTGTGCTGCGACTCCTTTCGTCCCAAGTGGGTCGTAGAGTTTCACATCCTAGGTCATTGTCTTTGTCCCTTCGAACCAAACCCTCCCAGGAATAGGGGGCATTCATGAGATGCTGACATTAGGGGAACACCGTTGACATAGAATGGAAAGCCTCATTTCGTACCTCAAATAGCTTGTGTGTTACCTTTGTGGCTTCAGGGAGGGGTAGGAAGGTCTTACATGGTGGTTGGTGCCTCTTGGACTGAACTTAAGGCTGTGTATAATGAGATATGCAGAGCGGCTACCTGGCCCACCCCCACTACCTTTGTGCATCATTATCCGCTTCACCACCTACCCAGGGATAACTATAACGCGTATCGTACAACCGTGCTTCAATCAGCACCAAATTATATATGCATCATTGGATTTCGCAGTACACAGGTCTTTCTGCCTGTTCTTGGTTGATATGGTCCGATCTGCTGTCTTTGGTAATCTTCAAATGTAAAGACTGGAACAAGGAAGAGAAACCTGGGGGCGTGTGAGGGGTTATAATGGTCAGATTACTTCATCCTAATCTTTGTTACTCGTAGTCCTACTCCTATTAGTCACAGAACATGCACCCATCTTTGTGGTTGATCATCACTGATACTTGAGGATAATGGGAAGTTTATTTATATATTTGGTTCCTTGTGATGTGGCATACCAGAGTAGCATCAAACCACCTGCTTTATACTACGGATTGGGAAGGGAGAATTATTTTTTTTTACGTTTTTTTTTTCATGAATTGTATGTTTTGTGAGGAGCGGATTTCTGGTTGGAATGTGGAATCCCTTCAGAGGTAAGTACCGTAAGGGGAAAAATAGGACTAGCGGGTGTGAAGATGGGCATTCCACTAATTTTCCAAAAGCACCTGTACCATGAACTTGTGCGAAAAAGCAGGCAGGTCTTGAATGGCACCTGTTTGTCTTGCCATTCATAATAGAAATGCCAACAACAAATGAATGGCGTAACTAACTGCACGAATGACCTACAAACCTTTTAAGGTGCATGGTGTAGGTGCATAAAATGCCATCTTTGCTGCTGAGGGCTTTCTTGGACCAAAAGGTGGAGTCTACTCTGAATAAAACCATAGGAGCTTTTTCAGGTTGTCTAGACCTCCTTACTGTCCTTTTATTATCTGATTAGCTGTGCTCCATCCTTGGAACAGTAGGAGACTCTAGGCCGCTTTTCGCCCACACCTGTAAATATCTCCAGTATATCATTGGCAGTAACAGTAGTTTGATGCCTGGTACTGTGTTGAAGGTCACAGAAGCAGCCTACCTGAAGACGAACTTACTTTTTACAACTTCCAGAGGTACTCCTATATATTTCACCCACAAAGATGTATTACTAGCACTGATATCCCAAAAATCTTATTGCATGTCTATCGAATTGTATTAATTTTAGGGATTTGTTGCCCACGGCATGCCTACTCTGTGATTTGGGATGGGAGACCTGCCATGTCTGTTACTTGGCATCTGGGACGTGGCCACTCCTATAGTGGGTGCGCAGGAGCGACCCTTTCCCATTGCTGCTCATATATGAAAAGGCCCTCTGCTGCATATTTGGGAGCTGGTTGTGTCCGTTACTGGATGGTGTGAGGCTATCAATATTTTTTCCTGTGGTAGATCAAAGACCCCAACAAAATCACCCATGTAAAGTGCTCCCTAAATCTTAGCACATATCTGCAAATAACATTGTTCCAATGTCTTAGACCATTTGCCACAATGTATCCAAACCATCGACTACCAACGTTCGGGAGTAATAAATATTGTGTTTGAATCCACTACCAATAAAAATTGCGTTTTTTTTCCCCCCCCTGCATATGTGTGCGCGTCTATACATACACTCACCCTTAGTGCTGTGCAGTGGGCCAGGGGTTGCAGGAATGAGGACAAGAGGCGTAGCCAGGATTGTCTAACAAGTTGGGCCTAAAGCTAATGTAGTTGGGCCCACTGCAGTGACACTAACATCTGTAAATTCCCACACAGTGCTGCTGAGTGGGCATTTACAGGTTTTGGGTGGGCCTTGCCCGCTCTGGCCCTACCCTGTCTATGCCTCTGATGAGGCCATAAAGCTGAATGATGCACTAGGTGGGTCCAGGGCTTGCAATAGGTACCTTTGCCTTGGAGGGCCCCATCACCCCTTTGTGCCCCTCCTGTAGGTCCCAATGTACCCACCGCCCACGTAGCTTAGAGCTCTGCCATTGGATTGGTACGGCATGTTGTAATGCATACATTGATCATGCATTGCTGCCGGAAGACTAGTGAAAGCGTCATACAGGCATCTACTGTGCCAGTTCCAGGTTGTCTTGCAAACAAGTTCTGATCTCTAAGCTGTGCCCCACATATGTTCCCCCATCTTCCACCAGCCTTCCTGTGGCCCTGGAACAGAGGTGAAACACTGATGTCAAAATCACATCTGGAAAGGAATTATTATTTTTTTTTTAGAAAGTATTTGTATGCATGGATAATGCATGTTTTAAATTTTATGCAGTGTGCGCTCAAATGAGTTTGAATGAGTGCATGATTGTGAGTGTGTGCTTGTGGGACGGGTTCATTTATATTTGTTTGGGGGTGTGGCAAACCAGCAATATGGAATAGATGATTTACAGTGGCATGCTCACACATATATTGTGGATATCCTCATGAAATCTTTTGCAGTGGCTATACTGGCATATATTTGGGCACTGTAAGTGTGCATAAGTAGACTCAGGACACCAAGGTGGCATGCGTGTTGGTATAGACTTTTATTGAAATAAAAATATGGAAGAACCCTACCTGTCCCTATGACGAAGAGGGGTTTCCCTGCCTTAACCAAAACTAAGGATAATGTCAGGATAATGTCAGAATATCCGTCATATAAAGCCTGCTGCCCTAGCTGTAACTAAACTACACCCTGCTTAGAACAGGATGGCTCCCTTCTTTGGGATGCTTAGGCAGTTCAAAGTACCAAGTTCCAAGTGTCTCACTTCCCCAAGTGTTCCTTAGGTTCTCTTTATCAATAGTCTCTCTATCACAATAGGACTCCTTTCCTGTTGGTCTTCTCGTTATTTGTGCCAAAAGGATCTTTCCTTCCTCCTTGGAATTTCTGTGACTTGTGCCAAATGGTCTCTTCCCTAGGACTTCTTGTAACGTATGGCAAAGGTTTTCCTTCCCTGAACTTCTTGTGCTTTGTGCTAGAGGTTCTATTCCTTTGGACTTCCAGTACTGTGTGGCAACTGTTCTCTTCCACTGGTCTTTTCCTTTTGCTCTGTGGGTCCCAGACCATTGTTAAATTTTGTAATGTTTCTGTACTAAGCCCGGTTCACAAACATGCCAAGCCTCTGTTTCAGTCTCTCTGGGGCACTCTTTCACCCCCTCTGTTCTCCATTTTCCTCTCTCGTTGGTCCCATTGGGCCGAGGAAAATGGATCTGCACTTCCTCCCAACCACAGCCTCTGTGGTATCCCTCTGTGTACCTTTTTACTTTGTCTGCGAGGGTCCCTGTCCTCGGCAACACCAGACAGCTTCTGTGGCTTCCCCTGGGCTCTTGCAGTCTGTTTGGTGCTTGGTGGCTTTACCACGCTGGTTTGCCTCCGTACATTGGGTCCCACTTGGACCACTCGGCTGACTTTGCTTTTAGTTCCAGGTGGTTGAGTCTGCTGCGGAACCTCTCCTATGCATTATTCTCCCTTTCTCTATGTATAAGGAAATTAGTGGAATCAAGATGAGAGAGAGAGGATACAGGGTATATGAGTACTCCATATAGGGCTGGAGGCCTTATGTCTTAACAGAATGATGGTGTGTATACTGCGTCCCCCCTCGATAGTCCTCACTTCTCCCAGAGAGGGAGTCCTCGGCCATGGGATCCTCCCACTGAGTATCACCCCCAGGGGGGCTATCGGGTAGCGGCTGCACCTCCCTGGCCCCATGGGAAGGGTCTCCCTCCCAGGGAGAAGTGATGATATTGAGTGATTTGTCACAGCACAGGCAGCATGAAAAGGCGTGTTATAGGGCCATGCTAGCATATATTGTCAAGCTAAGCCATGCATAGTGAATGTGTACTTTACAGTGGCCTTGCTGACCTGCATCGTAGGCACTATAATGAACGTGTTGGCCATTCTGACATATTTGGACATGGGCAGCATGTAATAGTGTTGTAATGCTGAGTGCTCGGCATCATGAACATGTAAACTGCTGTGTAACGTGCTGAAAATGCACTATTTAAACCAATTATTTGACGTTCTGAGAGGAGAACCGCCCCCACCCACAATTCTCACCCTGAATTGCTTAGCGCTCCCGCCTCCTATACAATGCTCCGTCACTCGCGTTAATTCAGGGGAATAGCAATGCCCCTCCACTGCAGCTTGAATCGGTTCGAATGACGGTGCCCTCTCGAGTCACATGCCCAATTTGGCATCAAAATTGGGTTAATCGAAATGGCAGGGTAATGGGAATAATGCGTGCTTTTGATTTGTGTCGGGACCAAGGTAAAATGGGGGAAATGGTGTCTCTGCGCGGTGCTGCAGTCACAACATGTACCGCGTGCATGGTTTAGGGTGGTTATGTGTCTCTAATCCGAGATGTGTAAAGCTGGTTTCCCTTTACAGATCAGGCACGCGGTCGGAAAACTCATTGCCCTTTAGAAAGCTGGAAATGGACGTGTTCGCAAATCCCAGGGAGGTGGGGGGAGGGATTCATTCCTCAGCAGTTCTGCAATGCCTTCGCTCCAGGCTGGCGAGGCTGTGTGGAACATGTGCTCAGCCTCGACAGCAGGCGATGAGATTATAGCCTTGAGCACATGCAGTTACATAATCGCAGCACGGGCATGAGATGCAGAGATGTACCGTTTTCTGATTGGATTACCCTCGTTGGGCAGGCGGGGGCAACGAAGGGCTTGTCGTCGTGTCTGATTGGCCAAACCATGTCTAGGGGCGGGCCCCCTGCCTTCATTCAAGGCTTGTCTGCTTAAACACGTTCTCGGACTGCTGGACTCTTGCTCCAACATGTGAATGCTTCCTGCCAGCGGAAGACGGCGCCTTGTCCTCGCCCCTCCCGAATGGCTCAACGCCTCTTTTAGGATTTAATCACTGGCCAATGGCAAATGCTTATACCCCGCCTTCGTGTATGATCAAACGAGAACCTTTTTATAATTGTCGTGGTTCAATGATCTTTAGGCATGTACATTTTACATCGTATTTTACTAATGTCTGTGACACCAGTAATTGGTGGCTCTCACAGATGTGGGCAGCAGCAGCAGCAGCACCAAGGCTGTTTGCATCGAAGCATTGTGCATTGCTTACACCATTGTGGGGCGAGCTTAATGGCGCGACACCAGTTACATACCGTCCACTGAATGATGTCAGTGGGAGCATATGGCAAAGTGAAATATCTGCCAACGCTGCACAAAAGGGAAGGCACCTTCTGATGTGCACACGTTCAGAGTAGTTTTGCATTATAAAGCGGTCTGGCCAGACCGCATCAGATGTAATGCTAGTAGATGAAAGCCTAATGTAATGATCTGTCAAGTGCAAAAGGAAAAGTGACGGGAGTTAAAGGGCAACATGCCTGTGGACATTTTAGAACAGGACACAGAAAACCTCAGCCTCAAGATTTATGGTAGATCCTACAAGTGCAATCCACAATAAAGCCCCCTCATACTAGGACCGACCAATCCATGTAAAGCCACATGTAGCACGACACCTGGCTTGCTTATTTGAATGTACCTTTAGCAGTGTGCATGCATTATGGCGGTTCTGTTACTTGCATTTATACCTCACGTCTCAAAACATTTCCTCCACATTATCTTTACTTCCCAAAGTGGAACCTGCATAAAATGTATTTTTAAGAGTGGAGTTTTGAAAGAAGATCATCATTGGGTCTTTAACCGATTGGGCTGTCGACCACCAACACCCCTTCCTCCGAGCCCAGGGGGATGAAGGGCTATTCTGCCTCCCTTTGGCACATTACATGCATATTTAATGCCAATTCCGAGGATATTCCGTTTCACAAAGAGATGCTGAAGTTTGCAAGGGCACTCAGCAATTAAGTCTTTGGCTGCATGGCAGGAGGTATATTGGAATTCCCTGGGCAGGCTTTTACCCTCTGCCTCTGTACTGTTCCTTGTGCTGTGTTAATGATTGTTTGAATGTAAATACTTCGCTCTCCCTGGTAAGAAAGTTGGCATGTTCTTTTGGTAGCACCCCTTCGGATCGGAGACCCTGGCTGAGCATCACAGCAGAGTGCTATCTTCTGCCTGCAACCACCTCCGTTGGGTAAAGCGTGACCCCTCCCAAGCCAGGGCCTGGCAACACCCCTGTTACTACTGCCATATTTATTTCCAAATATAAAAGTAGCTTTTCCATACTTGGAGGGTTGTAGCTGAGCAAAATCTTTGCTATACTCTAAAATGTTCATGCACAGTGGAGTAGCAGGGACCCCATAAAAGTTTAGAAATGTTCTGGATACAGCGCGGGGTAGGGCCGCTCCACTGAACATGTCGGGAACCAGGAAGCTCTCCCTGCTTCCTGGTTCCAATCGGTGTGGTGCAGCCTGGGAGGCGGGGGCCCTGCCTGGAGAGGAGTCCCTTGATTAAGACTTAATTGTTTAACAGCGTGTTTTGTGTGTGTGTGTGTGTGTGTTTGAGAGAGCATGCGTGCTAGGATGTTGCATGTTTATGATGTAGGTGTGCATACATACATGGGTGTGTTATTATGTAATGTCGGAGTGAGTGTAAGATGGTATGGATGGCTGGGTAGCAAGTGTATGCTGTATGAGTGCGAATGTGAATGAGTAATTAGTGTGAGTAAATGAGCGAGTGTATGTTGAGCATTTATTTGGGCTGGACCACTGGTGAGGAGCTGATTTTGGCAAATGGGGGTCAAGGGACGGGGGTGCGCTACCATGGCAATTTTATTAGGCATCCATGCATGACAAAGCAAGCATGATATGGGTTATTACGTGGATGGACTGGAATTTTGGTGCAGCCAGTATGGGCATGTTTTCTCATTGTGGCACAGAATTTCTAATGGCAAAGCCCACAGGAGTATGTTCTTACATGGGTATAGTGCCATATATTGTCAGACAGCCTGGACGTGTTTTTTTCAGGATCATTACTGGCATTATGCACAAAGCACATGTAAGTATGTTCTTGTATGCGAATACTTGCATATATTGGTGCAGCCATTGTCACAGCCAGTGTGAAAATGTTTTTAAACTGCATATATTGTGGGCAAAAGCATCCCAAAAATGTGTTTGAAAATGCTTGTGTGCACTGTTGCTGAATTGCATCTATTTGATTTTTGGACTGAAGTTACCCTGCAAAAACCAATTGCAAACTGTCTGGCTTTTTGCCCACTTTTTAACAGAAAGCATGCTGTATAATGCACCATTTTAACACATTATTCAAAAAAAAATCTCAGAGGGTGGTGGTGGATTGGAACCTCCCCCACCCATCACCCGGACCCTTTGGTTGGTTCAGGCTCGACATAGTTGTCAGACATTTTTATGGCCCTCCAATTAAAAAATTCACCAGCCTTCACAGGGTGAGTGGCTGATGGGTGAATGGGTATGAATTTGTGCGTGCAAGCCTGGGGTCGACGCAAGCAGCATTGGAGCAAGGCCAATATGGTGTGTATTCTTACATGGGAAGGATAGGGCACTTGTTCAGTCAGCAAGTAAATGTTTTCTCACTGTGGCATTGCATGGTTTACTGGTGTAAGGGCAAAGTCCACATGAAGAGCATTCTTACCTGGGGGTGCAGGTTTTGGGTAAGCATGTGTGCAGCAGCAATACCATGGTTTATGCAATAACAGTTCACGACAGGCCACTGCAGCAGTATGATCATCATGATATGATGTGGCATTTGTAACGTGCCTATACACAAGTGTTTCAGGGCGCAACGAGGCAAGGGAGGGGGAACAGAGGGAAGACAGACAACGATTTTACTAGGCCCGGTGACATTGAGATTGTGCAAGTGGAGGAGAGGGGGAATGGGGAGAAGTGCGGGGGGAAAGGAGGAGGGGCAGTGCAGTGCATAGGACATCAGTAAAATAAATAAGACACTAAATGATAAAGTGCGGCCAGCTGGTGGCAAGTGCAAGGTTAAGTGCAGACATCAAGTGTCAAGTGCTGGTAGTGGGCTGTAGGGATACAGAAACAGTGCCCGAGTGCAAGGGTTGCCAGGGGGGCAGTGCATGCGTGCAACTGGCAACTGGAAACTGGCGGGGAGGCGACCTGGGCCCGAGAGGGTAGCCAGGTAACCAGTGGAGTTTCAGGTTAAGCCAGGAGGTCAGCAGGGGAGAGAAGGGGAGAAAGCAGAAGGAAAGATGAAGGTCTTGAGGTGCTTCCGGAACCGGAGATGGTGCTCCTTAAGTTTCAGAGAGGCAGGGAGGCTGTTCCAGAGGGAGGCCCCAGCAGAAGCAAGAGATCTACCACCAGCTTGTTGCTTGGAGAAGCGACTGACCCTGAGGGAGTTGGAGACGGATGAGTGAAGAGCTTGAGAAGGAAGATATTTAGGAAGAGAGAGCTGAAGGTATTGAGTCCCCAGGCCCCAGAAGGCCTTGTGGAGAATGCAGGGGGTTTTGAACCTAATCCTCGCTGCCACTGGGAGCCAGTGTAGAGATTTCAGTCCTGATGAAATACGAAATGCAATTGCCTAGTGGTCCAGGCCAGCCTGCAGTATGGCGCGGACCAAATTCTGCAAGGAACTTGCTAATCCTCCTGCAGTCTCCACTTCTCCACGTCTCTTCTTCCCTCTCAGGCCCTCTGCATGGCGTTGGCCACCCATTTCACAACCAAAACTCAGGACATTCTGTCTCTCGGTCTCTCAGTCTCTCCCCTCCCTCCCTTGCCTCCATGCAGCCCCCTCTACCCCCCTCTCCCTCACCCCTTCTCTCCTTATTACCCATAGCACCGGACGAGGTCACCAAGACAGTCTGCTCTATTTATTTATTAACATTTATAGCACGCACAACAGCCCAGAGGCATCGTGGCGCTGTTACAAGAAAACATACTTAGTTACGTGATATGTGCAATTGGGTGGGGTGTGGATAACTGACAGAAGTGAAGCAGTGGATAGAGATAAGTGAGGGGTTTTAGTTAAAGAATGAGGTTTTTAGCATTTTCCTGAAGGACAGGAGAGAGGGCTCAGCTCTTAGTGGGTTAGGTAGCACATTCCATAGTTTAGGGGCGATGAAAGGGAAACTGATACCACCCTCTTTAGCCCTCTTAATTGTCGGGATAAGCAGTTGGTTGGCATGACGGGTTCTTTTGGGACGCAAGGAGGCTCTGGTAATTTTCTCTGCAAGGTAGGGTGGTGATGTGAGTGCAAGGCACTTGTGTGTCAGGTGAGTGCCTTGAAGGTAATCCATTCCTTAACCGGGAGCCAGTGAGCTGCACGTCTGGTATGTGAGATGCGGTCTCTTTTGGGAATGTTTAAGGCTTTTCTGATAGCGTTATTTTGAATGACTTGGAGTCTATTCAAGTTTTTTGTAGAAGTGCCTGCTAGGAGGACACTACAGTAATCTAGCTTAGCCCTGATGGTGGCCATAGCTATTGACAGGCAATTTTGTTTAGACGAGTACGGTTTTATGTTATTAATTAGTTTGGTGGTGTGAGCAGAAGCGGAGGCAATTGAGCTTACCTGTCTTGTCATGGATAGGGTGGAGTCTAAGTAAACGCCTAATGTCTTTACTGAGGAGGAGACAGGGATGATAGTATTATCAATGGGGAAGTCACTGTATTGGGTACCAAGTTTGGTTAGGGTTTCTTTGGGTCCGACTAAGAGGATCTCTGTTTTGTCTCCATTGAGACACAGCCCATTTTCTGCCATCCAAGCTTGAATGGTAGCATATATCTTATGGAGGGCTTTGGCGCCTTGATCATAGGAGCCTGTATGTGGTAGGAGGACCTGTGTATCATCGGCATAGTTGTATAAGCTATGCCGAGATAGTCCAATTTGTCAAAAAGCGGTTTGGTGAACAGATTGTAAAGCGTAGGGGCTGTACAAGAGCCCTGAGGGACTCAACAATGGATTGTTGTTGGAGCTGTATTCGCCTGATTGGAGAAGACCTTCATGGCTCTCTCTTCGAGGAAGGAGGTGATCCAAGAAGATGCTTCCCTGGAGAATTGTGCTGCGTAGTTGAGATTATTGGTGAGATGATTGGTGAAAATCTTGTGGTCCACAAGATCAAAAGCGGCAAAGAGGTCCAGAAGTAAGAGAAGAGCAGGTTTGCCTTCGTTTATAATTTCAGTTATTTGGTTTTGAAGATCGAGAAGAGCGGATTCTGTGCCGTGAACTTCACAGAACCCAGATTGCCTCTTACTGAGGATGCTGTTGGACTCGATAAAGTGTTGAATTTGATTGTGAGCTGCTTTATCAAGGATTTTTAAAAGAAACCGTGGTAATGGGTTGGTAGTTATTAGGGGAGTTGGGATCTAAAGAGTTTCTTTTTAGCAGAGGGCGCACCCAAGCTTCCTTGAGACTAGGTGGGACGGTACCTGAGGCGAATGAGGCATTAATGAATGCCGTTAAGAACAGGGCAAGGCAGTCAGAGCATTCTTTAATGATGTTGGGTGGACAGATGTCTCCTTTGCAGACAGATGGTTTTAGATGTTGAAGGAGATCGAGGACTTCCAATTTGGTGACGTCTCGGAAAGAAAAACAGCTGGAGTTGTGCAGAGTGGCTAGGTGAAGATATATATTCAGGGTTGGGCAGAGCTTCGCGTTGGGCTTGGATTTTGTTTTGGAGAAGTTGTATTTTGCTGATCAATGCTGCTTCAATACTAGAGCACCATGCTTCAGCGTTGTGGACCTCGTCAGGGCTCGTGGTGGGGATGATGGGTCTCTGAAATTGGCAAACATTTCCTTAGAGTTGGACTTGGCGTTAGATATGCGCGTGTTCAACTAGTTGGATTTAGCTTTGATGATTGCTGCTTTTTCTGTGCAGATACATTTTAAAAGTCATCCTTAGTGGAGTCGCTAGGTTTCGATTGCCACTTGGATAATGCGTTACATTTACAGATGCGTAAGGCCTGCAGTTCCGTGTGAACCACGAATTAACATGCATTGATTTCTTCTTTTTTGCATTCAAGTGGGGCAATAGCGTCAATTGCTTTTGTGAGGGTATTTGTGTAGCTATCTGCTAGTACGCCACGGTCTAGCTATCTGCTAGTACGCCACGGTCATTAGAGAAGGGAGGCTTAAGCGCAGGAACTTCCAAGAAGGGGAAAAGGTTGTCCTTGGTTCAATTTCGCAAACTTCTAACCTGAGCTGGCAGTGCATGGATGAGAGGTTTAGTATTAGATCCTCTAGGAATGGAGAATTGTATGATGTTGTGGTCACTCCAGGGCTAGGGGGAGTTGGAGCTGACTGTGGTGGAACAGTTGTGGTCAGCCACCCAGTCGATTGTGTAACCTTTGCAGTTGGTTGAGTTTGTAACTTTTTGTACGAAACCCAAGTTTTTAAGTTCCTTTGCTAGGGTTGCTTTATCTTTGGGGTCATTTAGGCCCAGATTGAGGTCACGAAGCAGGATGGTTTTGGTGGGGGTCTTAAGGTTGTCACCTAGTACGTGGAGAAGTTGGCCCTGGAAATCAAGGACCAGGCCTGGGGGCCGGTAGATCAGGTGTATATTTATGGTGCAGTTTTAGGACATAAGTTTAGCTGTGATAATGTCAGCGTTACCTTCCCATGTGAGGTTGATCATTCTGATAGATATGGCTTCTTTAGTTATAATAGCTACTCCTCCCCCTTCATTAGCTGTCTGTCTTGTCATAGGATGGAGTAACCAGGTGGGAGAGCTAGTGAAATGGCCGGACCGGACGCTTCATGAAGCCAAGTCTCGGTGATGGCACGCAAGTCAAGGTCATGGATAGTGAGGAGATCATGGATCTCGGTGGCATGGGTGGAGAGAGAACGTGCATTTAAGAGGGCACATTTAAGGGAGTAGGTGTGCTGTTTTTAGTGGGGGGGTGGAAGGGATGCTATTGGAGGGAGGTTGGAGATACTTGGTTGGTAGGGTAGACCTATAGGCTTCACGTTGCTGCGTATGACTGTGGTGTGGTTAGGGGCAGAGGGGCAGTGTGATTGTGTGCCCAGTCTGGTGATGAAAAGTCTATGAAAGTCTCCACCAAACACGTACTTCTCTGCTCCTCTAGAACTATCAAGGATAACATAGCCTCTCTTGCTCCCTCCTTGGCTGAATTCTGTAACCACTCTTTTGCCACTGGCGCCTTTCCTTCACCCCCCCACCCCCAAGCACTCTCTTGTTCTCCCCCACCCCTAAAAAAGCCACCTGCGGCCCTTCCTGCCTGGCTAACTACCGCCCTATCTCCACTACACCCTTCTTGGGCAGACTCCTTGAGAAATTGGTCATCTCCCAACTAATCCATCACACTGAATCTGTTGGCTACCTTCATGACCACCAGTCAGGCTTCAGAGCAGCCTAAGGCACGGAAACTGCTCTCTTGAACACTGTGATGACTTGCTCTCAAATCTCAACTCCAACTCTACTTCCGCCCTTATTCTTCTCGATCTGTCCTCTGCCTTTGACACGGTCAATCATTCCATCCTTATAAATCGGCTCTGTGATTCCCTGGGCAACACGGACCGGGCACTGGATTCGTTTACCTCTTTCCTCTCGAATGGACCCCTTTCTCCCCTTTACCTCACTCTTGATATACAGCATCCCTCTGGGCTCTATCCTCTTGATGTGACTTTTCAACATTAACCTTGCCCACTTGATCTCCACCTTCTCTCCTCATTTCCAGGGTTATGTTGATGACACACGGCTCTCCTTTAAGCTTCCTTCCTCGTCGTCCTCTGCTTCCCCTCTCATTCCCGACTGCCTGACTCATTGGGACTCCTACTCCCTACTACACTGTGGCTGCCCTCCTTGGGCCGCCTCTACTCCCCCTCGTGTGAGGCTAAATACGTGGGTGTCCTCTTCGACTTCCCTCCTTCTTACCTCATATCGCTGACCTTGCCAAGAAGGCCCACTATCAGCTTCACCTCCTCAGTGACATTATTCCGTTTCTCACCTTCCCCCAGAAACTCAATGTCTCCAGAGCTCTGGTTCTCTCAAAGCTTGATTACTGCAACAGCCTCTTCCTTAATCTGCCTCTTTCCTCACTTCGCCCTATTCAACTAATCCAGAACAGGACTGCGAGATTTATCCTTGGCCTCAATCCCAGGGACTGCATCTCTCCAGCCCTAAAATCTCTCCACTAGCTCCCGGTGGTTGCAAGGATCAAATGCAAGACCCTCTGCATCATCCACAAGGCTTTTTGGGGCTTGGGACCTCGCTACATTCAACTCTCTCCCAAAACACCTCCCGGCTAGAGTCCTACGGTCCTCTAGCGCCAACTCTCTGCAGATCAGACGTTTCTCCAAGCAGAGAGTGGGGGGAGGGGGGTGTAGATCTTTGTCTTTGGCAGGAGCCTACCTCTGGAACGGCCTTCCTGCCCCTCTCCGACTTGAGCCAGGTCTCCCTAAGTTCCGTAAGCTTCTCAACACCCTGCTTTACTCCTCCTCCTTGCCTCTCCTTCTCCCCCGCTAGTCTCCTCTTCCGCTTCGACTGGATGCCTGTGTCCCTTATGAGTCCCTCTGGTGTCAGGCCATCCTTCGTCCAGTCTTCCCCTCTCACCCCTTCCTACCAACACTTGTCCTCGGGCACCCTTTCCTAACTTGCCTTGCTGGACCTCCCCACCCCCCTCCACTCCCTGCTGCCCCTGGCACGTGCCCTCCCGGGCACCCCATAGCACTCACCCAGCCCCTTGGACCCCCTCCCTCCAGCACTTCTCCCTCCTTCACCCTGTTCCTACCCCATCTCTTGTCCTCACCTGCACCCTCCATCTGCACTTATTGATACTGCACTTGCACGATCCAAATATTACAAGGCCTATTAGGACCGTTCTTGTTGTTTCTCCTCTGTCCCCTCCCCACCCTTTTTTGCCTTTTGCTGTATAGGCGCCATACAAATGTTCATTAAATAAAATAACCGTAACAACCATGCATTGCAGCGTATCTCACAGCTTGCCCCCCAACACCCACAGTGAAGGAATATATGTCTAGAGGTACAATAGACAACGCGTTGCTGTTGCATTGACTGTGCATTGAAGGAACAGAAGAATACAGATGCCCCAGTAATTATGGGCAGGGCAGGAAGCCTCCCACTCCTCCAACTGGAGGGAATTGGCAGCAGATTCAAGGGCCAGCAGTTTTTCTCTCCATTCCTCAGGAGGAAAACTGTATTGCTACAGACGGACAACACAACTGTGTCTTATATAAATAAGAAAGGGGGTGGGGGGAGGGTTCCTCTGGAAAGCTCTGGGCCTCCAGGAAAAAGAGTTGGAGGCTAGGTCTTCTATATGCCTTTTCCCCTCTCCCAATGATTTAAAAGGTTCTGCTAAAAAACAGTGAGTCAGCAGCAGATATTAACTTTGTGGTGCGGTTCTGGCCACAGAGAGATTGGTTCCATCTTCTTCTGGATCTCATGATAGCGCCAGTTCTTCTCCTCCCCAGTCATCGGGATCCCTTAAACCTGGTTCATGGGGTAGTAGGTCCAAGAAAGATGAGGGGGCAGTAGGTCTTAGGAAGTTGGTATTGGGGGGGATGGAAGTTGAGAGGGAATGTTTTCCCGTTTTCTGGCGGGAGGGCAGTCTAGAGAAGTAGCCTTTCTATTCAAAACCTTATGAAAGGCACTTATGAAATGTGAAGGTTTGTCGTGAGAAAAAACAGAGTTTACACGTGTCTAGGCTCTATGTCCAACGTACTTCAATTCCTCCAGGAAGGCTATAATTTGGGGTTAGCTGTATCTGCGTTGAGGACCCATTGGGCTGCTATTGATACATTTAGTGCTATCTGGGGAAAGAATGTGAAGGTTCAGGTTTTTAGTGAATAGGCTACTAAAGAGTTTCTACCTCTCTAGACCCACGACTATTTCAGTTCTGCCCATCTGGGATCTTCCCCTGGTGCACAGATCCCATCAGTCAGCTTCATTTGAATCACTGGATGAGCTTTCTTTAAAGTTTCTGACCCTTAAAATGCCTTTTCTTGTGTCCATCGCTTTGACTAGAAGACTGGGGTAACTCTGCAGCTTGACTTTCAGAGCACCATATCTAGTGATTCAATCTTATGCCCTGTTTCTCAGATGCAATCCATCCTTCCTTCCCAAGGTTATCTCGAAATTTCATAGATCTTGGGAAATTGGTTTTCTACCTTTTTCCAGATCTCTTCCTCTCTAGGGAAAGTTGAGTGGACAAAGTTGGATTCCACCTGTAAAGGTCTCAGGACTTTCGAAATTCCGACGGTTTGTGACGTTTGGTGGATCGTATCCAAAGTTGAAAAGGCCACGGTTCCCACTGTTAGCCGTTGTCTGAGGGGAGGCCATCTTACTGGCAAATTATTCTTCTGGTTCAGGTCCCCATACCCTCCCCGGGGTGCAGAGGAGGTCGACAAGAGCAATGGCACTCATGGGCTGAGGCTCCATGGGCGTCTGCCAGGGCATTTGTAGCGCTGCCACTTGGGCAAACCAACATTTATTTATCAAGCACTTCATGTTGCATTTTCAGCCAACAGAAAGCAGGTTCTTTTAAGACTGTGGAATTGAGTGATGTTATTCACTAACATTTATTTGTTTAAATAGTGATTTCTGAATAAATGGGTGGTTCCCGTGGCATCTGTTGACCTAGTGATTTTTTTCAAGTTGGTGTACCTCTCAAGTAAGTTCTGGGACGAGCAAGAAGGATGTGGAGGTAATGTGTAATCTTCATTATTCCTAGTCCTGCTCTTCCTCTTTACAGTACCTTCCTCCTGCCAGTTCCCCCCTCCCCTCCACCACCACTTGAAGATAGTGGGCTTATAATTTCAGTGGTAAATTAACAGTTGCATGTCGGGAGTTTCATTCAGTAGACTGCTTGACAGTCTGTTGAATGAAACAAAATAAACTGAGCACCAATGAAATAGCACAGTGCAATTCGACACTGGCAGGGGTCGGGTGAATCCTCAGCGTGGGACAATTAAAAAAAAATGTAAATAAAAACCAACAACTTAAATTATTTTTTTATTGTCCCATGCCGGGGGCACACTTCAGGCCACGCCCTTAATTTAGGCCACAGACCCTCATCTCAGGCCCCCCTCGATTTCACACCCCACTTAACAGAGTGCCTCCCTAGAGACTCCTGGATATACCTACAGGGAGCTTCAGTAGAGGCCATAGCAGGAGGAAATGATGGCCGCGTCCTGCCCACGTTCCCCTTTCTTTAAGGAATAATACGTGCAGATTATGAGCTTGTTTCGAGGTAGTCATTTTTTTTAACGGGATCATTGTTTAAATGCCTGGGGGACCCTCTCTGGAATAACTTTACGTTTTTCTCCATAGCAGAAAAGTTTGAATGTTCTTTGCGTAAGTAACTAGACACTGGGCAAAGGAGGCAGACAAAATAAAGTTGCATTCCCAAAAGAGCAGTGTGTTGCAGTAAGTAGAAAAGTGCATGGGACGGACCAAACCTGTTGCAGGCTATGATTATGCATGGCGTAAGGTACCGACGGGACCGATCGTTTTGATTGCCTCGCCTCGCTCGGGTTCCTTTCAGCGTGTCTAGTCTGTTGTGGTCTAGGACAGCAGGATGAGGCTGGTTTAATGGTAGTGCCGCGTGTTGCTGCGAGCCACCCACTATTATTGATCTCTCTAGTGCTGCAGCACCCTCTTGTGGTCTCTTCCAGCATTGCTTTTTCAAACACTGCACTACACATCACAGCAGCAATTGGTTTGTGGCTAGAGAAAATTGTCCAGTGACCGAATTGTCGTGAGTAGAGGAACTAAAGTCACACTTTGATGTTTTCTTCTGGCTTGCGCACATATTGGTGAAGTGATTGTCCTCCGATTTGGAATGGCAGGCTTTTTTTAATGGGAAGCCAGGTGATGAGGTTGTGTGAAAGATCCGATTACTTACTGTTGATCTTCATTATACGTAGTCCTACTCCTCCTCCACACAGTGCTTACCTTCGGAGGCCCTTTCTCCACTTCAGGAAGCCCTTTCCCAAGCTTTTTCTGTTAGCCAGACCTCTCCCTGAGGAACTTAAACTCCCATTTCCCCTTGGTACTTCAGTTTTCTTTCTTCCTGTCTTCTCCGGATCCAGTGGTCCTTTCACAGCCCCTTCACAGGTCTCTTCTCTGTACGGGCACAGAGGAGTAGCGTTGGTGGCACCTGTCCTTCAAGCCGACTGCTTGAGAGCAGGGGCGCCGAGTACACAGGTTCTCTGGGGCTTGATCTCCCCCACCCCTGGGAACAGCCATCTGTGCTAAAAGTCCCTATACCTTCAATGGGACATCCTAAGAATCTGCCCGCCGGCACCCCCTGGGAAAATCCGAAGTCCGCTCTCCTGCTTGAGAGGCAACAAGCTGGCGAACTTGAAGATGCCTTCTGGATCCCATGTGCAGCGAGAGAATATGGTAGATGGATCAGTGTGCTGTGATCTGTGGAGAAGACCTGTGAGGTGTGACTTTCTCCCAGAGGATCAGGCAGGGTTTCTCAGTACCACATGGACCCCGGACGGCCATGGCGACCAGGTGTAGTATCACCTATGGAGCACGGCTCAGTGGAAGGATGGTGGCCTCCTTAATGATCTTTCCTGGGGCTATGAGCAGCACGGGGCAGGACTACTGATAGGGTGTACTGGTGCATGCCACTACGGACACGTGCATCAAAAAAAGTATACTTAAGGGGGCTTGGTACAGGGGAGTTGCCTAGCAACCTCTGTGGTGGCAAGTAGCGTCCAGATCGGATAAGATGAGTGTTGTAACTTAGGTTGGTGTGATGTCATTCGTGGGGTGTTGGGTGGTTGCCTGTGTGAGTGTTCTGTTGCTGAGGTTCCATGGGTGACTATTAAAGATGGGAGTTGGACAGTGGTGTTAAAGGTGTGGGGACCAATGTTTCTTGCTACTTATTGACTTGTTATGATGTGCCATCCATCTACCTAGAATCCAACAATAAAGCAGCGCTTACCTTACGACTTTGCGTCACAGCTATAACTGGACCGTAGGCACACCACTACAATGAGCAAATGCAGGGAAAAGATAATACATTTGGAGGACTTCAGAGTCTGATACTTCCACCATAAGCACAACAAGGAATACCAATAAAGCTAAAATGTCTCACATTAAATAATCAAAAACAAAGAGGTGATGGCTGGAAGGTTTAGAATGAATCTTAACCACTGGCATTGCTCTGGGCAACCCTCCAGACCACCGTTCTTCGCCTGCCAAGCCATTACAGAAGGGGAAAGACCATATGCAAATCAGGCTTGGCCCCACGCCAAAAGGGGCAGTCCAGCCCGAACTGCTAGGTCACATCCCTTCTGCACGAGACCACAAGCATCCCCAAACATGTTTCACCCTTGTTGGGGCTCATCAGTGAGGAGTAGCTTGGGTTTCTAGGCTCAGCAGGCATGGGCCTAGAGACAGTGGTCTGGAGGGTTGCCCAGAGCAATGCCAGTGGTATTCTAAACCTTCCAGCCATCACATCTTTGATTTTTGCTTTGTCACCCCGAGTGGGACGGGTATGCCCAGACGTGGGTCCCGTGCCTGCTGGGCCTAGAGACCCAAGCTACTCCTCACTGATGAGCCCCAACAAGGGCGAAACATGTTTGGGGATGCTTGTGGTCTCGTGCAGAAGGGATGTGGCCTAGCAGTTCGGGCTGGACTCCCCCTTTTGGGTGGGGCCAAGCCTGATTTGCATATGGTCTTTCCCCTTCTGTAATGGCTTGGCAGGCGAAGAACGGTGGTCTGGAGGGTTGCCCAGAGCAATGCCAGTGGTTAAGATTCATTCTAAACCTTCCAGCCATCACCTCTTTGTTTTTGCTTTCACATTAAATAATTGTGCAGTGTTTTTGTTCCAGGAAAGAACTGAAAGACCTTCTTTAAACAGATTATAATGGAACATAAAGAAGCCGAGAGAAAAATGGGACATCTTCATCTTCTTTCTCTTTTTATACTTCATCCAGCCTTTCCTCTTCCTCTGATTTCTCCCCTAGTTCCTCTTCTTTCCCAGATGAAGCGAGGAAAGCCACAGGAAAATACCTTAATAGAGTATTAGTGGATTGAGCTCTTGCCAGCATGGTGGGCAGGTCATCTGTGATAGCCGAAAAGCTGAAGTTGGAGACTTGCTGCATAGGAAGGTGGACACAGCGTTGAGGAGAGGCTACACAGGATCCCACCTAGCACCGAGGGACACACATTTATGGATCCTTTGCTGCAGAAACTGCCCTGGCGGGCTTTAAGAAGCGGAAGAAGGCACTTGAGGGTTCGGAGTGTGCTCAGGCCCTGATTGACATGCAAAAGCAGGTGAAATTAATAACCAAACTTTTATACTCAACGGTCAAAGGCAAGCCGTGGCAGTGGAGGTCACCATCTCTGGTAGTCGAAACATCCAAATCACAACCTGGACACCAGACGGCTCACAGCAATCTACAGGCCTGAAACTCCCCTTCAAGGGGTCTGAAGCTTTTTGGAGAACGCAGATAAGCTAAGAACGAAGAGTTCCACAAAGACCAGATCTTAAGGTATCAAACACAGGAGACCTTGTTTCTTAGGATCTAGTGGGAGGTACACTAGTGCACTTTTCCAGGGTCTGGAACCGATTGGCCTCAGATGCCTGGGCCAAGAACACAGTGCGCCTAGGCTGCCAGATAATTATCTCTCTCCCTTTGGATTAAAGTATGGTAGAAACCAAGATCCCGGGGCACAAGAGAAAGAGGGTTTTCATGAGGAAGGCACTGCATGACCTGCTACGCAAGAGTGCAATTGCCAGAGTTCCTAAAGGGAAAAGGGGTAAGGGATTCTATTCAAGAATATTCACAGTACCCAAACCCAACAACAAGTTCATGCTAATCTTAGCCCTCCAGGAATTGAACACGTTTTTGACAATTCAACCCTTCAAGATGGAGACGCTGCAGAAAACCATCCCAGGTATTCTGAAAGGGTACTGTCTCATCTGTGGATTTCCAGGCCGCTTATTATCATGTCGCCATTCTCCTGAGGCATCAACGGGTCCTGAGGTTCTCAGTGGGGGACAGCCATTTTCAATTCATGATTCTTCCATTTTAATTTAAATCAGCCTGCAGGGTGTTCACCAAACTCCTGAATCCTTGAGTGGCGGCGCTTAATCTGGTGAGAATTCAGATGTACCTCTACCTGGATAATGGGCTGGTTAGAACAGGGAATAAGGTGCAGACTCTCACCCATAGCCACAGGAGTTGCCATTCTTTAATCCAGTGGGGAGTGTTTTAAATGTACCCTAGTCTGATCTCAATTCTTTCCAGGCTCTTCAGTTCATAGGGGCTCAATTGAACACCAGGGAAGGGGAGGGTCTTTCTTCCTCTGGACAAGTCTCCTCAACTCTGGGAGTTACTTTCCTTAACACTCAGCAAGAACCTAGTGACAACCAGATAAATGTTTACACTTGAGGGACACATGGCCCTCTGTGTCTTTGTGGTGTCTTGGGCGAGACTTCCCGTAAAGCCTTTAATAGACCACCATCAGAGGTTTTGGCTCTCAGCATTCCAACTTTTCGAACACAAGATCCCGATAACCTGGGCCTTGACAAAAAGCCTGAGGTGGGGTAGCTCGCTCTCTTATCTCAGGAAGGGTGTGAGCTTAATGCAATCCAAAGAACAGAATTCTTACTACAGGCACCAGTGGCCATGGGCAGGGGGACCATGCTGGGGGATCGGTGTCATAAGGAATGGTGGTCCCAGGCAACAGAGGTGGAGGGGCGGACAAGAGTATGAACCAAGGGGCTCTGGCCATAAAGCCGAGAGGCACATGGTGCCACTGGAAGCAGTACATAAAAGGGGCATAGACAATGTGATGGCGTGGGCGGGGGGGGTCTTTTCAGTCCAAGGGGAATTGTCATTGAGGAAATCTGTAAGAGTTTTGGGGCACCTCAAATCATTTTCTTAGCCTAGCCTCAGAATACTTGGGTTCAGGAGCGTTTCTCCAGATATCTGTCCCGAGACCTGGGGTTGGATGCAGTGCTAACAGATTGGCCACATACATTGGTCTATGCATTCCCCTTCATTCCTCTGATCCCAAGGGTGATTGGAAACATCAGGGTAAACTTGTTCACACCGATTCTAGTAGTACGCTCCTGGCCGCTGTGTGTGGTTCCCCATACCTCTAGAACTTCAAGTAGAACCCAGCTGATAACCAAATGGCCATCTCTCTTGAGGGAATTACACACTCTCCCCAACAGTTGTAAATATTGAAGAGTAATGGGGACCGTCTGAACCCTCAGGATACCCTGTAAGTCGCATTCTGCAGAGCTGATTTGCAGGGAGACATATATGTGGTCTCTCACCTGTTTGAGGGGAACAATGTCATTCAACATAGCACAGTTTCCTCGTGTCCAACCTTCCCAGGCCTTTATAGGAGTATTTTGTCGTGATGGTGTCGAAATTCGCTGAAGTGCTCAGAAGGACGATCGCACTTGGTGTGTCTGGATTGTTTTTAGGGTTCCTCATTGGCCTGAATCATGCACAATGTTATTGGCCTACATGTGATCCGGAAGTTGTTGGTAGATGCACCAATCTGTAATTTCTGCTCTGAATGTAGGTTTGGAGATGGGGCAGGTCGCTCATGTGTTTAATATGTTTGCTGTGCATTTGACTTTTAATAAAGACTTATGTGCAGTTTTGAGGGCTTATTCAACGCTACCCTGATTGATGTGGAGTGATTGGGGAAGGGCTTTGAGACCCTATTTTAATTTAATGACGACGTAGATGTTGGGTGGTCAGGCATATTTGGATGATTCTGCTGGGTTGCTAAAATCCTGCATGAAATTCTTGTAGAAGGCTCAGTGTACACAGGTGAGCTTTATTTCGGGGTCGGTTTCATTTCATCATTGTGCACGGGTTTGGGGGGCTTTTTGTCCAGATGATCTTTAATGTATAGAATTGTATCCTTGTAGTGGGTGGAGATGGCTTTGAAGAGTTGTTCTAGTTGGGTTGGTGTGGTGTAACAGGCTAATGAGTTTATCAATTCTTTAATTCTTTTAATGATGCAATTTAGCATAAATTACAATATAATAATAATAACAATAAGAATGAATAACAACCCAACGAAAAGGAAACATTATTATATGAGTATAGAAAGACCTAAATTAAAATTCTTTAATCATATTTACAACATTTAAAACATCTAATAAAAATCCAGTCACTACAATAGTTAAAGCAACCTGCTGACCTCTCGTATAACTTTCCAAAAAGTTATAAGAGATTGAATATATACTATGAACAATTTATAAATACATAATATACTATGAACAATTTATAAATACAGAATACATTTTTCCGGTCAGGGCAGTACTTTTGATGATCCAGTGTTTCGCAGTTTCAACACTCCCTTTCAATGTTACACAATTTATGGATTGTCTTAGAAGCCACTAGCAATTTGTGTGGGCTTTGATGAATCTGGCAATATCGTCACTCCTTTCCTGGACAAAGTCTCTCCCCATGTGGCCAGGGAAAGGCAGAAGCTGCCTGATCCTGACCCTGGGGCGTGGCTATCTGAGGGAGGACCACATGGGTGGGGAGAGACGACCCTCATTGGTCTGGAGAGGTAACGCCAGATGAGTGATGGTATTCCCCCTTTCCCCTCGAACATTTCCCCTAGAATCCTAGCACTCTCAATGCCGCAGAACTTTATGGCATACTGTCATGTTGCATTAGAATGCCCCAATATGACTAATATCGAAACTCCGAGACATCCCCCTTTACACAGAACATGACACCCCCCAAATCCAACTCCAATATCTTCATGGCTTATTGTGGTATAGACCCAGTTCACCTTACACCAATAATAGAACTCTTTCTAACATCTTCTGTTAAGACACTGAGATGAGGAAGAGAATGGGAGCAATACACAGCACGTAACTGGAGACACACTCTTGTTTGTGGTGTCCAGGAGGTTGCACAATGTTTAAAAGCAGGACGCGTCAAGATGGAAGCAGATTTGCTTCACCCAACGCAGGTCGGGAAGCGGAGAGAAGCCAAGCGGTCAGCTGGGCAGTCAAGCACAGACGTGAGACAAGAGCAGAAATCTCCCTAGCTCAGGCTTGGAACCCGAAGAGTGGAGAGCGAGGCGAAGCCATGGCATAGAGAGAAGGGAAGACTGAGTTCGACCCGGAGACTCATCCCTGAGAGCACCGCAGATGCTGAGCAGTGGACAGTGGAGAAGCTTCGCGCCAACAAGGCATGTCGGAGTATCAGACAAACACACTTCTCCTACACCAATATACCTATGGCCTAGAGCACACCTCTTTGTTGAATTATTTCCAGACGTTGGTGATAGATTAGTGGGGTGCCGTGGAGAAAAACAACCTTGACACTGGGTTGTGTTAACCTATGTAGAACCAACAGATGTCCACGCTTTTGTGGAACTCTCCCTTCCCCTGCACACCCAATCAATTGTGAATACAATCAATAATTTAGCGATTGTAACAATATGTTTTTGAAAAATGTTTGTAGAAAACAATTTAGGACAATGATTATGTTAAAAAATAACCATCAATTTAATGTTGCTATCAAATACAAGCTACATATTTGCATATTGATTCATTAGATATTTATCATCTATATTGATGCGATTTCAACTTTGCTTATTAAGCGTGAATATGCACATTTATCAGTCATACTCAATTTAGGCGCAATATTCTACGTGGGCACACAGTATGTTTAACACATTTTCTATTAATCATAGAGAGCGTTAACATATATTACTCGACGTGTTTCGGGGTTGGTTTTGTCCCCTTCTTCAAGAGTTGTTTGCCCTCTTTCTATTCCTTCTTTTGTTCTTCACCTATAATATATGATACAATATTCAGTTTTTGTCGTAATATAATCTGTCATGTTCTTTTTGTTGACCATATCTATAATAATAATCACCTGGATGTTCAATGTCAAATCTCCTATCTTGATAAAGATGGGGGTCTTTTCAAAAATAACCAAAATGTTGTATTTAGAGCATGGTTGGTATGCAACCTGTAGAAATAATAGAAAAACGGTAGAGAAAAGCTAAATTAAAATTGGAGCATGAGTCCTGAGTTCTAGTTAAAAAAGTTCTTATCATGCAACATGTGCATCAAAATTTACCTGCCGTATCTTCATCTGTGGTGCCATACAATAAGTTGGTTAGTGTCACTGTAGGACCACCATGGAAATCCCGTGGGGGAGAAGTATTTTGGTTGAATGATTTTCCAAGATGCATCTGTAAAACACATATATATGTGTTGTAATAGATGGTCAAGGTATAGCCATCTAGAGCTTAAATTAAACCAAGAATAATAGTTAGAGAATGATCTACGAAATTTATGGGCACTGGTTGTAAACAACTGCTTCTACGGAAGCAGTGGGTCTATGTTGTCTAGCACGGTCACATCCCATGTTGAACGGGTGTAGCCAAATCGGTCGAAAAAAATAGCTAATATTCTCATGGTGTCTATTCGTTGACAAATATAAACACAGTATGTATGCTCGAGGCATCTGTCTAACCTTACTCTGGGAAAGGACGTTCCAGGATTAGGTGCTGCTTATCGCATTGCTCCTCGCGAGTAACACTCAAAAATGGATGCCGTTTATGTAGTGATGACGTCACTGTATTTACACCGTCAACGTGTGACGTGTAAATCGTCATGCCTACGCATGTAAATACGGTCTGTTGATACGAGTACTGATTGAATGTAAGTATTCGTGAGTTGATAAATCAACTTGTCACTAGCTATGCCCAATGTGTAATATATCATATTGATTTCTAGAGGTGGGTGTTGGAAACACCTAGTGTTGTTCATAATGATTTCTAGAAGTGGATGTTAAACACCTGGAGCTGCCTACGTTTAGCAGAGCTAGGCGTTTGGCGTCATGTATGTGCGAGTCCCCTGGGGGGAGTGATATTGACCATCCATGTGCTTATTACTCCAAACAGCACATGCTCATATTCTCCATTAGGTTATCCTTGAACCATATTGAATAATTCTCAGTCGAAAACATCTCTATATGAGTTATCATCACAGAAGTTTCGTGTACCCCAAGTGTGTAAGTTGGGTTCCCAGGCACAGCGAAGGTTCAAGGGAAGACTTCTGTCCCTTGGAACTGAATGTTGTAAAGACCTGGCAGGAGAATAAACTAGGCAGGCCTGTGGGAAGTCGGAAACCATAGATGAGGGAATCCTATTGCTTGAGCTGGAAAGGTGAATAAAGTGTGGAAAGCAGAGTAGAAAAGAACCCAATGAGTGTGTGGGATCCAGGGGAAGGGACCCAAATCCCCTAGATTGGTTAGTGACATATGCTGGGAAAAGACCTGTGACTTTAAGCTGGGAAAACGCCGAGAAACTCTGGGGAAGGGAGACCCCCCCTCCGGAGGATTGTGGAACTCTGACTGTTTGTTTGTTTGTACACCCTTTTTGGAAGTTTGTGTGGAACATTAGAAAAGCTACAGATGGCATGCTGGAACACTTCATCCCTTTACACGTTTCTTTTTGTTTAAATTGTAAGGTTCCGGATAGGATTTTGGACACAGGACTGAGAACTTTCTTTTTAGACATTTTGACACTGGCATCCTTTAGTTTTGCTGAGCCAGGGAAACCCCTCCTAGTGATAAGGCGAGATGGGTTCTTTCTCCAACCCTTATTTTACTTTTATTAAAGTCTATAGCAATCATCTTAATGCCTCTTTGTCCGAGTCTTATTCCTGATTCATTAAAGGGCCTAACCATGTAATAGGTTGAATGTCCTCAACAATTTATCTGGCAATCTAATAATGGAATGCATTAAGTTCCTTAGCTAACTTTCCTTTTTGTAATACCACAAGGGTATTATTCCAATTCCAGAGTGTATCTTTGTTCTTTATTTCCATAATCAATAGCATCTGTTCATAGTATTGGGACCACAATCATGTAAATAAATTGCGTGTTTAGGCCCCTCTACATTAAGGCCCCTGATTCCATACTTCTCCTTTAGCTGCCATCCTTTTTATAAATCTGCAATCTCTTCTAATCTCTTGAGTGGTTCCCACGGATGTCTGCCATAATTCTAAACAACCCATGGGCAGTGGGCAACATTGTGGAACGTTCAACACTGCTCTCCAATAAAGAGACTCGGAGGTTTAAATACATTTAGGTAAATCAACCCACTCAGTTTCTAAACCATAAATAGTCCTAGGAAAGATCTTTTCTTTAAATATTGTTACAAGAGGACTTAGAAAAGCCTTTCACCTTAATGTAAACATTAGTCATTACAGCTATTGTCATTTTAATCGAATTTGTATATCAAAATTTTGAGTTACAAAAGTGCACTCCTTAATGATTTTAAACATTTCTTCTTGAGGGGTGGTGTGACTTTTGTTTTTTTTTTGTCCTTTATCATCTCTGCCTTGTAATCTGAAGTCGTTGGTAGTATCAGTCTTGACCATCAAGTGTCGATTTCCTCTCACGATTTGCTAGATCCTTCTGTTTTCTTTCTGGAGGATAAGGTTATTGGTATACCATTCAGTGGCATGCTTCTTTTTAGCAGTGTTTAAATTGCTTCATAGGGGACAGCTTGTCTGTGATTTATGCCATCCATTTGTGAAATGTGTGTAATCCCCAGACTTCCTGGGTCCAATGGTGGGGTGGAATGAAGTTTTGGTGCTTGAAGGGTTTCAAAGTGCCTGGGGGAAAAAGTCCTTTCATGGCCTGATAGCTGTTGATGGGGCTTTGGTGATTTAGAGTAGTAGTAGAGCCGGGGTGAATATGGTGAACAGAACAGCGATGTGGTCACCCTAGGGTTGAGAGAGGGGTATCATTGTAAGATTATCATTACATAAAATTACACTGAGTGTGTTTGGCTGTGTATGTGGGTCCTCTCACTAATTGCATGAGGTGGAGGGTTTGCTGAAATGATTTTGGTTGCAGTGTTTTATTTTTCCACCTGTCATAGGTTGAAAATTCTACAGCTGGCGTAGTGTTGGTGTCCACAGTTTATTACACTACGAGGGATTTGCAGTCCCGATGGTGTCCGACGGGGAGACTTCAGTATCGCCCCCTTCATTAGCCCATTCCCGTTCTATTGTAAATGGAGAGTTCCACCCCGTACTGCCAGTTGTTTCCCCATTCCTTGTACCCCCCACCCCTCAGCAACCTTACCCCACAAACACCTGCATTTTTATATCAGAATTGGTTATTTATAAAGAATTGCATTTTTGGGAACTGAGATATGGCACCAGACCCACAATGAAGATTTAAGAATTGTGTCTATTAGGGCTTTACAGGTGCTAGGGGCGGGATAAATGAAAGAGAATTTCTTCCCAGGGCAGAAACGTAAACAAAGTGAGAATAGCACAAGAGTGGCGGTTTCCCCTCCATTTTCGTCCTTTTCCCCCCTCCCTGTGCTCTTCGAAACACCCCTGACTCTGAAGATATAGTAAGTCTCAAGTCACTGAAAAGCCTCTTCCAGTAATTCTTTCTTGGACCATTGTCGGTGTTCACATTAGGTTCTCGTAAGCTTCCCAGGACCTTCAGAAAACCTACCCTTTGGCAATAGGGTTCCCCGGCAGTCTTGCCAGAGAGATTGTCCAAATCGTAATCCAGCCTTTTCCATTTTTGTCACAAGGCAATGACTTCATCAATTACCCTAGCACAGTCGATCCAATGAATGAGGTCTTGGTGGGCAAGTAGCCTCCCTGGTAGGCTGCTGGGTGTTTAGCGTTGCCATGTTATTTGTCTCAGCAACATTTGTTGGAGCTCTACGCTTTTCTTAAGCAGGTCCCACAGTATCTTCCAGAGGAAACATTGGATAGGAGGGCTTCTGGGTGCCTGGTTGGCTTCTGGCTCACTTACCTGTCTTTTGGTCTTGAACCTACAACCACCCAAAGCAAGCCTTAATCCCCTTCTTGGAGAGTCAATGCACGCTTGTGTTTATAGGCCTGATGCTAGACCTTGTATCTATCCCTAGAGCTGGCTTCTTACTTCCTTGACCCTCCATTATGTGCTCATTCCTCCTCTCACGTCACCCAGGCAACAAATAGCTTGTCTTACGATCTCTGGTACTCTCCCTATGCCTCCAAGGGGCTTTCCACTGCTCTCTCATTTCCTGCTTCTCTTCCCAATGGACCCCTCCTTCCTGCTTTGAACTTCTTTGCCCTGCTGGTTTCTTTTTTTCCCCACTTCTTCCCCCCTCCAACCTCTTCTGCTTCTTGTCTTCCTCCTGGGTGTTCTCCTCCAAGTTCCCTTTTCCTCCCTATTCCTGCATGTTCAGTTCCTTCAACCTATCTTGCTTTCTCACTTGTAGCTGCATCTCCAATTCCTCCTGCACCTCGGCTCACTCCTCTGCTACTCCACACTTACATTTGATGACTCTAACCTGGTAACCTTCTGATAATGATGGAACAGGTCATATATCACGGCTTAGGTGTAAAGGGCCAGCAGATCTAATTGCAACATTCTGGATCTGATTTCGTGAAGGGACAGTAGCAGTCGCATGAGCAATGTGGTGGTCTCCTGCCTTAGCCCCATGTGCTGTGGGGGGCATGAGAGGATACATATAGCCCTGGTCCCTGCATTATGCAGCAGGCTCTGGGCCTCTGCCCCCCTGAGTCGCCCCACCTGTATGTTAAGGACCAGGCATTCAGACCTTGGTATATACCCCCTTCCTTTAATCCTCCCCTTGAGGGCTTTAAGATGTCCCAGGCGATGATGATCTTTATTTTCAAATGGAATTATTTGTTTGGGCGCTCCTCTGTCCCTACTGTTAGTCAGCGACTGGTTCGGTTCGGTTGGGTAGGGTTTGGGATCTTGCTTGAGGAAATCAGTGATCCCGTACTTTCTCCTTGTAACTCACAACTCTGGCTAGATGCCCAGGTAATCCAGTTTTCCTTTGCCGCAGAGATCTTTCTGGGCTTTGGAGGAAGGTTGAGGTCTGACTTTGTCACATACCCTTCTCGTTTTCCTAACACCTCCTGGCCCCCTTCTTAAGGTTTGATCCTCCATAGGGTGTCAAGATAAAAAGACCCCATTGGCATCTAGTTTACCTTCCATGTTTTTGACCGTGTAGGAATATCGTGCAGACTCCAAAACCACTTCATAATTTTGAGTTTGTGTCTTTGTCCTGATAACCATGCAAGTAGTGCATGGCTATTGAGGAGTTTAAAGCGCTGTTCCGCTAGGTGATATTTCAGGGCCTTTACTGCACACTTAAGGGCCAAGCATTCTATTTCAATTAAGCAGTATTTTCGCTCTCTGGAGAATAGTTTCCTATTGATGTAACGGAGCGCACGCGCTTTCCCCTGTACTTCCTGAGGGAGCACCACCCCAACCCCCATCTTTATAAGCATCAGTTTGTAAAATAATCTAATTTTAGGTAGTCTGTCACTTTGAGGATTACACCAAACCTACTTTAAAAAAGAGAATGTGTATTTCGCATATTGAGTTTTTTGAGGCATGAGTACTTGAGCATGTCTGTAAAGGAACTACAGGAACTAACTTTCTCAGAGGGGGAATGTTATAAATTGTCTGTATTAGCTGGTCAACTTTAAAATTTTGTATATTGTGAAACATGAGCCCGGGGGCTGAACGGGACAAACAGTCAACATAAAAGGGGAAGACTAGAGTCAGAAGCCGTGGGAATTAGCAGAATAGAATACTTTCCAGTCCTCGTTTGAAGCTGGAGAATGATGCACACGTTCTCAAGTCAGGGGGAAGAGCATTCCAAAGTCTTGAGGCTGCAGGTGGGTAAGACCCAAGTGCTACACATGCAAGTTTGGTTTGTGGGCTTGCTAGAAGGAAGGTGTTATTGGATCGCCGTATTTTGCTAGCTGGTAACCAAGAAATGCCGTTGGACAGGTACTTGGGCCCTTGCCCAAACAGACATGTGATGCAGTGGACGCGAAACAGAATCCTGCTGCTCACTGGGAGCCAATGCAGGTTCTTCTGGCTGCTGAAACAGTCAGTTCTTTGCAACCCTTCCACAATGCGTACAGTATTATTTTGGAGGACCTGGAGCCGGGAGGGCTCTCCCATTGTGATGCCTGGCAGGAGGCTAGCACAATAGTCCAACTTGGCCCCTATAACAGCACAAGCTATAGTGGCACAATTGGTGTTCTTAAGAGAGGGACGAAGCTGGCCCAACAATTTCAGGTGGTAAAATGTGCTGGAGACCAAGCGGTTAAACTGTGCTTTCATAGAAAGATCCTGATCCAGAGTTACTCCTTTGGGCTGGTTCTTGATGGTGCAGCCTGCAATATGGAATTGCTGGTATTTCTGGCTTAGCTTGCACAGTTGTGCTGTTGTCCCCACAACCATGAGTTCAGTTTTAGATTCGTTGAACGCAAGCTTATTTGCTCACATCCAGGTTTGAATCAGACCATAGGTGCGATTGACAGTGTCAGAGTCCAAGGCATAGACCCCAGAGAGCGGAACAAGGCACTGTGTGGCATCAGCGTAGTTTGCATAAATGATGCCAGCTTGTCACGTCTCCCATTAAGAACCGCACGACCACATGCCCCACACCACACCTAACAACAAGAGCAGTCCTTGCACATAGAAAGAACCAGCAGATTGCCTGGCGTAGGAGGACACCAGCCTGTAGCCCCGGCGTCTACCGTCCTTTGTTTCGCTGGCAGTTACCATGGAGGCGCGCTCACGACTGGTCACGCCCACGGAGACTCCCACGGCAACGAACATCCAGCGTCCCGTGATCACGTGATCACGTCACGTCTCACACGTCCATGAGACACATCACGTGGTTACTTAATCAGTTTAAAAGCATCTTGGCAACGTGGGTACAGCGCTTCACAGCTGATCTCTTGAGGATTGTTTAGCGCTTTGGTTTACCTGTTTATGATCACGGATTTTGCGACCTCGGACTGTTCTTCGGATTTGTCTTGCCTGCCCCTCGGATTTCTGTTTCTTGGATTCCGTCTTGTTCCCCCGGCTCCTTGACTTTGGAACTCTCTTGGACTGCCTTTGAATTATCCTCTCTGAACCTAGAATCTTGGAACTTGGTTTTTACCTTCTTGCCTTGCTGGTCCATCTACACCAGACCCAGGTGTGTCTCACCTTCGAGCCTTGCAGAACGCCTATTTCACCACCATCAACAATCTGTGGCTCTTACCACATAGGACCCTACTTGCAACACTCCTGGGTAAGCCTTGTTAATACTGATTGTTACCCGTACCAATTGCACTGCTCCTGTTTAACCATTAACCATTGCCTTGCAGCGGTCAGGGGTCCTTCCGGCGTTCCTGCTACCTGATTGACGGCTCAACACACCTGTGGCCTCAAAGATTGCACAGACAGTGTATCCTTTCTGTCTGTGCGGTACTTGGGGACGGAGGTTCAATAATCTGCATGACCATCAAGATCAGAACAGACTGTGAAGCCGTCCTGGTCGTCCAGATTATGGATACCTCCTCCGGGGACCCTGTGGCCGCTCTAATGCAAGGGGTTGCGGCCCTTAGGACCGACATGGCTGCAGCCACAACGGCCATCCACCATAGACTCGATGCCCTACAAAGCACACGTGCCCCTTTACCCGCAGATGCCGAGTTCGGCGACCCCACCCCCCCAGATCCGCCTGCACATCCGCCCACAGCACCCACAGTCCCCACTCCAGTGGTCCTTCCAACCTCCTTTCCTCTTGCTGCCCCCGAACGTTATCAGGGGGATCCCAGGAAATATCGTACCTTTCTCAACCAGTGCAAACTTCACTTCTTGTGTAGACATCAGCTTTTTCCTGACTCTGTTACCAAAGCAGCTTTTCTTCTTTTTCACCTGTCGGGTGTAGCGGCCATTTTGGCGAACCCATTACTAGAGAGCGATCACCCTGCTCTATATAATTTCGATCTACTGGTGACAGAAATGGCAAAGGTTTTTGATACCAGGTATAAGGCACAATCCCTAGATCTGGAATTGCTTGATCTTACACAGGGAAAACAAACTCTGATTGATTACATCACCCGTTTCAATCAATTGGCTGCAGAGACCTCGTGGCCTGAAGAAAAGAAAGCCATAGTGTTCTACCCTGGTCTCTGTAGCCACATGAAAGACACTCTTTCTGTAGTACCGGCTCTTCCCTCAGTCTTCCCTGAGTTGGTGGACCTGGCCCTACAGGTGGACGCTCGCAGGTCCGAGAGGAAAGCAGAGATGGTTTTTTCCAATCAGACACTCCCAGCCCCATCCATCTCTACTCCGGAACCCATGCAAATCGGCGGGATCCGGAGTCCCATCACTCAGGCCGAACGGGAACGTCGGAGAACCGATAACGCCTGTTTCTACTGTGGTACTTTAGGGCACTATGTTAAAGAATGTCCCCGCCGCCCTAAAAATAAAACATCGGGTTTTCAGAAGGCTCGCCCCTAGGCATGGGGGTACGGGCGAGTCCTTCTCTGACCCCCAATGAACCTGTATTTGGTCCCATCAGACCGATTGCGGTCCAAGCCCAGTTGAAACCAGCCGGAGATTTGGCACACTCAGTACAGATTGTGATCGACTCCGGAGCCACTGGCTGCTTTATTGATATTTCGCTGGCTCACGACCTTAATCTACCCTTGATCAAGAAAAAGTATCCAGAGCCGGTACAAGCGGTCGATGGTACCTCACTTGTCTCTGGTCCCATTGAGTACCAGACTGCTCCCATGTTAGTGGTGATTCAGGGCACGCACCAAGAGACGCTAGCGTTTGATCTCATTTCCACGCCGCAGTTCGGTATCATTTTAGGCATTCCGTGGCTCAGACAGCACAATCCCTTGATTAACTGGGGCAATGGACAGGTCACCTTTGAATCTGAAGTTTGCCAACTCTTCTGTTTGATCGAGTCCGCTACGATTTCATCCCCGGCCACTGTCCTTGGGGCTATGGCCTCCGCCAGCCTTGAGGAGACAGATCCATCTATGAACGTCCCACACACTGTGGGGACCATTACAGCTGGGATCCCCGCTGTCTGTCATGAATTCCGAGAAGTCTTTGACAAAGTCACGGCAGAAGGCCTACCACCACATCGACCCTATGATTGCCCCATTGATTTGGTTCCTGGGGCAACTATACCAAAGGGCAGAATATACTCCTTATCTCCATCGGAAGAGTTGGTACTCAAGGAATACATCCAACAAGCCCTACGCCTAGGTCGCATACGACTCTCTAGCTCTCCAGCTGCTAGTCCGATTTTTTTTTTTGTGCCCAAGCAGGAGGGTGACTTACGTCCCTGTGTTGATTACAGACGATTGAACGCCGTTACCATCAAGAATCGGTATCCCTTACCCCTCATCTCCACGCTTCTAGACCGATTGACCAAGGCATCCATCTTTACTAAGTTGGATCTTCGGGGGGCGTACACCTTGGTTCGTATGCGTAGCGGAGACGAGTGGAAGACGGCATTTTGTACTCGACAAGGGCTGTTCGAGTACACTGTAATGCCTTTCGGTCTCTGCAATGCTCCCGCTACGTTTCAACGCTTTGTTAACGAAGTATTCTCTGACGTCTTAGACATTTTTGTTGTGGCCTACCTAGACGATATATTGATATTTTCGTCCTCACTGGAGGAACACATAGGCCATGTCATAGAAGTCCTAACTCGGCTAAAAAGACATTCCTTGTACGCCAAACCCGAGAAATGTGTGTTTCATACTAGGGAAGTAGAGTTCCTAGGCTTTCTTATTACACCTGGAGGTCTATCCGTGAACATGTCCAAAGTCCGTGCCATCATCGACTGGCCCGCTCCGACCTGTCTCAAACAGCTCCAGTCGTTTCTGGGCTTTGCCAACTTTTATCGGCGTTTCATTGCCGGTTTTTCATCCATTGTTTCATCACTGACTGCCTTGACCAGTCCTCGGGTCCAGTTTTGTTGGACCTCAGAACATCAACGTTCTTTTGATACACTCAAAGCTAGATTCACCACAGCTCCTGTACTGCAGCATCCCGACCCCGAACTCCCGTTTGTTTTGGAGGCCGATGCCTCTTCCTTTGCATTAGGCGCAGTGCTCTCCCAACCCTGTCCCTCCACGGGTCACTTGCATCCTGTAGCATTCCACTCAAGGAAATTCACACCTTCCGAGTCTCATTACACAGTCACCGAGAAGGAGTTACTGGCCATTAAGGATGCATTACTGACCTGGCGACACCATCTCATTGGGGCCAAACATCAAACCGTGGTTTACACAGATCACAAAAACCTGCAGGACCCGGCCTCCCTTAAATGTTTGAACAGCAGACAAGTGCGTTGGCACCTGTTTTTTGCCGCCTATGACTTCGTGGTAAAACATAGACCAGGGCTTTCACATGGTAAGGCTGATGCTTTATCTCGCTCGCCCGGAGGGGATTCTTTGCCCCTATACCCAGATACTCTTCTGAACGAAGGTCATGTCATATGCATGTGCACTCCTTCTTTCTCCATGCTAACTCTCATCCGACAGTGGGTTTCACATCATCCACAAACACTAACAGAATGGGATTTGGTACTTCAGGAAGGGTTGCCCTTCATACAAGATAAGTTATTCCTCCCCACTAGCGATGTACGTAACCAGGCACTTGCTTGGTCTCACGACGCGGCCATCAATGTGCATCCTGGACAGCACCGCACCTTGGAGTTACTAAAGAGATGGTGTTGGTGGCCATCTATGAGGCGCGACGTGCAACATTATGTAAACACTTGCTCCATCTGTGCATAGTGCAAGACACGCAGGGGTCGTCCCGTGGGTCTCCTTCAGCCCCTACCTATTCCTCCCAGACCATGGCATACGGTCTCTATGGACCTTGTTACAGATTTGCCTCGCAGACCAGGGTACGACTCCATCTGGGTGGTAGTCGATTCCTATACTAAGATGGCCCGTTTCATTCCTTGTCCCGGGATTCCCTCAGCCCCTGCTATGGCTCAACTATTCTTCAAGTCGATCTTCTGTCTCTTTGGTCTTCCTCAAGTCATCGTATCCGATCGCAGTACGCAGTTCACATCCTGTTTTTGGCAGGCCTTTACCAAGATCCTTGGCATTGATGCCCGCTTCTCCTCAGCCTACCACCCGGAGAGCGATGGCCAAACCGAGAGGAACAGTACCTGTGATGCCTGACCCTTCAGTATCAGGATACATGGCTGAACCTGCTCCATTTGGCTGAATTTGCATACAACAATGCCTGGCATTCCTCCACCGGGTTCTCTCCCTTCTATTCACTCTATGGGCAGCATCCTCGTTCTCTCCCTCTCCCCGATTTTTCTTCCTCCTCCACTCCCGCCGCCAATTTTTGTGCTCGGGATCTGCAATCTATCCATGCCCAGACACTGGTTTATTTGTGGGAAGCCCAAGCCTCTATGAAAACCAAGGCCGACAAGAAACAGGTGGCAGCTCCTGTTTATCAGGTTGGGGACCGTGTTTGGCTGTCGACTCGCCATTTGCGGATCCCTGGTTGCCGGAAACTGTTGCCATGGTTTGTCGGTCCCTACAAGATTTCACATGTTCTGAACCCGTTAGCCCTACGGCTCTCTATTCCCTCTTCCTGGCATATCCACCCGGTGTTCCACACTTCCCTACTCAAGCCTCGTGTTTCTGCCACCCGGATGGTTCAATCTCCTACCCCTGTTTCTGTGTCCTCCCCGGATACGTATGAGATCAGTGCTATTCTGGGTTCTCGTCTCTGCAGGGGTCGCCTCCAGTATCTGGTTGACTGGTTGGGGTATGGCCCTGAAGAACGTTCCTGGGTTCCCTCCCGGGACGTCCATGCCGCGGGACTGGTTGCTCGCTTTCATCGGGATAACCCGTCCAGCCCACGGGGTCGTGGGCCTTTGAGGGGGGGCTCTGTCATGTCTCCCATTAAGAACTGCACGACCACACGCCCTACACCACACCTAACAACAAGAGCAGTCCTTGCACATAGAAAGAACCAGCAGATTGCCTGGCGTAGGAGGACACCAGCCTGTAGCCCCGGCGTCTACCGTCCTTTGTTCCGCTGGCAGTTACCATGGAGGCGCGCTCACGGCTGGTCACGCCCACGGAGACTCCCACGGCAACGAACATCCAGCGTCCCGTGACCACGTGATCACGTCACGTCTCACACGTCCATGAGACACATCACGTGGTTACTTAATCAGTTTAAAAGCATCTTGGCAATGTGGGTACAGCGCTTCACAGCTGATCTCGATGATTGTTTAGCGCTTTGGTTTACCTGTTTATGATCACGGATTTTGCGACCTCGGACTGTTCTTTGGATTTGTCTTGCCTGCCCCTCGGATTTCTGTTTCTTGGATTCCGCCTTGTTTCCCCGGCTCCTTCACTTTGGAACTCTCTTGGACTTCCTTTGGATTATCCTCTCTGAACCTAGAATCTTGGAACTTGGTTTTGACCTTCTTGCCTTGCTGGTCCATCTACATCAGACCCAGGTGTCTCACCTTCGAGCCTTGCAGAACGCCTGTTTCACTACCACCATCAACAATCTGTGGCTCTTACCACATAGGACCCTACTTGCAACACTCCTGGGTAAGCCTTGTTAAAACTGATTGTTACCCGTTACCCGTACCAATTGCACTGCTCCTGTTTAACCATTGCCTTACAGCGGTCAGGGGTCCTTCCGGCGTTCCTGCTACCTGATTGACGGCTCATCACACCTGTGGCCTCAAAGATTGCACAGACAGTGTATCCTTTCTGTCTGTGCGGTACTTGGGGACGGAGGTTCAATAATCTGCACGACCATCAAGATCAGAACACAGCTGCATCCAACTGATTGAATAATGGCAGCGTAAAGATGTTAAAGAGTGTCAGTGACACACATGAGCCTTGTGCAACGCTGCAAGTAACCAGAACTCCTCTGCTTTAAAGTCCTGAAAGTAGACTCTAGCCTTCCGATCTGAAATATGACTTTACCCAGCTTGCAGCTGCAGTGGAGAAGTATGCTGTGCCATATAACCTGTATATGTAAGTAGGGAGTGATCGACTAGGTCAAACGCTGCGGACAGCTCCAACAGCATAAGCATGGCTGTGTTACTCTTCCCAATGATGTTAAATAGGTTTGTTTTCAAGTCAAGGAGGGTTGATTCTGTGCTGTGGACCCGTTGGAACCCTGATTGTTTCTGTCCCAAAATATCATGACCCTGCAAGAACTCCTCAATTTGAAGCTGCACCACCTTATCTAGTATTTTCAGAAGGTAAGGTACATTTGTAATTGGCCGGTAATTACGTGGTATGCTAGCATCCAACGAGGGTTTCCTAATTAGTGGGGAAATCCAGGCTTGCTTGATCTCAGTGGGTACAGGAGTTTCCCTAAAGGATGCATTCAAAAATCTGGTAATTACAGGGAACAACTGCCGGGCGTCAAGCTCGATTGTGAGGGCTGCGCAAATGTCGTTTATTTCGAACTTCACCCAGATATTGTTCGCTAATCGGTTGGAACTCAAATCTTGGGCATTGATCAGTGGCCATTGATGGTACTGAATGGTGTCAGCCATTATGCCAGTCTCCCCTTTGGCAGCAATATCTTTTTGTATGTTCAGCTGTTTGTTTATCATGGTTTCTTAGATGGATAGACACCATGTGGACTGTTTAGTGACCTGTGACGTGAGTGCACAGGCTCCTCCCAGTTCTTTAAGAATTCTGAAAAGTTCTCTGGAACTGGAGGATGCTCTTACAATTTTCTGATCATAAAAGCATCTTTTCGCATTGGAGTTTGCTGCTTTATATGCTTAAGCTGCAATAGAATAAGTATTCTTTTCTTCTATAAGTAAGTTCTATTCTATTGTTTCAGGGCTTTGGCCTTATTAGTTTTCAGTGACTGGATTTTTGTTGAAAAACACTTTTTATTATGCTGAATTCTCGCTTGGCGTGTCTTCATCAGGGCCAAGCAATTGACAGCATTCTCAAGTGTACTGGAATATGCTGCAGCCCGTTCTTTGGATGTGTTAAAGTTGGGCAGATTGTTAGTCATAGGTGAAATAAAAGCAGACATATTCGCAGCAGTAAGCTTACAGGGATTCCTGTAAGATATCAGCCCTTTTCAGGTCTGTCTTTGTGGTAAATGGGTGTCTGCAGATTCCATTCCAAGAGATAGTGATCAGTCTAGGGGCAGGGATTACAGCCTACATCGTCCAGGGTGAAGTTCTGGGTAGGAAATCAGTCCAGTATCCTTCCTTGGTCATGGGTAGGCAATGTGATGTTCTGATGAAAACCCATGTCAAATAGTATGGATTTAACTAAACGAGAGTGGGTATCATAGTTATCCAAAAAAACAAGATTAAAGTCACCCATAATAAGGGTTCTTGATCTTGGCTTGAGGCTGGGTGAAATCAGATCGTATAGATTAATCATAAATTCTGGGATACTGTGTGGGGGGCCTATATATAATATATATATCTCTATCAATAAGAAGAAAAGAGGAGAAGGGGGAGACAGCACTCTCCGCGGATCAGATAACAAGATCCAATCAAACGTAATGCGCAACTCATACGGGGAAAAGGTCCTAAAATATGTTTCATGGATTAAACACAAAAATATGTAAACAAAAAGCACGGCTGGGAAAGCAGCAGCGATAACAGAGACAGGACGCCCGTGGGCACGACCTGCTAACAATGCGTTTCACGCTCAACTGAGCGCTTGGTCACGTAAAGGAAAGCAGGACCAAAGCATAATTATAAAAACATGTAGTCCTTTTGCTGTGTCAATGGAACTTAGTAGGTGGATAAATGGCAGCCATGCTAGAATGGAAGGGCAGCAATAGCCAGCAATGGAAACCTGGAAGAATACCAAAGGGAAACAGACAAAAAGAAATAATGTCTGTTATCTATATAGTGCATAGTGCACGAAATGCAAAAACAATGTTCAAGTGGTAAAATAAAAACCAGGAATAAAGTCTAGGCCACATAGTCCAAACCAAATGCACCCAAAGTTCCACTGCAGATTCCTGGTCGAGTTGGAGAGGTCCAATAAACATAAGCACGTAATGCATTGAATGGATTAAATTGAAATTACACGTACAATGGAAGAATAAATGTACATGAGTATCAATAAATAAAAACATGAGACCACCATTTGAGACCACCAAGCTGAAAAACCAGTCAGTATGCCATACTGGGACAGAGAGTGGATAGAGTAAAGTGCAAGTAAGAAATGGCAGCATTAATTTGTGCAAAAATGCAAAACCAAAATACCAGCATCTACATGTGCAAAATTGCAAAATACATCTCTAGCCATAGAATGAATACATAATAACTGGAGATAACAACATTGGTAAACCTGACACAAGCAATGGGAAAAAGATGGCAGCCTCAAAAATACAAAACAAAGATGGAAAAATGTGCCTGTGCAATGGTGCCAAGTAAGACCCTGTGAATAAAATTCAACCAAAGAATCACAGCAACAAGAAAAAATAAATAAAAATGGAAAGAAAAAAGAACTACAAGGAAAAAATTTGTTTGTTTTAAAATAAAGCTAATTTCCTGCAATATCGTGACTACAGCAGCTGAAAAATTAGACCAAAAACGGTCTAAAGAAAAATAAGACCACCGATAAAATGAGGTGGAAAAATAATACACACATGCCAAGGATAGGACAGTGAACAAAGATAAATAGCAAAAAGACGCATCTAAACAAGCAATGAAATCAAAAAGCATCAGAAAAGGAAGGCAAACCCATATAAATATAATGATAAGCCTCAGGTACCCAAAAACGTATATAGCTCCTCATCCAAGTTATGACCATTAGGAGACTTAGTGTCAAAGTCCAAGATTAATCTCGTCTCCAATTGTCTTAACTTTAAAACACGGTCTCCACCCCTAGGATGGATTGGAACGTGTGCCACTTCAAAATATTTTAGCAAATTCAAATCATTCTCATGTTCCTGCACGAAGTGCTTAGCCATAGGGTATGCGGGATCCAAGTTTTTTATCGCCCTAAAATGCTGCAAGATCCTTAATTTGAGCTTGCATGTGGTACTCCCGATGTACCACTTCATGCAGGGACACAAGAGAACGTAAACAACAAAAGAAGTATCACAATTCATAGAATACTTGATAGTCTGGTTACATTTGGTAACCGGATGTAAAAAAGATTTGCAAACAGTGGCATGAGCACAGGCTTTACATTTAAAATATTTAGTAAAGCCAATGGGGGAGACCGCCAGCCAAAATAAATAAATAAATATATATATATATATATATATATATATATATATATATATATATATATATATATATATATATAATGAAAAGTATTCTGTGTTCTATTAGGATTCATTTCTAGTTTAGCCCATACTACTTCAGTCTGCTATTGCAACGTCTCTACTGTCCAGGTCTGCAGGGACCTATTATGGATCAGGACCACTCCTCTGCCTTTCCCATTTGTTCGGTCATCTCTTAGGATGTTAAATCCTTCGGGTACTGCAAGCGTCAGTGCAGGACCTGCTGCATCATGCAGCCAAGATACTGTGCATACTGATGTAGTCCGCTACCTCGATGGAATGTTTGAGGGACCTTGTATTAAGGTGCATGCATTTTAGATTCCCCTCATACACCGGTGTGAGATTTATTTATTAGGTGTGGTCCTATTGACGGCATTGTCCTGAGTTATAGTATTAGAAACTGTAGGACAGGAAACAATATGGTTGTTAGCCCCTTCCTCAGATACCGTTCTTGGATTATTCAGTATAACTGGCTCCACTAATGTATCAGCATGGTTAGATGATATCTACATTTTATTTCCCAGCAAAAAATGGTTCGGGACTGTGGTATTTTCCGTAGGCAAACCCTCTGAATCACCATCTGCGAAGATGTGACTAGCAGAAGGCGAAACAGAGAGCTCAATGGATGTATGTTTACAAGGGGCAGTGTCTTTTAAAGAATCATCATGCGGCCGAGTTGGCTGAATGCCTGATTCATTCTCTTGCAAAGTTACCTGGCATGACAGTGTCAGGCCCATTCGAAGATATTTCTGAAGAATATCTGTCGCTGTGCTCCTGTGAGGAGCAGCAAGGACAACCACATACATGGGATTGAAGAGAGGAATGCCGAAACACTGCGATTTGTTGCAAACTGGCGAAAACCAGCCTCGCTCACACGCGAGCGCTGACGCGCCGCCAGTGGAAATATGAACTATAGGAGATATGGGCAATGTAATTTCAGTAATCTAATGTAGCAGCCAAAGAGGAAATGCTCGACAGTAAAGCACTCGTCCACAAAGCAAGGTGAATAGTGGATTACTTTCCACTGGAGTAAGTTTAAGCCTTTCTTGGTGTTGGATAATGCCGCCTTCATTGACGGCTGCCACCTTTTCTATTTGTGGTCTCACTTTTTTCCACTGCAAACCATGAACCCCAGGTTCTTGACCTTTTTTGATATGGCCAGGCCATCCTTGAGGTGCTGACTTCCACTTTTTTGGTGTGGGTCTAGACTATTAGAGCAGACCCAAGCAGATGTTATTACAAAGTGGCCGGTAGGGCTGTCCTGATGTTCTTGGTCCTGCTAGGACCATTACTAGTGGCTCCTCTGGTGTACATGCATTATTGAATAGAGATAGTCACTCAGAAGAGAATCTCCTAGAGACCTTGTCCCCAAGAACTTGCTTCCAAAGTAGAAGACAGAGGATATTCATCTGTTGCCTAATTATGAATTGGATTGCAGCACCGCAGCCTGTCAGATTAAAATTGCTGACTTGACACCAGAAAGGATGTTTAAAAGAAGTCATGTGAATATGCCTACATGTTGGTGGTGCAAACATGCAACTGGTACACTATTACATATGCTGTGCAACTGTCAGATGTCGAGTCTTTTTGGGGACAAGATGAGGGTATAAATTGAACCCTCCGCTCAGATGTGCTGAGTATGTCACCAACGTTTCATCTTGGATGGTGAGGAGGGCCCTTTCAGCAGAAGGTTTTATTCTGCAGAGATCTGATGCTTGTCAAGAAAAATTGTTCCCCTATTTCGGAAATCTCCTTGCCCCATCCTAGAATCAACCTATGCATAGAGTTTCCCTTTTATGTGATGTGTTTTGTAGACGGTAATTTAAGTACATGTTTATGGGCCCGATTACGAGTTTGGCCGTATTCCGGCAGTAAATCCACCGAAATACCACCAAACTCAATTGGTCCTGTGGAGTTGCCACAGGATTACAAGTGGTGGTAATTCCCCATAGGATTCCATGGGGATTTTTGAAGGATTTAATGCTATTGCAATTACTCTGCAGTAAATCCTCTGAGCGAGACAACGGGAGATGCTGAAAAAGTCGGCAGATTTACCACACTGTATTTCCTCTGGTGGTAGATATGCCATAAATTATCATTTGGAGGTGCAGGAAAAGTGGCGGTTATGGAATAAACAACACTTTTTTCCTGCACCACCAACCTTGTAATGAGGCCCATCTTTATTGTAAAATGTTTTGGTGTCTTCTCTGAATAAAAATATTTGAATGTAAAGGAAATGGCACAAAGACTTTCACATTTTTGAATTTTTAAGAGGGGTGAGGTGGATGCCCAAGGCCCCAGCTTCTTCCCCTGAATATATGCAGGATTTTAGGGATGAAGTTAATGCTTGCCAGGTTACTGAGTGATTCCGTTTTCAACACATACTCCAACTCGTACCTTTCACTAAAGTTATTTAATGAAAGGTGTCAGTTCGGGGGACATATGACCAGACCATTCTTTCCTGCTTTTTCACAAGTATATGTCCAGAATCTTTTCTACATAGTGTTAGTCATAGGTAAAGGTTTGAAAACTTGTCACCAGTGTTCATGTTTAGGAGTCTTCTATAGCATCAAGTGCTACCTGGTAACCACTTCAATGCACTTGTCTGAGAAAAACCGGCCAGGATAAATGGTAGTGCCAGGGGTCATCCGGAAAGAAACTAGAACGGATGAGTGAATGTGTTCTCCTAGGGTCCATCCCCTTTGCCACTTACTTATGGGAGATAGTCGCATATGGGATGCATGGAGCATTATCCTGAGTGGCTTTAAATTGAAAATAAAACAAGCTGATTGGCACATGCGTGACAGTGGCTATGCCCACCACAGATCCTCCCTAGCGCGTGGTCCCTGCCCCACCTGTATGTCCTGTGCACGAACGCAGCAGGAGGAGCAGGAGGATTTGGCGAGCGGCTGCATGTTTTAATACACTCAATAAATGTTTTATTTTTTGATATATTCCCTTGCATCAATGACCTGAGAGTTGCGGTGTAGGCACTGTCCGCTGTTGTCAAGCGGAGGTGGATCCGCATTTCCTTTGCTTACAGTTGATTTACTGCTTTGCAATTCCTTCTCCCACAGGGCCCTGCTGTCCTCCGCAGCAGGATGTAGTCGCGCAGCCAGTTTGGCGCGGGCCGATACGGTGCAACCACTTTGGCTGCTGTCTGGGCTGAAATGCGGGGGGGGTTCTGTTTTTTTATCGTCAACCTTCGTAGGAGTTTCTTGTCTTAAGCAACAGAGCGGCAAGCACATTTATCTTTTCACAGGCACCCTGGCGAGGTGACCTGTTTGCAGACTTATCAAGCTGTTAGGAGTTCTCTAACCGCCATCTTGGGAGATAAGCGGCACCAGCCTCATGGCCGTGCAACCGGTGAGGTGTCTGTCCAGCCTGATCTACTGCAGCCACCTGGGATTACCCCGTTGGACTAGTTTCAGGCTCCGGGAAGACCTGCGATGCCTAACGGATGAGACTGCAGTCTGGGGTAAACATTTCAAGTTTCAATCTTCTAACCAGCAATAAAGTAAATCACCACCTCCATTTTCCAAATGCACACAAGACACCATTTGTTACTCTGCAAGAGTCAAGTCACTACCTAATGGCTTGGGGTGAGTGCACTTTTTGAAGCCACCTTAGTCGAGCCCTGAAACTGAGCTTACAAGCTCTCAAGTGAGCCAGTTCCATCAGAGTAGCAATCCCAGTGTATTCACATTCTTGTTGCCAAGATTGGGGACTTTGTGCAGTCTCTGACAGAAATGCATAAGAAACCCAAGGACCTTCTTTGGCCAGTCAGTCGTTAAATTTTTGCTATGAAATGCTTGCTGCACCACTGTTGTTGGCAACCACCACCACTGTAACTAACAGTGGCACTGCTGCTGACCTCTGGCCCGCAGGGGCTTTGATTCCATTACCATGCAGTGCTAGATTTCAGCCGAGCGTGGACTGGCATTGCTACAGGCATGAGCTTGCCTGCCACACCACAGTCTATATTGGCCATGGTAGTGGAACCCACGACATTGCTTCTGAGGCCTGCATTGACACACATAGACATACACCCGTACACACATCGATTTAAAGGCCCCACGCGGAACACAAGTCCACCTTAACAGGAAGAGTCATTCCTGAACACATTCAGGCCGATAATGACTTCTCCTCCCATGCACAGTTTTTCAAAGACCCAATTGCTCATATGGTTCCCCTGGTGGCACCTTCTCCGGGGATACCCTCCAGCCTGAGAATCGCCAATGCTACAGGAGCGGCTTTATCACTGGCTACAACATATACTTCAATATCGATGCATCCTCCAGCCCACACATCCTACACTAGAAGGAAGAAACGCCACAACACTCATCTGAAGGAGCCACCCTGGTAATCCAATACATCAATGAAAAGGACCTTCCTCACCAAGTGAAAGTGTTTCACTTGTGTATGCTGAGGGGGCAGGAGGGGATGGACTTTTTGAAACGTTGAGACACAAGCAAGAACCTTTTTAAAGGGGTCGGGGGTGTTGGCCATATTATCTGGGGGATGGGGTTAAGACTGGCATACCTTTTGTAAGTGGATGAACTGAAGGAAGCCCCGAAGCCTTGGCATTCAATGAAAGTGACAATAGAAGGCTAGATGTAAAGTCAAGGACACCTGTGGATGAGAAGCTCTGTCTGAGGTCTTGCTCATCCGCCCAGTCTCCAGTTGTTGCTGCAGCACTGGTTCACAGCAGGAGGCGACGCAACGCATGTATACATCGTCACTATACCATCTGCTAAGAAAGTAAAGGTGCCAAATGCCTTGATTTTTAGGAAAAGCTGTTCAGTAACTAATCTCTGCAGTTGAGGCAGATTAACAGTGAACCATTCTAGCGTCCTGCAATCTTAAGTTGCATACTGACACCACAAAGTTCCCGGATGACCCTCCAGCCCTCTACTGAGAAACCAGAGGCTTTCTTGGCCGACATCACTGTTATGAAACAAGTAGAGATGGACATGTTGGAGGCAGAAGCCAGGCATGCCGCTGATGGTAACCAAGGGATGCGCATTGGACTGGATGCCTGCCTCAGAAATGTGATGGAGGCAGAGTTTCTCCAGGATTTAGGGACTTCAAGCCTGCTCAGGGACTCATTCGGTGAGACTCTTCCACTTGCCCGTAGTTCAGGAAGAGGCAGAGGACAACTAAGAAGTTCTTCACCTCTTCTTCCTTCACAACTGACAACATGAACTGTTGGCTGACAACAAAGTAGCACACATCTCTGTTTGGGCACAGAGTTCTGGTGTACTCCTATGTCCCGTCCGCTTTCCTCCATACTGTATGGGCGTCCCTCGTTAGGGATGGGAAACTGAACCTTTTTCACCAGAATAAATTGTCGTCCCCTTTAAATTTAGATGCGCACAGGGGCGTGGCCCTGGGATCATGCGCTCCCCTGTCTTCGCCCACCAGCGTCACTCCTCAGTCCTCTTTTCTTGCATCGACTGGAGTGGACCCCTTTCACCAGCGCTCCTGGATTAGGCCTCCGACCTTGTAATTCCACGCACTCTTCCCCAGAAGAAGTTATTCTTTTTCTCTTTTTTTTCTTTCCAATTGTCCGGTATTGCTCTGTCCACTGGTGCCATGCTCCTCCCCGGCGCATGTCGACGACGACGGGCTTCAGCAAGTGTCCAACCTGCGAGAGTCTCTCTCCTACGCCTGACTCCCCCGACCCCCCCCCCCCCAACGCACTCTCCCTCTGGTGCCTTGGTTGACCCCGACCACGGCTGAATGGGTTTGTCAGGTGGAGAGAGCTCTTCGAAGAATCACCCAAAACATATGTAAGAAGGAAGACCAGGCCCAAGGTAGAGTATCGTCTTTTCACCCAATATTTTTTCACCAAGAGCTTTTTCATCTAAAAATGTTCATTGAAAGATTTTTTAATTGAAAAAATCTTCCACTGAATATTTTTTTATCGAAAATATATGGATGTATGTTTGGGTGGGGTAAAGGGTTCAATTTGGAAAATGGTTTGGGCCCCCCCATTACATTTATTTTTATTTGGGAATGTTTGGGGTGTTTTTAAGAGCATAAAAAGGGGGTTTGGGGGCAACCCCTAATTTAAAGAAAAACAAAAAATATTTGGTATACAGGTTTTCGGTGAATAGTGTTATTAAACTGCATTAGGTAAAAAAAAAGCGGTAACAAAAATTTGATAAATTCCTTGGGTGAAAAAATAATGGGTGAAAAGACATGTAACCCCAAGGTAGGATGAACTGTTCTCCTCTGCACCCCGTAAGGGTGACTCATTCACCGGGAAGAACCTGAGCGGGAGGGACCCCCCAGGTCCTAAAATAAGCAAGAAGACCAAGGCTACTCCAGCTACCGGCCAGCAGGGCGAGGCGTCACAATATTCTACCGGTCGTACCACTGTAGGGCAGCAAGGCTCTTTCACCGGGCTCCAACCCGAGGGGCATTGCCCTACTACTAGACCCATGTCTGAGCCGGGGTGAGTGTACGCAGCACTACCGGCACCAGGGCCGAGGGCACACCGCCTCCCAGGTCTCGACCTTTGGTCCAGGGAAGGTCTCAGCCTTTCGCTTTTCAGCGTGCAGGTAGAGACTGGGCCCAGCTCAGCATCCACCACGCCTCTGGCACGGAGCAAGACAAGATGGCCGCTGCACCAGACAAAATGGCGACTCACCCGTGTCGCCTTTTCCGCTCGGAGATCAGGCTGGGGAGCGCGCATCCAGATGGGATTGGACAACGCCAGTTACCTGGGCCACGTCCTACCCCTCCACTTCGAAGGGTAGGTACGCATCCCCCCGCATGGCGAGTCAAGGGCCGCCCAGAACACCGCAGCCTCGGGCTCCGGCCCCTACTCCGTCAGCTGCCCCTGCTTGCGAGGATATGTTCTTCGAGAAGTTCCTCACCCTCATGAGATCACCACAGATGGGCACCATCCTCCGGGATGGAATCCGGGACATGCTCCCCCTGTGTACAGCCCCAAGCTCCCGCTGGTGTACAGGCCTTGGGTCCAGCTCAACCCACTCAGCAGCCTCAGGCACTGCCAGTCAGCACACCACAGCTACCTGTGCCCAGCAGTCCTCCTGCACCCCCCACTGCAGCGGACACGGACGAGGAGGAAGATCCGGACACCCCATCGTCAGCTAAAGCATTCCATGAGAGGCTGGCGGAGTACCTAGGCATCCCTCAGCCACAGGCGGAGCAACACGAGGCGGCGGTCCTGGTGGAAGTACTTAGCTGCATCCCTCCATCTCCAGAAGGATGTGGAATCCCTAGCCAAAAAGGGCTGTGTCAAGCCTCATTTCACGCAGCCTACCACTAAGCGTCTGGATGCGAAATACAGGCAGATGGAAGGGGATCCCCTCTTCTCCAGCATGGGGTCTGGCATGGATTCACATGCTCATGAATATTCCCCGTCGTCAGGCTGGGAATCCTCGGTAAAGCAAAAATCAGTATCAGTTTTGTTTCTGATCTGTCTTTCTTAGTAGTAACCAATCACTGATCTCTGGGTAATACTGCCCCCAGCCAATGACTGCCCTCTCCCTTAGCCCCGCCTCTGGCAGCCATCCTCAGATTTTTACCACACGCTCAAGTGTTGGGAGTCCTCGTGTTTAGCTCTCGAGTTTTTTACTGCGTTTTCACGCTTTTTTCAGGAGATGTTCTCATTTTTTCGGTTTAATCGAGCCTCAAGCTCCACCGTTTCTACTTCCGATTAAACGGGGACCCGTTTCGGAAATCTTCTACGCCCTTCAAGGGGGAAGTTTTCGTTGAGTTTATACTTCTTGGAGGATTCCGGAAGATCTGCGGCCTACCTCAACGGACATGGCCCAGGACAAGGGAAGCTCGACGCCCGGATCCAAGCTGTTCAGGTGCTGCCCTGGATGCGGATTACAGAACGTTTTCAAGGAGGACGAGCATTCGCGATGTCTCTACTGCCTCCATGAGGACAAGACACACGTGGAGAACCTTTCTGCAAGAACCTTTCGGAACGGACCAAACAAGATCGCAGTTCCCGCCTCGCCGCCTGGCTGGAGAAGGGCACAGCAGGTGAGAAGGCGAAGAAGTCTGAGCGGGCTTCTAAGTCCTGTGAGGGCACCCCGGCGACGGGGGCCCAACAGAAGGCCAAGCACCGCGAGTCAGCGGCCACCGGGAGCGCTGAAAGGTGGGGCTCTTCGGTTGCCAAGCAGGGCGCTACTTCCCCGGCACGTTCGACCACGAGCCAGCGCTCTGGCTCGGGGAAGAGGAAGTCCGAGAACCCGGGTAGACCGCTGGAGCGGACCTGGTCGATCTCGAAGGGGGAGCGAGGCGCTGACCCTCCCCCCAAGGCGAAGGCCCAGGACGCACCTAAGGTGGTGAGGGCTTTGATCCACCCGGCAAAGGCCTCTACCGAAGTGGTCGCTGCGACCTTGGCGAAGCCGGCTGAGACTACGCCTGTGGAAACACCTGCCGGGCCCAGAGTATCCCTGCCACCGCGGAGGGATTCCTCTTTCCAGCCCATCGCTAAGACCCCCGTGAAGCCCCTGGCTGAAAAAGAGGGGGGGGGCAGTGAACATTACAGACTCGGAATCAGCCTCTGAGGAGGAACTGGTGGAAACCGAGAAGGGCCTCAACGAGAGGTCCATAGGCCTCAACGAGAGGTTCATAGGCCTCAACGAGAGGTTCGAGAAGGTTCGATCCCAAGGGGCGGTCCTTGCTGACGTGATCGAAGATAGCGACGACGACCAGGGCCCAGTGGAACGGCCATCCTGTCCGTCGCAGCCATTGCCCGAGCCCCAGGATAGCTTGGCGGCCATTTTGTTGGCAATCCAATCCTTATGCACTGAGATAAGGACGAGATTACCACGGACCCCGATGGAGGATCCAGAACCAGGCCCGTCGGGAAGCCCTCCGAACAAGCGGAGGAGAGTCCACCCCGCTCCGCCCTTCGTGCCTGCGAGACCGGTGGACCCCTCATCCCCCTCGCCGGACCCTAGAGAGGATACGGCGACGGATACAGCGACGGGGACGGACGATGACGGTGGCGATGACACAGCAGACATCCCGTCGTCCCCCCCCCCGCAGGCCTCCCCAGCCGACGAAATTGGCTCTTTCCACGCCATGATAACCAGGGCATCCGAGCTCTTCCAGCTCTGCCCTGAAGAACAGAAAAAGGAGGGGTTTCTGTACCAACGATGAGAGGCCAAGAGGAAGACAGTCCTCACAGTGCCTTTACTCGACGACATCTGGGAGGAGGGGCTTGCTGTCCTCAAGAACCCTTCCACGACACCAGCCAAGAGGGACAGGTACGAGAAGAAGTACAGAGTCCCCGATGGCGCCCCCTTGTGCCTTGGGGCCCAGCCCACGCCGGACTCTGTCGTCTCGGCAGCGGCTAAGAAGGCGGCAGCGGGTGCGGCGGCTTCAACTTCCACCTCCCCGCCGGACAGTGGGGGCAAGAAGTTGGACTCTATGGGACGACGAGTCATCTCATCGGCGGCGACGATGATTAAGGTGGCCAATGCCTTAGCGATCGTGGCCCGCTACGACAGGGAGCTCTGGTTCAAGATAGCTCCCCTGCTAGACTTCCTGCCTGATGACAAAAGGGCAGAGGCCCTAGAAATTCTGCAGGAAGGCGAGGTGGCGTCGGATCACGCCATAACGGTGGCAACCGACATTGCCGATACCGGATTTCGCCAACTGGGCAACAGAGTTTGCCTCCGACGACGAGGATGGCTCAAGGAGACAGACTTTCGCCAGGACGTCCAGACCAGGGTGTTGGACATGCCGTTCGACGGCAACAACCTTTTTGGTAAGGCGGTGGATGAGTCCCTATAGGCCATCAAGACCGACACGGAGACAGCCCGAGCCCTGGGGGTGCTTCAGCAGCGGCAGCCCTTTCGGAGCTCCGGAGGCAGGCAGGGTGCCTCCAAAGGATCCAGCGGTGGCTCCTCCACTTACCGCCAGGCGGCCCGCTCCTCTTCTCAGGAGGCCTACAGAGGTCGCAGCAAGCAAGGGGGTTCCCGCCGCCGTCGCCAAGGAGGCCAAGCCGCCTCCAAGCAAGACTGACCCAGCCGGGTTGTCGGGCCCCCACCAAAGCATCCCGGTGGGAGGCTGGCTGACGAAGTTCCTCAGCGTGTGGGACTCCATCTCCACCGACCGTTGGGTGTTGGACACCCTGGCCAACGGGCACTGGAATTCCAGAAGAAGTGCCCTCGCATTCCTCCCGTGGCCAGGAAGGAGAATCACGTCCCTCAACTACTGTTGGAGGTAAAGGCGATGCTCAAGAAAGGTGCCATCGAGCTCGTCCCCAGAGGGCTCCGGGGCTCCGGAGTGTACTAAAGGTACTTCCTCGTCAAGAAGAAGACAGGCGGTTGGCACTCCATCTTGGACCTGCGTCGCTTAAACAAGTACATCAAGGCACAAAAATTCAGGATGGTCACCCTCCAGCATGTGCTGGGACAGCTGGAGGAAGGCGACTTCCTATCGTCTTTGGACCTGGAGGATGCTTACTTCCACATCCCTATTCTAAAAAGGCACAGGAAGTTCCTCAGGTTCGTGGTTCAGGGACGCCACTACCAATTCAGGGCCCTACTGTTCGGATTAAAGTCGGCACCCAGGGTTTTCACCAAGTGCCTGGCACCAGTGGCGGCGCGGCTGCATCTGCAGGGGATCCACGTTTACCTCTACCTGGACGACTGGCTAATCCGGGCAAGGACAAGGGAACTCGCCGTCGAACACACGGCGAGGACCGTCCGGTTGCTCACGGAGCTGGAGTTCGCTATCAACTACCCCAAATCCCACCTTGGTCCATCGCAGATAGCACTGTTTCTGGGAGCGAAGCTCGATACAGTGGGGCAATTGGCCTCCCCTTCAGAGGAGAGGACCAAGACCATCCTGGGCAAGGTGCGGCGCCTGCTAGCCACGGACATGGCCAGGGTGAGGTCCATCAAGTCCCTCCTCGGGATGATGTCCTCCTGCATCTACCTTGTACCCCTTTACAGACGTCGGATGCGTCCGCTACAAGAGTTTCTCGACGCCCGCTGGCTCCAAGCGAGGGGCTGTTTCGAGGACAGGATCCCTCTCGACGAGGAGTTCCGTCGGGCGATCTTATGGTGGGGCATCCGTGCTCACCCCACGACAGGCACGGAATTTCAAATCCCGGCGTTTCAGGAGATGGTGACAAAGGATGCCTCTCTGGAGGGTTGGGGGGCCCACACCGGAGACCTCCACGCAAGAGGCCTTTGGCTCCCGGAGGAGAGGTCTCTCCACATCAACATTCTGGAGCTCCGAGCAGTGTTCTGGGCTCTCAAGTCGTTCCTTCCGTCCCTCAAGGGCAAAGTGGTGAGGATCTTCACCGACAACACCACCACAATGTTCTATATACGGAAGCAAGGAGGAACCAGATCCCCAGCCCTATCTAAGGAGGCCCAGGATCTGTGGCACTGGGCCGTCGCCCAGGGGATGTTTTTGGTTCCCTTCCACCTGGCAGGAATAAAAAGCACCATCGCGGACTCCCTCAGCAGGGAGCTGCGCTCGTGCCACGAGTGGGAACTGTGCCAGGACCAAGTGGATCGACTCTTCCAACGATGGGGCAAACCCCAGATCGACCTGTTCGCGACGGCGACGAACTCCAAGTGCCAGAGGTTCGCCAGCAGGTTCCCACAGCCGAGGAGCATGGGCGATGCTTTCTCGTTCCCTTGGGACAGCCTGTTTCTATACGCGTTCCCTCCGTTGCCGTTGCTGCTCCGCCTCATCAACCAGCTCAAGAAGTCCAGGTGCAGGATGATCCTCGTCGCACCGGCGTGGCTGAGGCAGATCTGGTTCCCGGACCTTCTGGACTTGTCAACGTCCCCACCAGTCAAGCTGCCGGCGGACGCGGATCTTAAGGAGGCGCCATTCTCCATCACGACCCACAGTCGCTGAACTTGCAGGCCTGGCTCCTGCAGCACTAGAGTTTGGAGGGTACGATATCCCGGCTGATTGCAGAGAGGTTCTTGCAAAGGCCAGGGCGTCCTCGACTCTCAAGTGTTACGGTCATAAGTGGAAGAGGTTCTCTGTCTGGTGCCGTGCACAGAAGATTAACCCTCTGCGGATTACAGCCCCTCCAGTGCTGCCGTACCTACTTTTGCTGGCCAAAGCTGGACTGGCTCATGTCTCCATAAAAATACATCTGGCTGCCATCTCCCGATACACCACGACTACGGGACGGGCGTCCTTGTGGTCTCATCGCCTGGTAAAGGAATTCATGAAGGGACTATTCCCGCAGGTGAAGGCCCCTGCCCCGGCGTGGGAGCTTAATGTGGTGCTGACCAGGCTCACGGGAGCCCCATTCGAGCCTATGCCTTCGGCGCCTTTGAAGTTCCCGTCATGGAAGACAGCATTCCTCGTGGCCATCACCTCTGCACGACGAGTGGGAGAGATTCAGGCCCTATCTTGCAAGCCTCCATACTTGACTTTTCATGACACGAGGGTAGTGCTGAGGACGCACCCCTCCTTCATGCCCAAGGTGCCTTCGGACTTCCACCTCAATGAGCCCTTGGTGTTACCAGTTTTCTTCCCGTCGCCTTCGACGCCGGCCGAGAGGACTTTGCACTCGCTGGATGTAGCCAGAGCGCTGAAGTTCTACGTGGACTGCACAAAGTGTTTTCGGAAGACGTCACAACTGTTCGTGAACTTTGGGTCTGTGAATCAAGGGGAGGCTCTCTCGAAGACTTCCATTTTCAGATGGCTCTCCGGCTGCATCATACATTGTCACCGGTTGGCAAACCGACTGCTGCCCGGCCGTCCGAGAGCCCATTCGACCAGAGCGATCGCTGCTACCACGGCGTTCCTGTCTGGTGTGCCCCTGCTGGACATCTGCAGGGCTGCTACGTGGAGGTCGACGCACACCTTCACAAGATTCTACTGCGTCGATCGGGACTCCAGGGAGGAGTCCAGGGTCGGCCAAGCAGTGCTGCGCAACCTGTTCGCTTAAGGTGAGCCTGGTGAGGAGGTAAGAGATGCTTAATGTTGAGCCTGTTGCCGCCTCCTGTGGTTGTGCATGTGTATACTGCTATGTATTCTTTTACTCATGAGCATGTGAATCCATGCCAGACCCCATGCTGGAGAAGGAACAAGTTACTTACCTGTAACAGTTGTTCTCCAGCATGGGTCTGGCATGGATTCACATGTGAACCCTCCCACCTACCCCTCTGCGGCTCTTCACTTGGTCATACTGCCACTTGGCGTGCTACCAAATCTGAGGATGGCTGCCAGAGGCGGGGCTTAGGGAGAGGGCAGTCATTGGCTGGGGGCAGTATGACCCAGAGATCAGTGATTGGCTACTGCTAAGAAAGACAGATCAGAAACGAAACTGATACTTATTTTTGAGGATTCCCAGCCTGACGACGGGGAATATTCATGAGCATGTGAATCCATGCCAGACCCATGCTGGAGAACAACAGTTACAGGTAAGTAACTTGTTCCTTATTGTCGGTGCACCCCCAGCCACATCAAGCTGTATTCCAAACCACAGTCTTCTTCAGCTACATCTGCTTCCCCACTCCTGGGCAAGGAGGAAAACTTTTGGAGTCCTTTGGAGAAAAAAAAGGTATACACGAATGCCACGCTCCACCTGCGTCAGGCCGACGCCTTGTTAGCAGCGGTTCACCAAAAGTTGTAGCGGGAGATCTCAGACTTCCTTCCAGAGCTTCCTACCCACAGCCAAGCATGGTTCAAGGCTGGATTAGCAGAGGCCAAAATTGTGTCCCGAGATATAATGGAATCTACAGTGGCCCATATTGACACCTCAGGCAGAGCCATATGCATCGCCACCGACATGACGACGGCCTGGCTCAAGGCAACGAAGTTTAACACAGATGTGCAGTAACGCATCCTCGACCTGCCTTTTGAAGGGGGCGACTTTTTCCACTCGACAATAGATGAGGAACTAGACAAGAAGAAGGATAGCTCCCAGACAGCTAAATCCTGGTCTGTTTTAACAAAGTCCACACCCAAGCCATACAGCCAGTCGCACCAGCGCTCGGACAGGAGTCAGGCCTTTGGATGCTTCAGGGGCTTCCAGGAGAGACGGCCCAGGCAACCGGATAGGTCCCTGAGCCAACATAGGCGCAAGCAGCACAAAGCGTCTAACGAGGGTTTTTTACAGTCCCCCTCCTTAGCACTAGCTTCAGAGGGAAAGACGTTGTGGCAGGTCCATCCGGACCCACGAGTCTCCGGTGGGGGGCAGACTTGCCTTAAACGCACGCTCCTGGCGGACAAGGTTCACGGACCAGTGGATCCTCTCAGTAGTCTCCACAGGCTTCCGCCTACCAATTCCTCTGTTACCTTCTTCCTTCCCTCTGCTCGCGCAGATTGGGACAGCAACTCTGTTGGCGGATATCTGTTCGCTTGTAGCGAGCCAGGCAGTAGAGGAACTCCCAGCTTCTCAGTGAGACAGGTGCTTCTATTCCCAGATCTTCACCATACACAAAAAGAACCAGGCTGGCCTGAGAGTTGTGTTGGACCCTTCTTCCTTGACCCTTTCCCTTCCCCTTCAAAAGTTCAAGATGGTTACCCCAGCCTTCATTGCAGAGACTTTGTGCGAGGGAGAATGGATGTGCTCCCTGGATCTGAAGGATGCATACCTGCACGTCCCGATTTGGGAACCCCATCGGTCCTTCCTGCGGTTCAGGATCATGGGTTTTCACTTTCAATACAGAGTTCTACTGTTTGGCCTCCACTCGGCCCGAGGGTCTTTACAAGGCTAATGAATGCGGTGGCAGCCCTACTCCGTACACAGGGCCACCACGTTTATCCATACCTCAACGACTGGCTAGTCAGGGCCAGGTTGCCACAGGCAGTACACCACACAGCTTCCATATTTATGCATACCCTCTACGACCTAGGATTTTCCATCAATCTCAAAAAGTCACAGCTACTACCAACCCAAACCCTGGCATTTCTGGGTCTTATATGGGATACAAGGGCCGAGAAGATCTTTCAGTCACCGGACAAGATCGCTGCAATCAAAAGGGCCATGAGGCATTTCCTCAGCAGAGCAGTAACCTCAGCCAGGTGGTACCAACACTTTGTGGGAAATATGGCGGCATGTCTCCACATGGTACCACAGACGAGACTCAAGATGAGGAGGCTGCCGCTTCATTTCTCAGGTTCCTGGAATCGGGAGAAGAGCTCTCAAGCGGAGCCAGTCAGCATACCACAGCATCTTCACCAGGACCTAGTATGGTGGGGTACAGACACCAACCTGCTGGTAGGCAGGCCATTACAGCTGCCGTTACCAAAGATTATCATCACCACAGACTCGTCCCTAGACGGGTGGGGTGCTACCCTGGATAGCTACAGCGTCCATTGAGTCTGGTCTCATCAGGAGCAACTGGAGCACATCAACTGGCTCGAGATGATGGCCATCTGACTTGCTCTCAAGGCTTTTCTCCCCATAATCAAGCAGAAAACCGATCTGCATCCAAACTGACAGCTACGCCTGCATGTATTAAATCAACACGCAGGGTGGTACCAGGTCCCTGCCTCTCCGCAGGCTTTCGATCGACATTAAGGAGTGGGCACTGTCGAACAACATTCACTTGTCAACGGTCCACCTGCCAGGGAATTCCAAACTGAAGGCGGACAGGCTCAGCAGGCTGGGAATGGACAATTAAGTGTGGTAGTTGAACGAAGAAGTCCTGCAAGGGATCTTCAGCAGGTGGGGCCACCCTCAGGTGGATCTCCTCGCCACGAGAGACAACAGGAGATGCCCAGTTTGCTGCATGGCAGGCGCAGGGACGGGCTCCTTGGGTGATGCATTACAAATTCGGTGGGATGTCATGAACGCGTATGCTTTCCCCCCACTCCTCTGATTCACAAGGTCATCCGCATGCTCAGGGATTCTTGGAACTCTAGGCTTATCCTGATAGTGCCATGGTGGCCCACAAGACCCTGGTTCTCGTAACCCCTTGATCTGGCAGATCACCCCCCTCCCCCCGGTTCAGTTCCCGGTGGGCCCAGCCCACCTACTCTTCCAGCAAGGGGGTGTGATGCTGGAAATGCATTGGAGGGACAGGGCCTCCATCTCCTTGTCCTGTAGTCCTTTTATTGTGTGTGTTCTTCAACACAGGAGTCCATGTGTGACTCCTGGCAGTGCAGCTCTTCCTCTTTTTGGTTTGGTGAACATACCCTTGAGATACCCTTTTGGCACCCATGGGTGGGGGCACAACCCTGTACCCCTTGTGTATGTTTTTGTGCACCTGTGTGTGGCCCAAAGAGCAGGGCATGGGCTGGTGGCAGCTCCATGCTGAATTTGACAGGTGCTCTGAGTATCCTCCATTTTGGGATACCCAGGCCCTGCCATTGTAATCAGTTGATTCCCGATAGTATACAAGATGGCCCCTGTGGCCCCTTGCTTTCTATTACCTGTTACCTTGTTTTCCCAAAGTCCTGGGAAGCCCTGACGGTGTCCCTTTCCCTGGCTGGGGTGGAAGTTCTGTATATGGTATTGGGGGAAGTCCAGGCCAGACTGGCTGGAGCCTTCCCAGTAACTGTATGTTGTGGGTACACCCTTGGGGTGGGACCTGGGTGAATAGAGTGTGTGACCAACATACATTTCCTGTTATGGGTGTCTGGTTTCTGGTATGTGACACAAAGACCGAGACAGCCCTTCCCAAAACTGGTAGGAATGCAGTGTGGAGTGCTGAATGGCAGAGTGCTTGTCCCAATCCACATTCCTTGTTGTGAGTGTCTGGAAGGAGAAGAATGGCCTGAATGCACTGTGAGCCTGATTGGCTGCCTGCCTGCATGAATGCCCTTCTGAATGATTGGTTGCCTGAGTATGACCCATCAGAATGAATGAGAGACCACACACTATATCTGTGGACCTCTCACTGATGGAAATTGTTCAGAAGCTGAAATTGAAACTTGCTACTTATCCTTGAAGCCTAACTGGAAGAAGAATACTTGCTGTTGCATTTGCTTCGACCCGATCGGAAAGCTGTTGAGTTTGAGGACTGATCCGAGAGAGGACCTGGCTAGGAGACCTCTTCCCGAGCTACGAGGGGAGAATCGTACAGGCCGCTAACCTTTGCCGAAGCGCCCTGGAAGCCAGCCTTCGAAAGACTGTCGACCTGAGACTGGGACCGCCGAGGAATCTCGAAGTAAGCACCCGGACATCGAGGCCATTGAAGTCCATTGCCGTTGACCACGGTTCGGAGGATTTGCCATAACCGCTGAAAGCCTGTTGAAGCTGTGTTGTCCAGAAGTGGGGACCGCTTGACGCTGTGTCACCGATGATCGGAGCTGCAACGCTCCGTTGCCTAAGAACACTTTGAATCAAGGACTCCCTTGCTTATCACCGCCGACTGCTTTGTCCCGCCGGAGAAAGTCAAGGTCGCTGATGAGCCGAGGAGAATCTGCCGGTGGGTTTCCCGCCACCCGAAGACCACAAAGATGTTGACAACTCAACGCCCTTGCTGAGCCAAAGTTATTCATGTACTCTTTGCGACAACAAACTATCGACGTTGAGGTGCACCGCACGCCTTGTCTTCGCAGGACGTCCACGACAGATCGTCGACGAGCACTGCCAACACCGAAACAGCTGCCTTAACGCCAGCAACCCTTTTCATTGAGGACTCTCGATACCAAGGTTCTCCTTCTTCGAGGACTATTGACGATCCGTGGCTCCTGCCTTGAAGGGAGACACCCAAGAAGGATCTGTTGACGACCCATCAAAGAAATCTGCTATACCAGGTACTGGGGTGGTAGAACAATTATAGAAGGAAATAAGACTCGGATAAGACAAAATATGGACTGGGCTTGTTATTATCTTATTTACAGGTTGCCCAGGTGGGGGGGATCCTCACACAGAACTGTGCCTAGTGGTAGGAGCCCAGTATTCTGCCAATTGCCTAACCAGCTTGCTTTTCTCCTCATGTCTATTGGTGGTTCACTTTATTAATTGATTTGTATGCTATTTGAAACTTTCTGCAGTTGATGCATTTTAATGGAATCAAAGAAGTAATTGTGGTACCACATAGAGACTGTATATATTTATCATTTCAGAATTGCCTGAGCATAAACTGTTATTGTATGTGTACATAATCAAAGCCTTATTTATATAAAGAGCTGTGTTATCACTAACATAGTGTGTGGACATTCCTTTGTGGGTGCTTGTGGACTACACTGTACTTAAGAACCAGCCTGCATCACCTCCTGAGAGCTTAAGCCTTGATTGCTCGTCCACGTTTTCCAAATAAAGAATCTTGGCTGGGGTGCTCTGTGCTTCTACTCTGCCATATAGAGGGCAGGAGTACAGATACCTCCCTTCAGTCTTTACAGGGGACACAGTGGTTCACCCCGCACCACAAAAGTTAGCCCTTGCAGCTTGGTTCCTGAACAGGTTGCTGTTGTATAAATGTCTAGCTATTTCATGCCTTACTTAAGCATGCTTATTATGGAATGGCCATGTGAGGGAATGTTCTATTGGAATATAGAATCTTTAAGCTGTCGTTGTTTCTTAAGTAACTTCAGTTGAGGCTGATACCTTGAATGTGTTGGGGGTCCTCATCAGCTGTGCTTTATCTGATACAATAAAAGCACCCTGTTAACACAACTGGAGTGTTGACCTTTTTAAGAATGGCGACGAGGATGGGATGGATAAGCTAATGTAATCCATCAAAAGTCGGACCGTGAACAGAAGACCCCCAACCTTGAAGGGAGAAGAGCCTGTCGTTTCAACATTTGGTTCCGTGCATAAGTGATGAGCCGCTCCCCGGCTCGCGGGTCCGCATCACGTTTTGCCGTACCTGACGTCCACCACCGGACGAGTTGTTGGACGGGTTGCAGTGAAGGAAGCCTTCCCCGCCCCTCCGGGCAAGTGTGCAGTCCGCCACGGAGGCCGTGGATCTATGCTATACCGGTTGCGAGGGCAGATAATCGTCCCTCTCTGCCCGCTCCGAACTAGGCAGACGTTCTGATCTGCAGCTGCGAATGAGAATGCGGCTGCTGCGGAGCTGCGAACCTGCGTGCCGGAATGCAGTTTCGCATTTGATGCCGGTGTATGCTAGGTGAGCTGCGTTTGGGGGAGACATCATCTGTTCTGAAGCTGCATTTCCTGGTTACACATCGCAGAGTTGTCTGCTAGTTGTGTGTGGCGAAGCGGACCATTGGTAGGGAGCAGGGAGTCCCCACCCACATTCGTGACTGCACGCCATGAGAGAGTCACGTGACTGAGGACGCCGGAGACGACAACCAGGAAGTGCTTCTCCATCGGGAGAGCAGTGAGGATTTCGTTGTTCGATGTCATGATTACCGCGGTGGGAGCTGCGCTTCAGGATTGGTGCATTAGCCCCTGTCGGATTGTGGCTCGGGGCTAGTGAAGTGTCAAATTCGCCCAGGGCCCTCAGGGGAAGGCGATCCGTGGTAATCTGTGTATCAAATAAACAAATCCTCAGGTGAGATTACACAGGGGAAGTGTGTTCACCGGGGAGGAGTGTTTGTTCCTGAGGGGCTAAGTAATTTTGACTTATATGACCCCTGCAGTCCTTCTGGAAAGGGGGAACTCTGGGAGAGTATCAATTCCAGATTCAACTAAGCTAGTGATACTGATACCAAGGATTCCCAGAACCCTACTGGAATCTAACTGTTGTAGCTACCACCAGGAAAAGTTTTACCTGTGTTTTGGTACTGAAGAGGGGATAACAGGGACACCCTGACACTGTGTTGTGAAGTTCCAGTGTGGCACTTTCTGGGGTTCCTGGTCCCCAAGTATTTATGCCTACTCCAGGCCCACCCAAGATCAAGTGGGCATCCTGGAAAAAGGGGTTTCTACATTACGTCAAAGCTACCTGTGGAAATGGAATGTCAGTGGAAAGGAAGGTGGCAACGCTAATGCATTTTTTGGGATATGAGGGTCAGAGAATATATGACACTCTACCAGATATTCCTGAATTGGATTTGGAAGGGGTTCTAACGATTTTGATGTAGCTTTGTCTAAGTTGGACAAACATTTTGAAGCCAAAACGAGTACTGTCCTGGAAAGATACCATTTTGGCATGAGGTTCCAAAATGATGGAGAATCTGTTGAAGATTACATTACGGCTTTAAGACATCTGTCCCTTAATTGTAAAATCTGGTGGTGGACTAGATGAACATATAAGGGATCAGTTTATGTTACACTGTTCGAATGATAACATTTGTGAAGAAATTTGGTTGAAAGATGACCCCAATTTAGAGAAGGTGATAAGTATTGCAAAGAGGATTGAGCATACTTTGCAGTGTGTGGCCAAATTGGCGGTTAAAGAAAATAAGTTAGTGTCAACTGTTGAAGTTCTGAGGGTGGGTGATAAGAAGGGTATTTATCCGAAGGAGAAGAAGAAGCAAAAGGGAAGACCTAATAAACGTTATGAGGCTACTCAGAGCAAAGGTGGGGTTGGTGAGCAAGGAAATAAACGTATCCAGAAGGATAGCCCCCAAGTTAGCGTAAAAAGGGAAGATAGATTGTGTTTTCGATGTGGCAGTGCACGTCACTTGTCCACGTCTCCCATATGTCCAGGAAGGCGTCTAAATTGCAGTTTTTGTAAGAAATGGAGCCACTTTGAGAATTTTTGTAAAAATGATCGGGTTGGTAGTGGTAAAGGAACTCTTCTCATTGAAGAATATGACGGTGTGTCATCTGAGGAAGGCAACATTTCAGAGAATGACATTGTTACAGTTCACATGGTGAAGTGCGCAGAGTTGCAAAAGTTGCAAAACTTGATATGGCAAGTGCTTACCATCAGTTTAGTTTAGATGCTGAATCTCGCAAATTGACCGGGTTCATTACTTATGAGGGAATATATCAATTTCGGCGCATGCCTTTTGAATTGATATCGGAATCTTCTGTATTCCAAAAAGTAATGGACAGAATTCAAGATCATGAGAGGTTACATGTCAATGTATTATAGGATTTCTGGAAAATGTATTTGAGAGGGAGGGCCTACCCAGGAGTATTCTCACAGACAATGGACCACAATTCATGGGAAAGGCGCTTAAATGTGGGATTGGGCACAAAAGGACTCCTTTGTATTATCCTCAAGGTAATGGTATGGTTGAAAGGGTAAATCGATGTATTATGGAAGCCATCTGAGGAGCGAATGCGTGTGGTCTAGACAGGAGAGTTGCTGTGAAGGAAAGGTTGTACGTGTTGCGGAGGGCTCCAGGTCTCGAGACAGGTGTGAGCCCCTTTGAACTTATGAGGGGCCGAAAAGCCAACACTATGGTGGCGCCAGCCTGGCTGGGCAGAGCAAAAGAGACGGATGTGGTTGTAGATGAGGTAAAGAGAAAAATGGATGTGCGCAAGGGTAAATGGGTGGAGAAAGTTAATGAGAAACATCCCAGAAAGAGAACTGTGGTTGAAGTTGGAGATTGGGTTCGGATAAGAAAAGCTGTGCTCTCGAAGAAAGGAGAGCCCCTTTACACTGACCCCGTTAGGGTTGTGCGAGTTTTCAGCAATGCTGTAGGGTTAGAAAGTGGTCAAGTCTGGAATATGTCCAGAGTTGCGAAGATTAAAAGATGAACTCTTGTTCTTTCTATTTAAAGCAAAGATTCTGTGTTCGCGTATTAAAAAAAAATAGAAAAAAAAAAATAAGGGAGGGGTATGTGTTGTATAAATGTCTGGCTATTTCATGCCTTATTAAGCATGCTTATTATGGAATGGCCATGTGAGGGAATGTTCTATTGGAATATAGAATCTTTAAGCTGTTGTTGTTTCTTAAGTAATTTCAGTTGAGGCTGATACGTTGAATGTGTTGGGGGTCTTCATCAGCTGTGCTTTATCTGATACAATAAAAGCACCCTGTTAACACAACTGGAGTGTTGACATTTATAAGAGTTGCACTGAAGCATCTTCCCCTGTGGCTATCCTACAGAGGGCTAAAAGCGACGAGTCAATACAAGAACAAGTGGACCAGGTCTTGTCACTGGGCATAAACAAGAAAGATTGATCCACTAACATGCTTGCTGGACAATGTTCTATATTTCTCGCTGCATCTGGCTCATTCAGGTGTGCAGGTGGACACATGCCGCAGCTATCTGGTGGCCGTAGGAGCCTACAAGAACTCCAGTGACAATATCTTTTCATCCTCAAATGGCGGGGTCTAACCAGATTATATCCGCCTGTAAAACAGCCACATCCGGTCTGGGACCTTAACGTGGTGCTCGGCGCTATAGTGCACAAACCATTTGAGCCCATGGCGTCAGTGGACATCGGGCGTGTTACCATTAAGACGGCCCTGCTGGTGGACCTTGATAAGGTGGTGCTTAGAACGCACCCTGCCTTTCTGCCTAAGGTCATTTCCTCCTTTCATCTAAACAAGGAGATAGTGCTCCCAACGTTCTTTGCAGACCCAAAGGATGAGGCTCAGAAGATATTGCACTGCCTGGATGTTAGACGTGCTCTGAGATTTTATCTAGACAGGACTAAGAGCTTCCGTAAGTCGGATGCCTTATTTATCACATTCGGAGGATCGAAACCAGGTTATCGAGCATCCAAGGCTTCCATAGCAAGGTGGATGGATATGGCCATCAAGGAGACATACGAGGGGCAGCACAGGCCTTTACCAGCAAACGTGCACGCCCACGCCATCAGAGCCAAGGCCACAGCAGTAGCTTTTCAAAGACATGTCCTTTGGCAGACTATCGAGCAAAGCAGCTATGTGGGCTACTCCTTCTGCCTTTTGCAAACACTACTGCTTGGATGTCAGCACCAGGTCGAACGCGGCATTTGACCAGGCAGTTCTGAAGAAGTTGTTTTCTTAAGAGGGGCAACTCTCCTCCATGGGGCTGCATTCAGTTGTAATCGTCCATACACTATGGAGGAAAGGGGACGGGACGTAGGAGTAATTCTAAGTTACCGTAGTGACTAACATACTCCTAGTCCATAGTCCCCTTTCCTGCATATGTCCCACCATCCTCCCCCTTAATAAAACATGTCTCATTAGGCAATCTTAATGTTGTCGACGCTTCAAAGGGGACGGAGTGGCGCCGTTGGGCATAGTCAATGGAGCGCATGCTTCCAGGGCCGCGCCCCACACGCATCTAAATTTAAAGGAGAAGACCATTCTCGTCTGGTGAAAAAGGTTCTGTTTACTGTCCTTAGCAAGGGACGCCCATACAGTATGGAGGAAAGGGGACTATGGACTAGGAGTAAATTAGTCACTACAGTGAGTAACTTATACTTTTGTGTGTAATTGGAGGCAAATAAAAAGCAACACTTGGGTCATTTTGGTAGTCAAGAATGGTGTTAGTTATTTCCTTCCTCTCTCTCCTCTGTTCCCCACCTTCCCTCTGACAATTTTATTGAATCTTGCTGAGGAGATCTCTGAGTTACAAGGGAAGGGGCCTCCAAGAATCTCCTTCCTTGAAGACGCAGGAGGGATTTTACTTCAGGTTCTTTGCAGCTCCAGAGAATCAACTTGGACCTTCAACTCTGTCCTTTGTGAAGGAGAAGTTCAAGTTGGTAACTCCAGCACAGATCTTCTCCAGACAGCAAGGGGATTGTCTATGCACTCTGAATCTACAGGATGCCTACTTGCACATTATTATTGGTATCCTCATTGCAAGCTTATGAGGTTTGCAAAGGAAACTCTGTGCTGTCATTTGCAGGTTCTCCCATTTTGGCTTGCGCTCTGCATCCAGGAGTATTCAACAAGGCAATGCAGATTACATGGTTTATCTGGGCAAGGGAGGAATTGACATTTACCCTTACCTCAACGACTGACTGATCTGAGCTCCAGACCTGGCTATGAAAGTGGCGTCAATCCAGACTAACTTGGATCGTGAAGTCTTATTTGGCCTATCAGTCAATGCTAAGAAGTCCACTCTTTTTCCGAACAGGGTATTTGCTACATTAGGTTAATCTTGGACACTCTTCAGAGTGTTTCTCCCTCCCCTACAACCACTGAACAGGTTTCAAGCCTTCTAAGTGAAGGGCCCCACAGTGCTGCAGACCTCATATGTGACAGCCCTCGACTATCAAAAGGATACTGGGCCTGATATGGTAGTGCGTTTTGGTAGTGAGATACGTCAGAGTGCTTATGCGAAAGATGCAAATTCACCGCTTAGCAAACTGGAATCAAGGGACTGGCCTCCAGTCAGAAATGGTTTCAGTGCTTTGTACTGTCAAGGATGATCTACTATGGTGGATCATTTCTCATGGTGGTGATGCCTTTTCCGGAACCAGATCCCACAGTAGCTGCAGGGATGGTTCCTCATGGGTAGCCATTCTGGGCCACATGCAGTCGCACAATCTTCCCCCAGTGATCGAACAGACTGTTCTTTTCTCCTTCGTGAGGGGTTGAATGTGTCTGCTCAGAAACTACAGCTGCATATTGAGCTCACCAGCCAGTTAGGTAGGCACAAGCAAGATCTTGTTTTCTCTTCTATAGCTTAGTGCCACAACCATAGAGAGGTCACGAAGCTCAGGTGAGCTCTCACTTCTCCTGCACACGTTTAAATAAACCAATGTGGTGGTGTTGTCTATAGAGATCCACATCCTTGCTCCGCAGATCAAACGGAGAAAAGCTCAAGGCCTAGTCATGTACCAGCTACAGATTGTTTAGGTTTATTATTACTCCTGTATCGGGTCCGAAGAAGGACAAGGACTCAGGTTTTCCATTATGGGATTTTTCCTAATCTTTCCCTAAGCTATAGGTTTTCCCTACCAAACACAAACTAACTTGGGTGCTTGTCAGTGAGTCCAAAAGGAAGATCTGTCCTCAGTCCAAACTAATTTAACCTGTCACTGCCACTATTAAAACAGAGGCATATGAGAATGACTCCCTCCTCCTGTGGTCTGCTTTTTAGCAAGTTCACTTTAATGATGTATTCGAAGGTAGTTCTTGGTAACTACTTTGATCAAGACGTATAGTTCAGGTATTGGGGCCCGTCAGTTTCTCAACTGTGTCCTTTCCACTTTGGGAACCCCTTTCATTATGGTTCTTCCTTTTCTTGTTTGTTAAACTTGCTACTTTTTCTCTTCTCAATATCCACTCTTTTTCCTGGTTGGGCCAAGTACGACTGTTCCGATGGTGATTCTCACTCTCCTCCACCACTTGGTAATTACTGGGACAAGTATGAGGATTCCAGTAATGACTCCCACTTCTCTCCAGCACTTAGTTTTACTGGGACAAATATGAATGTTCCAGTAAGAATTCTCACTCTTCTCCACCAAATTAGGCTTGATGAGGATCAGTGTTCCATTAATGAATCCTAACTTACTCTGTTATTCCGACCTTATTGGTACAAGTATGATTGTTCTCCAAAATATTCCCACCCTTCTTTGGTAACTTTAACATTCGGTCACCACTGGGACGAGTATGAATCTTCCCTTTCGTTATTCTCGGTATCCTTCACGGGTCTCCCGCCTTCCCCGTTACCTTTTAGCTCTCAGGGATGGCGTCACCAGGCCTGCGTTTAGGATGGGACCCTCTTTGATTGCAGGATTGGCTTCTCGACTCTGTTTCCTTCGCTTCTTCATTGTGCACACTTCGTGGTGTCGTGTAAGATGTCTCAGCGTCGTTATTAGACTTTGCAGTCTGTCGACTCTCGGTCACGCCACCACTGCGGACATGGTTGCTTGTCTGAGACTTCAACCTTCAATTTCTTTCGCTTTGGGTTTTCCCAGGGTAGGGTTCACACGCCAGCTTCTCTGCAGGCTTGGAAGCTGACTTAATCCTGGGCTTTTCTCCACCTTATGTCCCCCCCTCCTGGTGGAGCGTCAAAGTCATTCTTCTCGATATTAGTCCAGTATTTCTTTGCAGGTTTACTTAGGGTTTCTACATGACAATAAGAAACATCACCTTGCTCTTTGTATTCTTTGGTTAGGTGTTGCTAGTGAATTGTAGATAAGTGATTTAGGGAGTTCCTCTTCGGAACGGGAGGCATTGTCCCCAAGGGGTCGGGGTTTGTTCCGGTGAGGTCTTGCTTGCCTCTAGGACAGCCTGAAGCTTGACAACCGCGCACTCTCCACAGCTAGGTCCCTCCCGTCAGACACTGCTAACACCATACCTTTCACCTTCTCACCGCTCACTGTTACTGAGGTAGAAAATATCATCCTGAGAATTAAACCATCCAACTGCCAAGGTGACCCTTGCCCAGCTCCCATCATTAAGGACTCTGCCCATGATCTAGCTCCATTCATTACGGCCTTCATCAACTCCTCCTTTAAAAAAGGTATTGTCCCGGACAACCTTAAGGACGCGTGGGTGATCCCGTTACTCAAAAAACCTTCCCTTGACCCAAGTATACCTACGAACATCCGACCGATCACTACAGTACCGTTTTTGCTTAAGATACTGGACCGCGCAGCTTACATTCAGATCCAAAACTACTTGGAATCCAACAATCTGCTAGGTCTACGAAAATCCGGATTTCGGCCCAGACACGGGACTGAAACTGCTCTAATAGACCTAAAAACCCAGATCGAAGTATTGAAGGACAAGGGCAAATTAGCAATGCTATTACTCCTCGACCTCTCCGCCGCATTTCATTTGGTCAACCACCAGATCCTTTGCAGGCACCTCCACTCTGCTGCCAACTTCTCCTCCTCCGCTGCGGCCCGGATCAAATCCTTTCTGAGCAACAGATCCATGAGGGTCTTTGCACCATCCGCAGCCGCGGACCCCTCTCCTATACACTGGGGCGTCCCTCACGGTTCTTGCGTGTCGCCTACACTTTACAACATCTTTACGAAACCACTCTTTGATGTGCTTGACTATCTGGGTGTCTCCTACACTAACTATGCGGATGACACCCAGATACTCATTCCCATCTCAGGTGATTATCTAGCTGACACCAAGGCCATCAATGACGTCTACCTGGTCATCCAAGCCTGGATGGCCCAACACCAGCTATGTCTAAATGACGATAAGACGGAGCTCCTTATACTGGGTACCGCACACCGCCTGAGCAAACTGGAGCCGTCCTATCAGTCATTCACCATAGACAATAATACCATACGAGTCTCAAAAGACACCAAAACGTTAGGCTTTTACCTTGACTCCACCCTATCCTTATCCAGACAAATACATGCAGACCACCCAGAATAATGCCATTCGAGCGGCCTTGAAAATCCCCCGCAACCACCACATTTCAGAAGCCAGAACCAACTTAAAGTGGTTACCTGTCAAACAGAGAATCTCCTTAAAAACACTTGCCCTAACGCACACATGCCTGGCCAACAAAGCCCCGATCTATCTCTTTAGTCGGCTATCTCGCCACTCTACCGCCCGACCACTAAGAACTGCCCAGACTCATTGTCTATCGATCCCTAGGTTTAAGCTTCAAAAAGTGGGGGGCACCAGCTTCCCTTTCCTAGCCTCTAAACTATGGAACACCCTCCCTGCCACTATCAGAGCTGAAGATTCTTTCAACACCTTTAAGACCAAAACCAAATCTTGGCTCTTTGATCAGCAATAAGACCTGCTCTGCGTCTGTCTCACATACTCTGGTCCGCTTCCTCTGATACTATTTCTGGCCTGCTACCTCCATACTGTTACTGGACACCCTAGGGTATATCCTCTGTTATTCCTAGTGGCACTGTAATCTTTGTAATATGTGTAATTAGAAAGATGGTGAATATGCTGTTACTGTAAATTTTGTAATGTAATTTATTGTCTGTATTTCTTTTTCTGCAACTTGTACAAATTGCGCCCTGATGCCCCCGGGCCTGATGGTTTGCGCGTTATAAATAAACAAAATACAAATAAAATACAAATACCCCTGTGGAGGTAGCGGGCTCACCACCCTTGCCTCACAGGGAAAGGCTCCCCCCTGAGGGGGAGTGGCTGAATCCCGCGATTTGTCACACTCCCCAATATGAAGTCACACAGGACTTTATTAAGTAGTAGGGATACCACTGGATGCTATAATTCCTCATGCTGCATTACCGCCAATTTGTGGAGGTAATCCCTCCAACAAAAAGCAAACAGATTTTTCGCCTTTTATTAACTAGAATGTTCAGTCACAGGCTTGCAGGTGCAAGCCGTCTGTATTTCAGATAGGTCGTGTGTAGCTCTTTTATGCAAATTGTCATACAGGAGGCTTTTCTTAGTGGGTATGGTCTTGCTTTTGGGACGAGGGGTAGACTTCCGGTAGTATGGTTTGGAGATTTGGAGCATTGAGGTGGTCCTTTTTATGGGTTATGCAATATTGGAGAGTTGTAGGGGTCTACTTTTATGGGATGTGTGTGTGTGTGTGAAGCGTGGAGGTTGAATTGGGAGGTTTGATTTTTGGGGGGGTTGGCGCAGGGGGTATTTGTATATTGAGGGTTTCCCTTTTGTAGACGCCATTGTAGTTGCATTGAGAGTTAGGAATTTCATAGAGAATACAGCAGTATGGAGTGAGATTGTGGAGCACAGGGGCATTTTCTTGAGAGATTGTCCCTTTGTGGAGGTCGTGGGGAAAGGTGAAGAAGGCATACATTTATGGGGTCGATCTATTGGAATGACAATACATTTAAGGGATGTTCGGATTCACGGGGCAGATCTTTGGAGAACTGAGTTTTAGGCAATTCTATCAGGAACCTTTGTAAATATTGTACGGTAGCTTTGGCAGGTGGCTTTGTAAAGGAAAACATCATGTTTGTGGATGCATTTAGGGTTTCTTGGCAGGAAACATTAGGGTGTGTTATCGAGCACTTGGACATCAAATGTTTTTGTAGAATCAGTAGTTGTATGAGGAGTTGTATGGGGAGATTCTACAATTGGGACACCTCTGAGATGTGAGGTAGATCTAAAGGGAGTTCGAAACACTGGGAGTTCACTGGAGCAGTGTTCTGGGTTGATGGTACATTTGTGGTGTATAGGGCAGCCGTATGATGATTTAGTATCCTTTTTACAGAGCTTGTAGATTTGTGGCAGTTTTATGAGGGTTCCATGTGATGTTTGTTTTTATTTGGGGGTGTCCCCTCTCAAAACGCCCGTTTCCCTAAATGTTTAACTCCTCCCCCTTTTAACCCAATACCCCCACCCCATATCTACATAGTTTTCGGTATTTTTTCAGTAAAATTTGGTTTCGGTATTTTACTTTTGGTAACATCACTGGATACCTTTTTATGAGGAGTATGAATTGGAAGTGGAGCTGCCAGTATCGAATGAGGATGGATTCAATGTCCCTTAACCTTTGCGGCTGTTCATGGCAAAGATCCTTTGAGGATTTATTTGTTTGACGGTGCTCCTGATAGTTCACAAAATAGCACTGGTGTGAGAGAGCATGTTAGTAGCTTTATAGCTTTGGTCAGGTTCCACGAAAGGTCTGTTTGTTTTCGAGTAGGGTCCCTAGTTAATATGCCCTTTTTGCTGAGATTGTGCCAACTTGGTCACACTGTATGCATGTATGGGATTTCCCTAGCTGGGAAGCAACAGTGCGCTGCCCTCTAGTGGATCATGACTACCTGCTTATTTCCAACTCAATTGAACATGTTAACATGTTAAAAAAGGTCTTTTGGCCACCTGATCCCTTATCTTATTGTTTAGGAGGGAACCTTACCCATTCCAGTGGCAATGGAAGCACAGGGAATAAAGTGATTTGTCTAGAATTTACATTGAGTAGGCAGGCCTGATTTCGAGCCTGTGTCTCCCCCTTATCCAAACTCTAAAAAAATATATTTTTAGCAATCCATACTTCTTTGCACCTTGAAACCTGTGCACATTAAAATATATAATTTACCTCCCAATTCCTCTACAGGTACAGCAGTATCAATAGAAGTCCTTCATGTGGCCCTCCTATGCTGGTATCACTGATCCAGACAGATCTGTGGAGGTGGAACGAGGGGTGGGGGCTTCTAAAGTGTCTGCTGTTTCCTAATACTTGTTGGGAGTATCTTTTATCCCTCTCTTTTTGTTGGGAGTATTTGGCTGTTTACAGGTTGTAAAAGTGCCTGATTTGCCACTTCTCTGTAGGTCTGCGTGCGGAAATACTCCTGCACATCATGATGGCTGCTTGCTGGAAGCACCCAAAAGAAACCTGTCAAATTCCCTATTGTGTCTTTCATTTTCCCTCCTCCGCCCTCACTGTCCATTTCTCGCCTTACCGTGAGCATCTTTGTTTCTCAGAGAGAGGCCCGACACAGTCACGGTGAGGGTAAAGATAGGGATATCAGTGCAGCACAGATACAAGGGGATAACGAATGTAATTTGAGCCCTGAGCAGTCAGTGCAACACATCTTTCTCTACAGCTGATGACAGACTCACAGTGGCTATGGAAAGTTTGACATTCATCTGAGAACTGCAACAGATTGCAGAATATGAGGGACTGAAAAGGGGAACTTTTAATCGGTAGCAGGAGGAATATGATTCAAGAAGTATAAGGTTTTGAGTGTTGATGGTTTCTGTACATTCTAAAGGGCCAGTTTTGTCACCCATTCATCCCAAACTGCAGACCAACAAGTAAACCTAAAACATTTCTTAATAAAGTGAACATGAGAAACATTTCTAAATAAAGTGAACATGAGAAACATATATTTGTTTCCTAAACTAAGATTCCCTGCTGTTTTTTATTCTCTAGAATTCTGACTGTGGATGGGATCATAGAAGATGCCAAGCGCAATCGGTACTACGAAAAGCCATGCATCAAGCGACGGAGGGAAAACTATGAAAACTGCCGCCGGATTTACAATATGGAGATGGCCAGAAAAGTTGCCTTTCTGATGCAGAAAAATCGCCCAGATCCTTGGTTAGGATGCTAAATCTGCCTGTAAACTTTTTAAGAGAACAGAGACTTTTACAGAAGGGTTCAGGAACCACAAAGGGATAATTTCATGGGATATATAGCAATTAGGCCACACAGTGTAACACACCAAGATTTTGCAAGTGGCATATTAAATCAGAAAACCAATAAATGATTATTGCGGTTTCCTTTTTTAGAAGGCATTCTGTATATGCTCACACATCACGAAATAAAAGGTAAATGGCAATGAAGTAAATTATGGTTAATGATCGTCATTGCCATTTGTGTTTGTCACTGTTATTTATACAAAGAACGTAAGATGATGAGGACGCAGAATTCCATCTTAAACCGGGGGATTGTGGAATCTGGCAATGATGAGAATGGTTGTGTCGGAGCTGAACTCCTGCCCAGTACTGTTGAACTTGGCTCTTCCTGTATTTTAAGGTATGGTGAACCACTCCAGAAGAGAGGACCCCCCTGCCAATCTAAAAACCAAAGCTCCACATAGGAAAGCACTCAAGGTCCCTTATGGACATCAGAATCTATCCCAGGAAACAGCTTAATGCAGATTTTTCTAAAATAAAAGGTGCAGTATCCTAAATGAGTGATGTAAAGTCCTTGCCCAAGTCCCTCGAGGGAACATTTTATTTGTTGAAGGCGGAGATTGGACCCCTTTGAGATTGGCACCACTGGTGGTGAGTGTGATCTCAAAGGAATCTAGTCGAAACTTGAAAATTACAGTGTCTTTCAGGCCTGGAAATTAAAGGAAGGCAAGCAATGTGTGATTCCTGGGTGATCCTTGAAAACCCAGAGTATGAAGACACTGAGTCTGCAGTGCTGTCTTTAAACGGGTGTTTATAGAGAGAATGCCATTTCGTTAAATATGTGGGTGACTGGAATGCTTGGTTTTCCTAATGTGCTGTTACAGGGTCTGGGATCCCACCGACCTGGGGCAGGAGGCTCACCAGGGCAAAGCCAGAGCTAGCCCTGTCGCAGACGCGGGGAGAGGTACCATTACCAGGACGTACCGGGCCAGCCCACCCACACCTTGACAAAGAATCTAGGTCGAAACACGTGTTGGCTTTCTCTTGACATGCAAATGTATACAAGTTTGACTGCTAAACCTGGGCAGCATTTTTGCCCCTTTAACAAACTATTAAAACCAACCAGCTTTAACATCTGTGTCCAGCAGTGTTTGAGCCTTCTCTTGGGTGCAACCCTACCCCATGGCAATAGCCACATAAAGCCACATCCAGCGCCACTTTAGCCAGGGTTCCAACCCCAGCCATTCAATTTTGATGGTCAAACATGTTACGGCATATACTAGGGAAGAGACAAAACACACAAACATGTATGTAGGAAAACAGGTGACTTACAAAGACAACAAGTGCTTCAAACTAAAGAGGAGTACTAATTAAATATACAAAATGACATCATTATGCACCACTGGAGTCCGGGTGGGCTTAGATAGGAAGGGTGAAGGATAGGGCAGAGGAAGCTCTTTCTTTGGCAAGTAAGTGAAGTTTAAGCTGAGCTTTGAAGAGATCCACAGTTGGGCTGGCTATGATTGTTATGGGCAGTGGTTTCCTGCGAGGTGAGTAGAGAGAAAGAGCGATGAGTGAGAGGAGGCACAGGGAGGGTATGGGACGAAGAAGTTGAGTGCAAAGGAGGATCGGATGGAATGAGATGAGTAAACTGAGATATAATCAGACCACTACTGAGGATCAAGACCATTGATATCTTTGTAGATTAGAAGAAGGAACTTTGAGAGCGGTTGTGCATGGAGAGCCAACCAGCATGTTGTCAGTAGGTAGAAGTGGGGGAGGATCTGGGTGGGTTGTAGAGTGTGCGAATAGCAAAGTCGAAGAATTCGTCTAGAGGGAGGAAGGAATATAGAGGAAGGCCAAGAGGAAGGCTTGAGCAGTATTCCAGTTTGCAAAGCACAAGTGTGGATATTTTTTTGTAAAGTGGTTAGTTAGAAAGGTTAATGTTGAGGTTATTACAAGCAGCAGAAGCAGTCGTAATGATGAATTGTTGTAGCTGTAGGTTATCAAAGAGGACCCCAAGATTGCATGCCTTGTGTGAGGAAGCAAGAAGCTCAGGCAGGAAGAAGGTACGCAAGGGGGGGAGGTTAGGGAATGGAAGCTGGGTGATTGATGACTTCTGTTTTTTAAGAGCTCAGCGTGAGGCAGCAGAGAGCCATCTAGTGATGAATTGCAATGAGACAGTTTGTAATCTGTTTTAAAATGACCTGGGTGAAAGAGGGAAAGGAGAAACATATTTGAGTGTCATCAGCAAAAAGCTGATGAGGGGGAGTCAAAGGTCTAAATCAGTATTTCTAGGGCAGAGCAATAGATGGCGAAGCGCAGAAATTGAATGACTGATTCTTGAGGGATACCGACAGGGAAAGAGCCAGGGTGAGAGGTTTGTGAGTTCCTAGAGATTTTAAAGGATATACCTTCTAGGTCGGAAGCGATCAAGTTAAGAGCAAATTTCGGAAACCTAGGTCTTGGGCAGTGAGGAGGAGAGAGAAGTGGTTTACACTTTCAAAAGCAGCAGAAAGGTCCAAAAGGACGGGTATTGAAGAGAGTTTAGAGTGGTGATTATTAGAGTGAAAGTTGGAGACCTGCACAGGCTCAGTGGAGTGTTTCCTACAGAAGCTAGATTAAAGTAGATCTCCAAGGCCATTATCCTCAAGGTACTTAGTGATCTGGTTGAAGACCATCCACTGAAGGACCTCTGAATAATGGGAAGGAGAGAAACTGCACAATAGTTTTCTGGGACGTCTGCATCAGCAAATGGTTTCTTCAATAGGGGTAAGAGAGTTTCAGATTTGAGGGAAGCAGGGAAGAGTCCAGCAGGAGCAGGGAGAGAGGGGTTAAAGCGCGTAGAGAGATATGGGCCAGTGATCGAGATTGTCTGACCATTCTGGGAGCAAAAGGGTTGACGGAAGCGCAAGATGGGTTGGCACTGCGAAGGATGGGTGCTAATTCAATAGGAGAGGTAGGGGGCGAAGCAGTCAAGCATAGAAGAGGCGGGGCTGGACAGAAGGAGAGTTGGGGGGTGAGAGAGAGGAGGGATGCAAGTGTCACACATTTTAGTGAATTTAGAAGAAATTCAGTGGGCCAAAATCATTAGCACAAAGGGAAGAGGCGATGGATATTGGCTTGGGAAGTTTGAGCAAAGACTGGAGGGTAGATGAAGGTTTGCAGGTGTGACTGAGAAGGGAAGAGTTTAGTGTTATGAAATAGGATTTGGCAGAGTCCAGAGACAAGGTTAGGGCAGCAAGTGAATTCTTTTATGCTAGGAGTAGGGAAGGTGTCTGTAATTTGCGTCAGTGTTGTAGGGTAGGTCATGGTGCATTTTATTTAATTTTTAGAGTCTGAATTTCAGTAGAGGTCCAAGGCTGAGGACGGGAATGTGGGAATCTGCAAGCAGGATAATGTTGGTCAAACAGAGCCATAAGTGCATAGTGAAAGTCAAAGCAAGGTCAATGGAAGAGGCACGAATAGGGGAAAGAGACAGAAGGAGGTCCCTGCATCATCAAGGCAAGGGGCAAACGTTATGCCTGAATGTCCTCTTAATCATCAAAGAGGGCAGATGAGGATTTGAAGGTGGAGTGCCAAGAGGTTAACTTGAACAATGGACTGATCAGAGGCAGCAGGGTCAGTGGAGAGGTCCGAAGAGGAGAGGGAATTGGAGAGAGAGACAATATCAAGAAAGTTCCCGCCAGAGTGGCCAGGTTGATTGTGGAGGGAGTAGAGGGAGTGGTCAGATGGGAAGGCTTTAAGTTTGAGGCAGCTGTAGAGGACTGAGGAAGGCTAAAGTCCCCAAGCATGACAGTGGGGATGTTTGGGTAAGAAGTGAATGCGAAGGGGCAGTTCGGGTAAGAAGGAGTTGAGTACAAGGGGGGTCGGTAGAGAGCTATAACAGTGAGAGGGGGGTAGGAGAGTGTAGTTGAATAGTGGCATATCAAAGAGGAAGAGCTGATGTCAGAGGGGGCTAGAGGACAGTGTGGAGGCCAACATTGCCACCCTTCACAACAGGTCTGGGATAGTGGGAGAAGGTACGTGTTTAGAGCTGCTAGTGTAACAGACATAACAGGAGATCCAGGTTTCTGTGATGGCAAAAAGTGAAAGTTGAGGGTGATGAAAGGTGAAGTGGTCAGTGATGTAGGAAGACACAATCCCTCTGCAAAATAGTTAGTGACAGGAGGTGGGGTAGAGGAACAGATGTTGTGGAAGCATGGGAGAATCTTACTTGAGGGGTGTCGGTGCAGGGGGGCGGCAGGAGGAAGATGGGAAGGCCAGAAACTGATGCAGAGGTTACAACTAGCTGAGGCTGAAGGGAAGGAGAAGAGTGAGTAGAAGGAGAAAAGGAGTAAAATTGAGATGCATGATGGAGGGCTGAAGAAATAGGCAAGTGAAGATAATGATGAAAGGGTGCAGCACAAGAGCAGAGTAGGGTAGGTGGCTGAGGGGAAGGGTAGGCATGGATGGTTGACTGAGAAGGTGAAAGTTCTGAGTTGGGCTAGAATGATCTATATGTAACCAGATGACCATTAAGAGACCCAAAACAGCAATTTTCCTTGGTCTTGTGAAGTAGCAGAAGCTCAGCAGTGAATGGATAGTAAGTAGGTGGATTGATCCCTACGCGTGGAAGCAGAAGCCAGGTAAAGGGTGAGCTTGGTAAAGTCCTGGCTTGAGCAGGAGTTTTTCATTCCAAACTGCCCTAAACAGGAACTGCCCTTTGCCGCTTTTGGCCCTTAGCTGCAGATGTTCAGGCTGGACGCCCAGGGGAGAATGAATAAGGGAAGCAGTGCATCACATGTCCCTCTGGGAGCCAGACAGTGTTCCAGATGGCTTCCACAGAGTCCTGGGTGTTGTAGGCCCAGGGAGCTTTGTTTCGTAGGTAGGACCCTTACATCGTGCACAGGGTCCTCTGGCATAGCAGGATGTGGCCAAACAGAAATGAAACATCCAACCTCAGACTGATCCCAGGCGAATGATGGGGCAACAGAAAATGAACTGGGAGTAAGAAGAGAATGTAGGGGGCAGGAGAGACACAGAATCCCTCTCCAAACCGAATTGGCAGCAACACTCACCAGCACCTGAGGCAAGCCACAGGGAGAATACGCAGCCTGAGCCCCTAGCTCCTACAACACTGCAACTGCAAACTGTTAGAAAAGGGGAGGGGCTTACAAGGTCTTTTTAAAGCATCTCATCTGTGTAAACCATCCCATAGGGAAAATACAGGCATACATTGGTTCCAAGAGTCAGGTGAGTGCTGCAGCCAGTGGAAGGGGGAGGGGAGACAGCACCAGGAGGTTAACAGTATAAAAGGAGACAGAAGAAAGAGAAGAATCAGAGTGTGGGTTGCAGGGGTGAGCTCAGTGTGAAGGTCGACCGAATGAACAGGCATTGACTGAAGGAAGAGCAGAGTACTGAAGAGTTGGTGGCAGAATTGGAGCAGAGTGCAGGTGAGATATTTGTAAGAGGCAACATTTTTTGTAGTGTGAGGAAAGGGCTTTGTAAAAGGTGATGATAGAAAGATAGTGAGGGAAAATTGTAGGGGGGAATTGGAGAGAGGGTGAAAGTGAGAAGTTGCGCATGCTGGGAGGGTCGTGGAGATAGTACAAGATGGTAGTGGTGAGCATGGAGTGAAGCGGGGTGAAGGTAGTAGTAAGATATAGGCAGAGAGTGTGGTAGGGCTTAGATGGAGAAGGAGAAAAGGAGTGTAGCGAGAATGTAAAAGAGGTAGAGTGAGAGGTGTGAAGAGTAGTGTAGCGACAGGTAAGGAGAAGGGATGGATACAGGTTAGAAGAGGAGAGAGAGTTGTGTGAACACCGGAGGTAGTAGGAAGGCTGTGGAGACTGTGGGAGAAAGGAAAGAGGTAGCAAGACCAGAGAGAGGAGTGAATAGGAGATACTGAGAGTGAGACTGAACCAGAGCATCTGAGATTGGCACTTTACCCATCAACCCTCCATAATCTTGGGGATTGTTGGTGTAGGGCAGCTCTAGAAAATCCTCTGAGGTTACCAGATGGAGAAGGCTGTTGCCGTTAGACCGTTATTACCAGCTGGCACTAGATAGTCTGCATTACTGATTGCTTGCTGGCAAAACAGGGATTTAAGGACTCCTGGGCTAGGTAGGAGGAAGCCCACGTGAGATGAGAAAGTGACACCCAATATTGTACCCCCTCCTTCCAGCCTGGTGCATTACACTGAACATCGTAACATTGAATAATGTGCACTTTATGTTGTTTAAAAATCGAAATCATTGAACTCTCTTGGAGACGCTGGAAATTCTTAAAGGCATGGTCTAGTAACATTTTTTATTGTCCCTACGAGTCGGCCATGTTTTTTTAAGGCTAAGTGGCTCGATTTTAGAAAACTGAGGTTAACAGTATAAAAGGAGACAGAAGAAAGAGAAGAATCAGAGTGTGGGTTGCAGGGGTGAGCTCAGTGTGAAGGTCGACCGAATGAACAGGCATTGACTGAAGGAAGAGCAGAGTACTGAAGAGTTGGTGGCAGAATTGGAGCAGAGTGCAGGTGAGATATTTGTAAGAGGCAACATTTTTTGTAGTGTGAGGAAAGGGCTTTGTAAAAGGTGATGATAGAAAGATAGTGAGGGAAAATTGTAGGGGGGAATTGGAGAGAGGGTGAAAGTGAGAAGTTGCGCATGCTGGGAGGGTCGTGGAGATAGTACAAGATGGTAGTGGTGAGCATGGAGTGAAGCGGGATGAAGGTAGTAGTAAGATATAGGCAGAGAGTGTGGTAGGGCTTAGATGGAGAAGGAGAAAAGGAGTGTAGCGAGAATGTAAAAGAGGTAGAGTGAGAGGTGTGAAGAGTAGTGTAGCGACAGGTAAGGAGAAGGGATGATAAAGGTTAGAAGAGGAGAGAGAGTTGTGTGAACACCGGAGGTAGTAGGAAGGCTGTGGAGACTGTGGGAGAAAGGAAAGAGGTAGCAAGACCAGAGAGAGGAGTGAATAGGAGATACTGAGAGTGAGACTGAACCAGAGCATCTGAGATTGGCACTTTACCCATCAACCCTCCATAATCTTGGGGATTGTTGGTGTAGGGCAGCTCTAGAAAATCCTCTGAGGTTACCAGATGGAGAAGGCTGTTGCCGTTAGACCGTTATTACCAGCTGGCACTAGATAGTCTGCATTACTGATTGCTTGCTGGCAAAACAGGGATTTAAGGACTCCTGGGCTAGGTAGGAGGAAGCCCACGTGAGATGAGAAAGTGACACCCAATATTGTACCCCCTCCTTCCAGCCTGGTGCATTACACTGAACATCGTAACATTGAATAATGTGCACTTTATGTTGTTTAAAAATCGAAATCATTGAACTCTCTTGGAGACGCTGGAAATTCTTAAAGGCATGGTCTAGTAACATTTTTTATTGTCCCTACGAGTCGGCCATGTTTTTTTAAGGCTAAGTGGCTCGATTTTAGAAAACTTTCCTATGGACCTTACCCGAGTTTTGGTCCATTAAACGCACGCAAAAACAAGCACCAGTCCCATAAAATTGTCAGTGTGCTCCAGTTGTTCACACGAAGCTGCAGGTGTCTACTGTAAAAGCCATCTGCTGGTGTCTCAAACCGATGGCAGTAGCAGAAGGGGAGCAAATACCTGTTATGAAAACAAAAAAATTATAATTGGTCTCGCCAGCCGATCTTCATTAATATTACTTATTTTATTTATTACAGCCGATCAGAAACTATTTGCTTGCAAGGATATTTCAATGGAGTATGTTCGGCTCTAAAATCAATGCGAAAAGAAACAAAATAAATCGAGGTCAACGCACAATGATAAACGACAGTTAGTCTACATGCGTGAGGAATTATATGATATATGATATGGCATTTGTAACGCGCCTATACTCAAGTGTTTCTAGGCGCGACGAGGCAGGTGGGGAACAAGGGCAGACAGACAATGATCCTACTAGGCCAGGCGTCTTTCTGATTGCGCATGGGGAAGGGGGGAGGGGAGGAAAAGTGCTGTACATGGTTAGTTGAATACAAATTAAATAACAGGACCATCTGGTGGCAAGTGCAAGGTAAATGCCGGGAGAAGGGGCTGAAGGATACAGAGACAGTCCCGTAGTGCAGGTAGGCAGTGCAGGGAAAAGTGGCTGGGCCAAGGACCGAGATCGGTGAGACCAGTGGACCTGCATGCCCATGTGCCCACTACGAACACGTTTTCCTTGCTTTTCCTAGCTCTTCATTCATTCATTTATTCATGCATCCATTCATTAAATCTTCATTCCGGTATAAAAGCGTGTAAAGATTTACTTACATTATATTTGAAATTTACATTGTGTCTCTTCGTAATGCAGTCTGTAAAACGGACCGTGCTCTTGACAACGATTTTTCGTATACTGAACTAAAATGAAACTCGGTCTAGTTTCTGAATTTTCTGCCTTATCGTCTCTTACGTTATTGCGCACCCCCTTCAAATGTAGTTCTTTCGGCATGGTCCCTGTCTCAAGGTCAAAAAACAATAGACCCTTATACTTCCAATGCGACTTGTGGGCCTCATCTGGGCGCGAGCTGAAAATCAAAGCCGCTGTCCTTCGCATTCTTTATTTGCAACATCACGTAGTATAGGCATCTGTGAGAACTTGAAGTTTAGAATCCGTCTATGTAGTGCGCCTCAATGTGCAAATGCGAACTGGCTTCTCTCACAAATGCCACGGCCCGCTTGGCTGGCGCGTTCTAAGTGCCCCAATTCTGTCCCCGTTGTCTGCGAGCTTTGCAGCCCAAATTGAGACATTTAATTTTTGGCGGAAGGTCAGGGAAAGTATAAAGTACCACAGGAGTTGAGTTAAAAGTGAGATTTATTGTTTGTTTGTATTATTATTTGCAATACGCAAGCCTCCCCTTCGTTTACAGTGCGCAGCATTTACATTTACATGAGATGAGACATGAGAAAAATATATACATACACATATATGAGGTGAATAGAGAGAATTCAAAGATGACACCCAGCTTGTTCGCCACCCATGATGGAAAAGGTAGGGGTTAGGGTTACAGGTACACTGTACAATAACATTTATTGACAAAAAGACAATCGTATTGCAATTATTTAAACCAGGATTTGTACTTCACAATCAGCTGTGCTTCGGGTGGGCATGGCACAGTCGCAATGTTCGGTGGCAATGGATCACTGCTCTGCACAGAAACGTCCAAAATTCCATATCTGTGCTTCTCTAACACAGGAACAATAAGGCCTTTCACAAAGTCGAACTGCATTTCATCATAGACTGGTTTGATCACCCATTGCTTACTTCGTTTTGAAAACACCTTAGTGTAGCGAGGCATCCTTACTTTACCCCTAGTCCTAGATTGTTCACGTCCGACATTGCTCTTATGGGCCAAGACCGCTAGTAGAGTGCGATGTTTCATGCCCCGAAAGCTAAAATGGAAGCACTTTGGCCTGTACTTTAGGCACATGTTGTGGAACACCTCCAAATCTCCTGTGTGACAGAATTCTGTCAGTCCTCTCAAATCTCTTGATAGTTTTGTCGAAAACAATCTTCTCAATGGCTTTGTGTGTCGGTGAAGATGGAATCAACCACTTCTTCTTCCGTGCCTCCTCTGGGGACAAAGGGCCATGTTCACATTGGTGGAAATGTTGATTTGCTGTCCAGCGGTGAACGTTGGTACAGTGGTGCATCAGTGACTGCCATTTTTCAAGTAGTATTTCCACTGACCCTTCACAAGTTTTTGAGCTCCACCAAAGATGGTTGGTGATAGAATGGGACCACTGCAAAATACTTTCAAAACCTTTTTTTTCCCCTGCAGCCGAGATTTTCTTATTGATTGATTTAGCAAGATGCCATACGTCAAATTGATGTTTAATATGTGGGAACTGCTCTCTCATTGTCTTGGCAATTGAAACGTGTCTATCCGTGGCTATGAGGTCGATGTGCATTCCCCTTGATTGTAGATATTCCACTGATTTTATAAATCCTAGTTTCTCCATGGCCACTGACGATGTACATTGTGTTACCTGCACGACCACCGAACTCACAATTTTCTTACTATCCATGTCCTGAAAGTGGTAGGTGCAGTACTTGGCAGAAAATCCAGGGCTGTCGCACTGTCCATCGCCGGCTAGCCTGAATCGTTTGCCTTCGAATGTACTTGCTAGAGACAATTGTTCAATTTTCCAAGCATCACTAATGGCCGGAAACAGATAATCACGTTGGTATATGTAGTACAGCGCTTTAGAAATGAAATGGAGTCCCACAAACTGAAAGAAAGCCTCTAACTTTCTAAAACTGGAGCCACTAAAAAGTGATGCAGCTGCACACAGTAGATTGCCTGCTGGCAGTTTCCCCAGCATCGGTTGTGCAGACCATGAGAACCTATGATTTAATCTACAGGCGGCATTTATTTTGACGTTACTGCCTTTTATTTGACGAGTCACATTAATCAATGGCTTCCCACATACTTTCCCTCTAATGGAATGCACACATTTCAGCATACTTATATTTTCCATCAAACAACTGTCGAATACAATGTTTCTGATGTTTGTTAATCTGCTTAGAATCACATGCTGTGCATAGGTCCGACATCCAGTGGTCACTGCGGAGTATTGCATTTTGTTTTTCATAGTCGAAAAGGGGACGTCGACAAGGCGTGTCTGTAACACTATCCCTATAGTGACGTGCATTGTACCCACAATCCCTCACGCGTCGAGGCCCCTCAGATTGTTTTTTTCCGCCCAGTTTCTGGTCGCCTTCGCGGAGCTCCTAGAGAGACATTGCTAATACTTGCCACGGACCTCGGTCCTTTGTTATACTAATATATTATTAACGATCCTTCCCCTCGAGTTAGCTGTGAAGCTGTTTCTCTGCCGAACAGATTTTCGACGGAGAGGAAGAGCGGAGGAGATCCTTCGGCGCTGCCGAACACGTGGCCTGGCCTCGACGGCCAACATACAGTAGGGAGAGTGGGGGTTTGAACTTTTATCTTCTCTTTGAGAATGTCTTTCTTTCTCCCCTTTCTTTCCCTTGGGGTTGTTATCGCCACCTATTATTGCCTCAGCTATGGAGAGGACACCTTTTAAGTTCTGCCCACGCTGCAGGGGCTGTAATCGTTGCTTGCCCCTCGATCACAAAGAGGACAGCTGCGCAGCCTGCAAGCTCTTAAAACCTAGAACCCTTAAGGAACGAAGGGTTAAAAGGTGGGCGGACTACGCGATGTCGAAGTCAGTTGCCTCACCCGCTGCCGCTGTTACTGAAAGTGACGAGGAGGGCGATAACTTGACGTCCGTTACGGAAGTCATGAACCCCCAGAAGGAGCGTTCACGCTCCTCGACGTCCGTCCCCGGCCCCGACGGGCTCGGCTCACGCCCTGCTTATGGGGATGAACACCCCGGCGACAAGGACGCACATAAACCCCATAAGGCTAAACATACAACCCACGGCTCTTCTTCGTCGAGAACGAAGGATCCATCAGCGCCGAAGGGGACGCAGGGCACTCCGGCGTCTACCGCAGACCGTAAAGGTCTCAAGCCCCACCCGCAAACGCAGCCGCGACCAGCGATTGGGCTTTCATCTAACACGGGCGCTACCCCAAAAACATCCGACGTAACGCTCCATAGAGCGGCCGTCGAGGTACAACGCGCAACGCACACAACGTCGACACCAGAGCCCTCGACTGACAAACTCGTTGTCGAGAGCCTAGCGAGAAATGCCTCCGAAGACAGACGTGCGCGGACGACGAAACAAACGTCGAATACCGCGACGAAAAAGCACAAAGGTAGCCAGGAACTGCCCCTTTCATCTAAGGACGCTTCTGAACTACCGGAGGGCTTTTCGGAAGGAGACGGTAACCTCTCGTCGATGTTGTGGGAGCGTTCGAAGCGGTTCGAAGGTGAAAACACAGATTTCCCCCCTCTAGACTATTCAGGGGTACCCCATGAGACCCTTGAAAGACTCCATTCTTGCATGGAAAAAATGGAAAGGTTTCTAGGAAACCAAGACCCACCCACTCACAAAAGACAAAGAGAATGGCCCCAGGATGACCCTAGAGTCAAAATTCCTAGGCTGGTTCCCCCTTCCACAGATGTATATGACCTCACTGAGGAGGAGCAATACCTTCAGGAAGATGAGGAGTGTTTGGGTGGGCAAGAAGAAGAAGAACTTGAGGAAGAGGGGTTCGAAGAAGATCCTTACACTAATTTCGAAGAGGATACAGCTACATCGCAGCCCTGGCAATCCCCGTCAGTGCAGCCGTGGCAATCCCCATCAGTGCACTCAGACCCTGATGCCTTTCACCCTTCTCCTCTCAAGGATTCACATATTGGGAACTCCTCTCCCATAGATGACCAACCTTCCCTCAATGCACTATTGCGCAAGGCAGCAGCGCATTTTGAGCTTGACACAGGGGAAGCTCTTCCAGACATAGACTTTGTAGAAAGAGTTATTAAAGAAAAAGCCCCTGTTAGCCAGTCTATTCCACTCCTGGCTTCTATTAAAAGAAGAATTTCTCCTTCCCTTTCTAATCCAGCTTTAGTAAGAGGGATCAACCCTAGAATAGAAAAGCTCTTCAGCCCTTCATCCTCTGACCCTTTATACATCAGAGGACACTCTATTCCGGACTCCCTTGTAGTTACCAACACAAGGAAAAGAGCAGGGGTACCACTATCCACTAGTGAAGCACCACCTGACAAAGAAGGCAAGAAGCTGTACGCACTTGGGAAGAGAATCACGACCTCCGCCGCCTTCTCTACTAGAATTGCTAATAACAACTCCCTATTAGCTAGCTACGCAGATGCACAGTGGAGCAAGCTGCGCAGCGAGGCAGAGGACGCACCTGAACCCCTGCGGTCACGTCTGCTAACTGTAATATCAGAGGGAACACTTGTAAACCAGGGCATCGTTAAGAACTCCCTAGATACCGCTGAAACTGCTGGCCGATCCCTGGTTCAGGGAATACTTCTGAAACGACACGTTTGGCTACGCAATTCAGGTTTTAAACCCGAAACCCAAGCCTCCCTCATAAATAAACCCATAGAACAGACGCATCTGTTTGGGAAGGCAGTTGATGAGGCACTAGAACATGCTAAGAAAGAGTTTGATACCATCAAGACTCTTGATCAAATATCTAGACCCCCTAACAGGCGAGGCTATGGTAATAGACGCTCCTTTCGTGGCCAAAGACAGCAGCAAAACCAACAACAATGTTACTCTGCTACCAACTGGCCCTCTAACCAGGGTAACACCCAGTTCAGTCAAAGAGGCCAACGGCGTGGCAGAGGAAGAGGTCGTGGCTCCAGCCCCAGAGGTTCCACGCCCAATACCAGCAAATGACCCGAAGATTCGGGTCCCCTCCCATGCATCACCGGTCGGGGGCCGCCTAACATCATTCCTATCAGCATGGGAGGGAATATCGTCAGACCGATGGGTATTATCAACCATAACCCACGGATACTGCATAGAATTCAACGGTTACCCGAAGTACAAACCCCCACGAAACCAACGCAGATCACCGGAGCACCTCACCATTCTTTTACAAGAAGTAAAAGAACTGCTGAAAAAAGAAGCAATAGAACCTGTCCCCCCTATCTCAGGTAACAGAAGGTATTTATTCAGTGTACTTCCTTGTACCCAAAAAGGACTTAACCATGCGCCCTGTATTAGATCTGCGCCCAGCGAACAACTTTGTCAAACCACAGAAGTTCCGTATGGTGACCTTGCAGGAAGTAATCCCACTGTTATCACAGGGGGATTACATGACAACGCTAGACATGAAAGATGCATACTTTCATATTTTAATGTTGCCAGCACACAGAAAATACCTCAGGTTCAAGTTAGAGAACAAACACTACCAATTCAGAGTACTACCCTTTGGGATAGCTTCTGCTCCAAGAGTATTCACAAAAGTACTGGCAGTAGCAGCGGCCCACCTGCGAAGGCTATCCATCCCAATATACCCTTACCTCGACGACTGGCTCATAACCGGGGATTCTTACGAAACATGCTTCTCCAATACCCAAAAGACCGTAAACCTTTTGTACCAACTGGGCTTCTCCATCAACGAAAAGAAGTCCAGCTTAGAACCCAGCCAAACCAAACAATTTTTAGGGGCTCTAATTCAAACAAAGGACGGCCTCGTCTTCCCCTCCAACGAGAGGGTCCAAAACATGCTGTTTCAGATCCCCCATTATGTAACAGGTCGGGAGGTGACGGTACGCAAAGCTATGCGCTTGCTAGGTATGATGGCGTCATGTATTTATTTGGTACCTCACGCGCGTCTGCGCATGCGCCCAATGCAGGAGTGGCTCAACAGCCAGTGGTGTCAGGCCAGCGGACAATGGGACAATCTAGTGGTGGTCTCGCAGGCCTTAGTTCTTTCGCTGAGGTGGTGGACAAAAGAAAACCTGCTAATAGGGAAGACTTTTGCCACACCCGCGGTAGAAGCCACTCTAACCACAGACGCATCCCTCACAGGATGGGGGGGCTCACCTATCCCATCAGACTGCTCACAGAGCGTGGACTCCGAGCTTAGCATCCAAACATATAAACCTACTGGAACTTCTAGCAGTGTTCAAGGCACTGAAAGCCTTTCAGAAACACCTGCAAGGAAAGACAGTGATGGTCCTCACAGACAGCACCACAGCCATGTACTACCTCAACAAACAAGGGGGCACTCACTCTCCAGGACTGTCCAAACTGTCCCAGAATATATGGAAGTGGGCTCTCAGACACAACATGTTTCTATTATCGCAACATGTACCAGGGGAACTCAATCTGCTAGCAGACAAGCTCAGCAGAGACTTCCCACTGCCCGAAGAGTACGAATGGCAATTGCACGAAAACATCGTCTTAGACGTCTTCACGCAATGGGGTTTTCCGGAAATAGACCTGTTCGCAACTATGGAAAACTCACAATGCCAAAGTTACGCCTCCAGGTACCCCCAGAACCAATCCAAGGGGAACGGTCTGTCGATTCAATGGTCAGGGAAATTTGTTTACGCCTTTCCCCCGACTCCCCTTCTCAACAAGGTGGTGCACAAGATGCACCAGGAGCAGGTTACCATGATACTAGTGGCCCCAATGTGGGCCCGGCAACCTTGGTTCGCTCACTTGATGGACATGTCCCTATCTCCCCCAGTGAAACTTCCCTGCCCATACAACATGCTGTCACAAGACAAGGGCAAGACACTGCACCCATGCCCTCAGACCATGAATTTAGCAACCTGGATCCTGAGATAGTAGAATTTGGCCATTTACAACTCCCTCAGAGATGTATGGACATCCTCAGGGAAGCCAGAAAACCAAATACTCGCCACTGCTATGCTAGCAAATGGAAAAGATTTGTCATCTGGTGTACAAATAGGAGCATCAACCCAATTGACTGCTCTCCTACTGACATTGTCCTATACTTGACCCATTTACTGGATTCAGGTCTAGTGTTCAATTCTATTAAAGTCCACCTAGCGGCACTTTCTGCATACACCACTTCCCAACTTAAAGTGTCGTGGTGGAAGATACCAGTTATCAAAGCCTTCATGGAAGGGGTAAAAAGAATACACCCTCCAATAGCTAACCCAGCTCCCGGATGGGACTTAAATGTGGTACTTTCAAGACTCATGGGCCCCCCTTTCGAACCCATGCACAGAGCAACTCTTAAAGACCTCACTCTTAAGACTACTTTCCTAATAGCTATCACCTCTATTAGGAGAGTAAGTGAACTACAGGCTCTTTCTGTACTAGACCCCTTCGTAACAGTTCACAAAGATAAAGTGGTTCTACGCACACACCCAAGGTTTGCACCAAAATTCATCTCAAAATTTCATGTAAACCAGTCTATAGAACTACCAACGTTCTTTCAAAACCCTTCCAGCTTGGGAGAAAAAAGTCTGCATACACTAGATGTACGCAGAGCAGTCATGTTCTACATGGAAAGAACCAGACCACTGAGAAAGACTAATCAGTTCTTTGTCTCTGTGGCAGCAGGAAGAGAAGGAGATGCAGTTTCAAAGTCCACTATATCTAGATGGATTGTTCTATGCATCACTCTCTGTTACACTCTTGCTAAGAGAGAACTACCCTTCAAGCCAAGAGCACATTCCACTCGAGGCACTGGGGCTTCCATAGCATTCATTGCAAATGTTCCCCTTGAGTCCATCTGCAAAGCGGCTACCTGGAGTTCTGTGCACACCTTTACAAAACACTACTGTCTAGATACACACTCTAGATCTGACTCCCAGGTGGGACAGGCAGTATTAAGACATCTTTTCTCTACTGTTCCTTCTCATAACCCACCGCCAACTCCGGGTACTGCTCGCTAGTCTATGCACAGCATGTGATTCTAAGCAGATTAACAAACATCAGAAGACAATGCATTACTTACCGTAAAAGCATTTCTGATGGTTGTATCTGCTTAGATTCACATGCGCCCACCCTTCCTCCCCGCTCGGATGGAAGGAACATAGACACCTTTTTTATATATTCTCTCTTTTCTGTACTCACTCACGTCTAGAAGGCTCCCTCAGGGCAGAAAAATACAAACAGAGGGGCCTCGACGCGTGAGGGATTGTGGGTACAATGCACGTCACTATAGGGATAGTGTTACAGACACGCCTTGTCGATGTCCCCTTTTCGACTACGAAAAACAAAATGCAATACTCCGCAGTGACCACTGGATGTCGGACCTATGCACAGCATGTGAATCTAAGCAGATACAACCATCAGAAATGCTTTTACGGTAAGTAATGCATTGTCATTTGCTCTCTTTCATCCTGCGCCAACGTTGTTTCGGCCTGTGACATTGTGGAGATTTCAACACATTGGAAGGTAATATCGCTGATATCAAGTTCTGATGCGTCTATGGATGCTGCGGCTGGTTCATTCTCTGTCATTTCGACATCTATTACTTCAACATTGATGGGAGAACACAACAATGTCGACAGGTTTTTTTGGTGGCAAATTTTTGGTGGCGGGTGTAGATTGTGTGAATTGATCTGTAACTACTTCAGAGCTATCTTCAATACATTCAATAACATCTTCTTGTGGTGGTGCGGTCGCACTGTAGCTATGGTCCAATGCAACTTTGCTGTAGTCTCCAAACACAGTTAATTCATGTTCTGGCCATTGGACATGAGCATCTCGAGCCTGAACACGCCTCGCCTCAATTAATAGTTCCTCCATAGTGTACACGGTCTGGCAAGCCACATCTCTCATTCGCTTCACTGTCTGTGTATGTATAGTTCTGACACCTACGGGTAACTGGAGGAGAGATTGGAAAAGGGATGTTCAGTTTAAACACAAGATAAAGTGTAGTACAAATGACTGGAAAAAAACATAAAATAGTCCCCAGCACAAACATTTTTTTAAAGTTATGAACTGTTTGTAACTAACCTTTTTTTTGTTTTTTTTTCTTTGCAACTTTTTTGACTCGACCTTCAACATCTGCACGCTGTAGCTCCGATTCGTTTCCGCATGTCCTCCCTTCCTCTTGCGCTGCAACGACTATATTTTCTGTATCCGCATAGACAGCACGGAATGAGGCTCCATCGTCTCCCTGAAACATAGTACTTTCATTACTATGTATTAAAATATTGTTAGCATAAAACACACGTGAGGACGAACACACGGGTACATCTCAATAGCCAAACACGATTTAAACATTGTGTGCAACAATCAAACGACAAGTATTCGACCAGTGATGATCTATTTCGATGGAGCTGTCAGTATCCATACCTCTGGCTCTGCATGGACTGCCATGAATGGTTGTATTGGAGAGGAGGCATCCGCATCTCCCTGAAACACAGTACTTGCATTAGTATGCTTTTCAATATTGGAAAAACAACACACACTTGGGGTCGACGGCACAGGTACATATAAAGAGATAACCACAAAGGATGCATTGTCCAAAAGAATCAAGGAAAATCTAAATATGATCACATTTCATCGACTTATTTCTCTGATTCCTTTACATCTGCATCATCTAAATGAGATGTTGTGATTGTGGTGGAAGCTCCGTCGTCTCCCTGGAACACAGTACTTGGATTAGTATGGTTTTCAATATTGGAAGCATAACACACACTTGGGGTCGAACGCACAGGTACATATAAAGAGATAACCGCAAATGATGCATTGTCCAAAAGAATCAAGGAAAATCTAAATATGATCACATTTCATCGACTTATTTCTCTGATTTATTTACATCTGCATCATCTAAATTGGATGTTGTGATTGTAGTGGAAGCTTCGTCGTCTCCCTGAAACACAGCACTTGCGTTAATAGGGAAGAAAGTATAGCAAATGGAATCACGTTATATGATCACGCATGATGGAGCTGTCATTATCCATACCTCGTGCTGCTGAAGAATATCTATGGATGTTGCAAATGTAGTGCGCACTTCCGAAAGCTGTTGCGCCGATTCGTATACGCATGGTCCCGCTTCCACTTCCCCTGGAATTACTTGAATGTCAGGCTCTGCATCAAGTGCAGGGGTTGACGCTCCATCAACTGCCTGAAACATAGTACTTGCATTAGTGAGGATTACAATAGTGAAAACATAACACACACCTGGGGTCGACAGCACAGGTACATATCAACGGCTAACCACGAATGAAACATTGTGTAGAACAATCAAACGACAAGAATTCCAGCTCTGATAATGACGCTTGGTGGAGCTGTCAGTATCCATACCTCCTGCTGGTGAAGAACATCTAGAAATGTTGTAGATGTGGCGGACGCTTCAGCATCTCCCTGAAAGACAGTACTTGCATTAGTATGGATAACACTAATTATAACTGAAAACAAACACCAGTGGACGATAACTAAGAATTATATCAATTGGAAAGCACTAACCAAACATTCGGTAAAATAATTACACGATAAAATAAAACTATTACTTGACATGCATAAAACAAGTCTGTAGCGGATTAGCCTAGTAAGATTACCTGATACGCGCTAGAAGTGGTTGATAACTGCGACCACGTCAAGGATGTAGAATGTTCTTGCTTCAGATTCAAGGGATAGTCAAGAAGTTGTAAAGGTAAATTAATGATTGATAATGAAATGCCAATATTAAAAATAGCCATGTAAGGCGACAGAATACTTGAAAAATGCTCAATACAGCACAGTTCCCTGTTCCCATATATATACATTGCGTTTGTGGGTTATGAAATCGAAAAAGAATATATTGATAAATGTCATTATTCAAAAAACTATACACTCATATCAATATGGAAATTATTACAGGGGATAGAACACTTACAATATCAATTAATCCGTTCTGATACCTACACACTACCGCAAGGCCTAAAGCTAAATCCGGACACTTGACTCACCGGTGGCGGAATGTGGACGAATAGCGTTTTCGAGCAATTTCCGTGTCGTTCGCCGTTTATTCTTCTTTGTTACCCAAGATGTTGTGTACATGTCCAAGGAAAAGTGCCGGCTGCAGATGCGGTATCAATCACCCCTCTTGTCCTGTAAGACTTGTTGGACTCTACTTTCCAGCTCATCCAGTGGATATCCGCAATGTCTGACCCATTCTCTTATTCGATCAACAGTTTTCGGGAATACATACATTTTAGTGACTTCAGATTTCGCATGGGTCTTCGAAGGGCAACCGCTAATCGAACAGGCAGGCATTGTTGATAAATCTGAAAAGTAAATATCGACATTATTATACAATCTTCAAGAATAAAGATTTGATACAAAAGTAAATTAATCATACAATGATCAATGCAAGGTTTGTTTTGGTCGCAGGAACTATACCAGTTCATTATGTGCGGCTTAGTATTTGCATAAATTGCAGAAATGTATAAATGATGTGACTAAAATCTGAACATGTGACTCATCCCTTGGATGTTCTGTATTGCACGAGAAGGAAACATGCTTACATTATAGACTGGACCCCCGAAGGATGCGATTCGATGACAATAGACACAGATGAAAATAAATAGATCTATTGATAGCATAGCAATGGAAACTCAAGTCAACAGCAATGAGACCAATGAACATAGCACTATTGTGTACTCAACTCGCAAATAGATAGAAATTTAAAAATCTGCGAAATATGACTAGGATACATGGCCTTACCTTGACCAACAAACTGTTGGATTCAGCAAGCAGAGCAGTATGTTGCAGGAGAATAGGTGGGTGGCCACAGGTAGCACACTGATGGGTTTGCTCTAAGCGGTCACAGAAGTTCACGGATAGCACGACGACGAGCAGATTAGCGTAGATCTTAGTGGTTGCCAGGTAACACGTTCAGGAGTTGACTTGCAAAGTACAAAGATGTTCTCATGAGACATATCAAGTGGTTTATAAAGTATTAGAAACGGGGGTGTGTTTGTGAATGAATGACGTATGTATGTCGTGGTCTTAGGGGGGCGGCCTGCTTCAAGGGGAGGCCTGGCTGGAGACACGGGGTCTGAGGAGGCCATGTGACCGATGGCCCCTTGGTGTGGGATACCTTTTGAAGTGCACATGTACTTTGGCACCTTGGCCTTTCGCACCCCTGACAGCCCCCCATGCCAGCGCTCATCCACTGGCGCGAACCGCCTTTGATAGAGGGGGGTGGGATGGATGGGCCTGGGGCATGCAGATAAGGCACAGGAAGACTGCTGAATGGAGACACACTTACGTGGATTGCAGGAGGGCGGCCTGCTTCAAGGGGAGGCCTGGCTGGAGACACGGGGTCTGAGGAGGCCATGTGACCCATGGCCCCTTGGCGTGGGATACCTTTTGAAGTGTACATGTAGTTTGGCACTTTGGCCTTTCGCGCCCCTGACAGCCCCCCATGCCAGCGCTCATCCACTGGCACGAACCGCCTTTATATCAATATATAGTATATCGCCTTTATATCAATGATAGTATATCGTTGCTTATCAATAACAAATGCCACATACCAGAGATTCTTGTGAGCACAGACCCACACTTCAACCGGTGTATTATAGTGGTCAAGACCCTAAGGCCTGTATAATCCAATGGTAATTGTTAGTATAGATATATGTGTGACTTTTATAGAGACATAACCCACTGAAAGACTTTGAACAAGTGTTATTTAGTGCATGCATTATCGAGAATATGTTATGTTCGCTTAGATAGATAGTGACCACCCTGCTTCACAGCGACCAGACCTTCACCCATTCGGAGCACAGATGTCTGACGTCCATCCTTGAATGGAGACACACTTGATTCATTTAAAAAATTGAAACAACCGTTAAAATATATGTGGTGTTTTATTTTGTATCTTATTTTCATGACACAAAAATACAAGACTTTAAAGATTATACAGGTCAGGTTGCAGCACAGCGAGAGAAAATCCCCTGTACTGACCGCTGTCACTCGGGAACGTTTCTCTAATGGCACGAACGGCACAGGCGGTTATCACTCTTCGAACGCGGTGTCCAAGCCTCCCGTGGAGCCACCATGTAAAGGAACGATATGCCACCAGCCTGTACTACCTGTGAAAACGAATGAAACAAACTGTTTTTAAATGACCAAGATAAGTTTAATAAACGTTTGTTGTCAATGACAATTCTTGTAACTAATGGCATTCTGCACGGACAAATGCTATCTAGACAATGCACAATATTGAACGACTTACATGCGTTACAATGATATGTAGATGTAATTTTGGATATAGTAGAAGAACATGAAATAGGAGTGGCATGACAAGCAGAGTATACTTACTCGTTACTCAGATTACGAGGACGAACAGTTGCGCCAGGTTCGTGCATAAGCACCATCATTATTCTCAACACGGCCCGTGTGAGGCAGGCTGCCCTGAAGTCTGGCAGCTCAGTGATGCATTGCGGTCGTGGCTCGCCTTCCGAAATGTAGGCCAGGCATCCTGAGTTTTCTCGGCAGCAGCAGTTCTCGTCCTCAGTTGGCATTAGCTCGCACCGATTGCATGTGCACTAGGTGGAGACGCCGTCCATGCGACTAGGCCCAGGCTCTTCATCTGTTGATTCGTCCTGCCAACTGCCGTCTGAATCCCCATCGTTTTCGCGTGCTTCCCTTTCCAGTAGTTCCTCCTCGGTATACTCGGGCTCGTACATATAGGGCATTATTGTAGCCATTGTGTGTTAAACAAACTAAAATAATTTATAGCGGTGGTACTGGTATCTGTTCACACGGGCTACAAGCGGCGAAGGTAGCTGACCAGAGCACTGAAACGAGTCACAGAATACTCAAAGTAACACAGAGAGAGGAATGGAATCGAAAATCTGCTGCTGTGTGTTGTGAAACGGTCTGTTTATACTTATTGAGGAAAGAGGCGTCCTGCCATTTCCATTACGACACATCATTAGCTGAAGCGCAGCGAATGTTCACACAAGACGTGCTTTGGCGTTGGGAAATGGGCGGTACGAGTCTGCTGATGACAGGCTCGGGGGCGGGGGATTTGATTTAGTGCCGCAAAAGCAGGTCAGCCAGGGCGATGGGGGAAATGATGGGATTATCAGAAAATGGCGGCTCCCTGGTGCTTGTTTTCGCGTGCGTTTAATGGACGAAAACTCGGGTAAGGTCCATAGGAAAGTTTTCTAAAATCGAGTCACTTAGGCTTAAAAAAACATGGCCGACCCGTAGAGACAATAAACATTTTTACTAGACCATGCCTTTAACACCAGCTGCGACGGTGCACTAGGGCTAGTCGTTGTGTGTTTTTATTTTTTTGTACACCTTACACTTGCCAGTGTAGGCTTTAGTAAGTGTTCCGTTTCGGGTTTTGTAGATGGTTAACGGTAGTAGATACGTGCTGTAATGTCCTATAATTAAGAGGAAAAACCTTTTATTATATATTGTTGAAAGGCATCGGTAGATTTGGCATTACTTTAGGAGCTACACATGACAGGCAATCAGGTAGTTCCTGTAGCCCGTGGCCCAAATTCCGTTCCCAGCTACGCTAGGGTGCGCTACATGAGGAAATAAACTACTTTATTTAGTGTTTGTGTATAGTATTTGTGTTTTACTTGGAGGAACTTGCCTGGACTGACCCATCCAGCCCATCAAAGGGTTCTATGGAATCTAAAAAAAAGAGAGAAAAAAAGTACAGTATTCTCCTGCCCTAGAAGTGGGTTGTGTAGGGGAGAAAGGCTTCAAAAAGGAAAAGCAATTGAAGGAAACAGAACCTTAGACAAGAAAGGGAAAGAAAGGAACAGGAGGCCTCTGGGGTCTGTGGCCCCAAGAAGCCCTCCTGAGCCCAATCCTTTTTTAAAACTAGGCCACGTATGGTGGGGGACCCAGCAGCATTGGTGTGTGCTCGTTATGCGTACCAAGAGCAGCACGGCTATATACGGGGCAGTGAGGGCTGTTGGCACGCCCACGGGCTATACCGGACTGGCCCATCCTTAAAGGCCCTGGGCTGATTGTATGGGGCAGTTTGGGTGAAGAATGAAGAGCTGCCCAGTCAAGGGTGGCCAGAACCGGGCGACCCTCCCTCCTCTTTGGCCTGCCCCAGGCCACGTGGGTTGGGCCCTGATGAAATCCTCCCAGACTGTGTGACAGGGAGGTGAAGAGGGTGCAAGCGGAGGTCTGGTCCGCTCCGTCCTCCGTGTAAGAGGTGGTGAAGAGAAGTCCTAGACAGTCCTGTTGGATGGCCCCGCTATGAGGAGGAAGAGGAAAAGTACACTTGCTCTGTTGGGTGGGGTGAAGATCAAGTCATAGGCCGCGCTGCTAGCATTTTAGCAGCCTGGAAGAAGATGAGCCCCAGTGAGTTCGTAACCGGCACCCTGTACCACGCTGGTGTAATGAAGACTGGAAGCGTGGTCTCTGGCCTGCTAAGGAGCACACATTTGGCAATGATGGCACTGTCCCCACGGCAACCGGATGCCACCTTAGGAAATAAAGCATTGCAGGATGCTGCAGTGATGTCCTGGGGGGCTACAGGGTGTAGGGCCACCCATGAAGACGAGTTATGTCCATGAGCAGTGGTGGGCATCATCCCCATGGCACCAGAGCCAACAAAGAGGGCTAGGGTGTGGCGGGGATGGGCATCCCCCAGAGAACGGGTCCGCTGAGGAGGTATAAAGTGCCACAGGCCAACAACGGTGAATAGGCGGCCCCACGTGGCTATTGGGGCCGCTATAGCAACATTTTGAACTGTGCAAGCTGCTGCAGTGAGGTGGTGGAGAGGGCCACCCAGAAGAACATCAAAAGCAGCATCCTGGGGTACAGCCCCCATATTTCATCAGGTAGCAGATTTCCAACCGCCTGGGGGACAGCACCCAAACAAAGAGGTACTTCGAAGGGGTGGCTGATTGCAACATTCAACCGTATGGAACATGTATTTATATGTTGTTGGTTGTATGCTTAAATGTATCTTTTATGTGTATACATTTATAGTTCTTTATATTTATAGTTATTAATGATAGTAAATATTAATAGTTGAGTAGGGGATGTAAATACTTTTGGGAATGTTAGTTGGGGGGGGGGCTAGGAAAAAAGTAGTGTTAATGGCATAAACTGGGTGAGTGAAGCCGCCTAGGGGGTGGAAACGCCCCCTACATTGGGTTGTGGTAGGTTGAGCTAAAGTTTCTGTTCCACCAGGTCCACGCTTTGGATCTTTCTGTGACCCCTCTAAGGGAGGGTGGGCTTAAGGGGCAGATCCCTCATAAAGAACTCCTGCCATGGGAACAAAAGAGTTTTATGGATGGGAGAAAATGTAAATTAAGGGGTGCCTGTTGGATCCCTAAAAAATCCCCCTTGGTGTCTGTATCCAATTGAAGTGGAATAAGGTAAGGACTAGGGGCGTAGCCCATCTCCTGTTTAACAACAACTTAATTTGCAGGTTGCAGTGCGCCCCTTGCTTTCCAGCTAGTCTGATGGGTGGGGGTGTTTTGTTCCCATGGGCACTGCACTGGCCTGTGTTGAGGGAAGCGCAGACCCTTGATCAGGGCTAGCGAACAGGGGCTACATTACATTAAAATTGATGTGGGTCTGGCAGAGCTGTCAGGGTTGTCGTATATAATGGACTAAAAAGAAGGTTACCTCGTAGGATAGTTGATTGTAATGGAGGTTTCGATTTAGAATAGGAAACGGATTTTTCAACCTTTAGCTACATAATGGGGACTGGATAATGTACGAGTTGTAAGGTCAATTTGCACCACAAGTGGCAACAATGTCCTCTTGTGGAGAGACTACATCTTTACAATGGACCATTTCCTGGATAGAAGTGATCAAACGCAGATCATGAAACAGGAGTGCAAGTTCCTGATTAGTTTCATGAGGGTTTGGCACAGAAGGCACAGAAATCACTCGGAAAGTTTGAGACAGTTCAAGGGTTTTTATTTGTAATTTTGAGGGCCCTAAAGACGTCACTCTCTCTCTCGTCTGCCCACGACCCTCCACCCTTAGCCAGGCATCTGTAACCCCTAGTTAGTGTCATCAATTGGTTAGCCCTACCGCCTTGTATCTGCATTCAACTTTTGATGGTTCCCTAAACGCATGTTATAGAACTACCTTGGTTACTTTATTAACTTTAGAAAAAAGGACCTACGCTGATTAGCAATCGGTGTGGGCCGCACACCTTTAATTACCACGAATGGTTAAATATTGTGTATTTTGCTTTGTCAAATAATGTATAATGATGAATAAAAACAGTTCACATAATGTATAAGTGATATTCTTTAATCCACAAAATTGTGAATTGATAAATGCTTGTCATTGGTTAAATAATTACGTTTTGCATGGAAATGACCCAGACTGCGGCAGTGCATGTGTTTTGTGTTTAGCAGTGGCTTGCTTCACAGATGCTCCTGCAAGATGTCCTTCAGATTCTATTTTCAACATGGCCTGCATGTCCACAATAGAAGACTAATGCCCGTTTCCTTTGCTTTTGTGTAGCTCTGCCTCTCCCTGATAATTAATAGTAATAGTTTTTCTTTGAGCCATGTTGTTTTTACTGAGTACCTTACCGAAACAAATGCCCTGAGAGTTGTCAATTCTCGCTTTGTTAGCAAGATCATTTCACCCCATAGCATACTGTCACAAGATGGGCGACTTGCAGGATTACTCTTAAAAGTAGCTTTTGTTTCATCCACCTCAGCCTCAGAACATGTCTCAAACCAAAAACACAACTCTTCCCCATCTTAGGAATTTGGAGTGAAGTGAGCCATACCACCAAGGGTCATATAGGAGGGATCAAACCAAGGACCTATTTGAATTATGTATAAGGCTAGCATTTTCAGAACTCATCCAGCTCTTGTCAGCCATGTCATACTCCAATAGCTACACCAGATTTCAGGAGCTGTGGCGGGTCAGAAGAAGGAGTCGGACACAAAACGGAGGTGATTTATTTAAAATAGTAGAAAAGGCCTTCTTTGCCCTATTGATATAGGGGGAATTCCCTACCTAACTAAATTAAACTAAGGTGCTCGTCTGTCATCGAGCTCGAAAATCAAAAATGTCCTCTGTCCAAACCTAACCCTATCTGACCCTACCACTAATAGTACTAACTAAACTGCGCCCAAAAGAATCTCTCTTTTGGTGGCTTCCCTTTTTGTCTTGTGGCTTCTCCCAGGTCTTCTGGTTTCGTACAAGACTGTAATATCTAAATGTCTCTTGTATCACAAAAATACTTTTTATGATGATCTCCTCTGGTTCTGGAATGTCTCTTTCATGAGCTCCTGCAGCTCTTCCCAACTGTTGGTGGGTCGTAGTTTCCTGAGCAAACGACCCTTGATATTGTTTTCTTGGAAATAGTCTTAAACATTTTCCTTTCACTCTGGGTTATTCCTCTGACTTATTAGCCTTGAAAGTTCCCCACCTCTGAGATGGCTTTACCAAGTTCCTTCTTTCTTGGTGAACTTCACTTTTTACTCCTAACTCGCAATACGTTTCACAACTTTTCTTACAGGGGTCTCCCCACTCTTTAACAATTGTCTCTCTTGAAATCACTGCTTGGAGTTTTCTCTCTCTTCCCCACAATTTGTTTCCACTTTACAACCTTTTTCCTGCTTTAGTCTTTTGAATCACTTCAGATATCTGTATCTGCTCACTTGTTCTTCCGTTAATACATGTATCAAAATCATAGTGTCTTTGCTTAATTATTTCCCCCCCGAGCAGTGGTCCGCTCCTCCGGCACACTCCTGTGCCTGCATCAGCCGTAGGAGTTGGCTCATGCTTTGATAGGTCAATTTCCTCTTTGCTTTTGCTTCTCGGTAGCTCCGGTCTCTGTATCCCGCTGCGTTCCCCAAACAGCGGTGGGTGGGAGCTTTCCTTGCTTCCTATCATCCAAGTTTCAGCATAATTAGGCGTGCTCCAGGCCCACCGCAGCACCTCTGTGGTCACTCCACCTCTTCAGACAGTACCTCTGATTCCGTTCGGACAACGGTTCTCCCATTGCCTGCTACCCCTTCCCTGCTTCTCGGAGTACTGTGGGCTGCATGACTGCACTGTGCTCCGCCTCTCTGTTCTGATGTCAAGGGACCTCCCCTGTGTACTGCTCTTTCTCTTCTGTTTGGGCCTCCTCGTCCCGTTTTCATAGCCATTTCTTCTTAAAGTGATATCTCCTTTATTTACAGATAACGTGTTGGTTTCTACATTACTTACAGCCAAACAGGAGGGCACAGGGTTTTGGATGCAAGGCAGTCCCATGTATGTAGACAAAAGTGTCCCGCATACAGAGTTCACATTGGGAATGGGAGAACTTGTCCCCTAAGGAGGAGTCACTCGCAGTGAAGTCCCACTTGCACAGACGCCTAGGGATGATCTTGCAGAAAGGGCTCACCTCCCTAGCCTCAAAGGGGGTGGCTCCCCCTAGGAGAGAAGGGACAAAGGTTGCATTATCTACTGTCTGGTACGTATTTTTGCGGATGACATGGCTTTACCCAGCAGAACCAGTAAATTGCCCAGACAAACAGTGGCATAAAAATAAGAATTACCTTTAACATGCTACACTGTGTATACTGGAGAGAGGGAGAGAGACCAAAAGAATGAGAAACCAGAAGGTTAAAAGAAAGAAAACAAGAATTGGCAACAGTAGTATTTGGCCATAATAGTATAAGAGACAATAAGAAGGAATTTGAAAAAGAAGACAGTGATTTGAAGAGAAGCAAATTAACTCTTGCATTGATAACAACATGACAGACTGAACCAGTACATAAACCGGACCAAAAAAGTAAAGCATATTTGATGCAGACCTCCATCCTGGAAAAGAGCACAACTATGCCAAGATGCACCATTGATAAGGAGCAGGCAGGGGAAAAACCTGGATATTATTTACAGTAAACCCCAACATGAAGGCCCCTTTGGTGTTCCTTCCCAGAACCAAGCTGCATACGCTCATGCTCCCTTTCAATCACTTTTTTTAGTCTGTTCAAACTGGCTCAGCCCTCAAAGTCATGCCATCAGACTTTTAACAGACACCTTCGTTAAATGGCTCAAATAAAAAAGATCATTGTTAGTCTTGAAACACGTTTGGCTCCTTGCTTCCTCCCAGGCCAGTATTCTAACCATGTGTTCTCCAATACTCTTGCTGTGACACATGCCTGAACACTTTTGTGCCTGAGAACAGCGAGTCTGTGTATGTCGTGGGCAAGGCACATAGGTGCATGCCCTTCTACCACGGTTGAATGATAAGAGACGCCATGTGGTGAAAGATTAGTGTCTCACACAGCTGTACTGCCAGGAATGTAAGGCCAAGACAGTTGTCAGATATGTTGACAAGATGATGTTTTTGAACAATTGACCAGCTACACAAAACTCCTGTCGGTGTGGACCAGAAAATAATTAATTACCAATACCGGAGTATATTTCTAGACAAAGAGTATTGTTGACTGTGAGCCGGAATTGCTATTTCATTGGAGGATTGGGGCTCACTACATTTTGTATAATGTAAAATAAGCCCAGACAGATGCTTATGCCGTGTTTAGCTCAGAATCTTCCTCCGGCTGTACTGCACTCCATTGCAGATGCACAAGATACTTGGAAAAAGTAATATATAGAATGAGGAAATACAGATGAGTCTGAACATTTTTGGAAAGTTTACATTATCTCTACGATGAGCAATGGTTAGACTGCAGTGGTCTATGATCTGGTATCTTTGTGGGTACACTGCGTTAGGGCTGGCGTGGAGTGGGGTCGTTTTTGTTTCTACTTATGATGGCCTTGAATTCTAGTGTTGCTACTGTGATGCCACATATTTTTCCTTAAATTGTTGGACGATGGAGGACTAGTTCTAAATAGATAGCCTAATATTTTTATTTACTCAACTGTTAATGCTATTCCATGAATGGTGTCTGGCCTTTGGTCCCTCCTATTTCTTGCCCATCCCTACTCTGTTTATGCAAATACTAAAAGAAATTCATTAAGAAAGTCTAAAAATGGATCTCTCACAATTCTGCTACACTCCCCCCCCGCGGCCCCTCACAACATTTCTGCTCTTCTCAGTAACGTTGATCCACTTTTTAATTGATTAAAACACCTTTATAGAGCAGTATAGGAAAGCAGCAATCTGAAAACTAAGCAATGAAGATAGAGTTAAAATGTTTAGAGGGAGCATATTCCATTACTTCCTTTCCCCATGTGAACCCAAAACACACAGCTTCTGACTAGGAGTATAATGAACCATTTTGACAATCAAATAACATGGAAAATGTTTGGCCAGGCATTTTAACCTCACAAATGGCAATTTAAATGGTTTGGTTCTGTCCACTATTTTGTTTGTTTAGTATTTATTATGCACACCAGACCCTAGGGTATAAGGGCGCAACAGGTAAGAAGATGTACAACTTGGCGCAAGGTTACAGGTTACAAGGACATAAATTACAGACATGTACTACATGTGACAAGTAACATTTGTATCAGGCATGTGAGAGAGGCAGGGGGAGCAAGTTAAACATTCATTTAGCATTTGTTGTCAGGCAGTTAATCGAATTTTTCCTGAATTTGGTAAAAGTTTTTTCTAGTCTCACAGTGGTAGGTAATTCATTCCAAAGTTGAGCAGCTTTGACTGGGAAGCTGGCTCCGCCTATAGTAGCTAGTTTAAAGCGGGGTACTTGAAGGCGATTGTTATTGGCTAGTCTTGTTTGTCTTGTGGAGTGTGTTCTAGTGAATCTGTCCTTTAGTATTGTGGGGCTTTATTGTGAAGTGATGTGTGAGGGATGCAGTTTTGAGTCTGATTTTCTCAAAGGTGGAAAGCCATTTATATTTCCTTCTTGTTTCTGAGATGTGTTCTCGCTTGGGAATGTTCAATGCTGCTTGGAGGGCATTATTTTGCTGTATCTGAATTTTGTTGATGATGGATTTAGAGGCTCCGATGTACAGTAGTCTAATTTGGAGATGCTTAGGGCTCTGGCTAATGTTAGACAGCTGTGTTGAGATAAGAATTGTTTTCCTGCTCTAATTAGTTTACAAGTGTAAGCTGTTGAAGAGGCTAGGGTATTTACCTGTTTGGAGAATGATAAGGTGGAGTGAAGATAAATACCTAGCGTTTTTACTACTTTGGCTACTTGTATGCAGTTTTCGTCGATGATGAAGGAAGAGTAGTTTGTACTTAGTTTATTGATGAGGGAGGCGGTACCTAAGATGAGAAGCTCAGTTTTATCATCGTTCAGGCATAAGCCATGGGTTGCCATCCATGCCTGAACGATGCTGTAAATTCTGTTCACCAATGCTGAGTCCTTTCCATAGTCCCCTGTGAGTGGGAGGAGGATCTGGGTATCGTCAGCGTAATTAGTATACGTGATACCCAGATGATCCAGGTCATCAAACAAGGGCTTAGTGAAAATGTTGTATAGCGTTGGTGAGATGCATGAGCCCTGTGGCACACCGCAGGTGATGGGTATGGGGTCTGCGGCTGCTGTAGGGGAGAAGACTCTCATGGTGCGGTCACTGAGGAATGATTGGATCCACACTATAGCCTCAGTGGAGAAGTGAGTTGCTGTATCTAAGTGGTTACACAATACTTTGTGATCCACTAAATCAAATGCCGCGGATAAATCTAATAGGAGGAGCAGTGCTGGTTTACCAGAGTCTCGTACTTTGTCTTTTTGGGCTTTTAGGTCGATCAATGCGGTTTCTGTGCCGTGTAGTGGGCGGAAACCGGAGTGACAGGAGCCTAATAGTTGATTTTGTTCCAGGAAGTTCTGGATTTGGATGTATGCCTGTAAAGACCGGAGGGGGGGGGGGGGGGTCTGCACTTCCGCTCTCTATATGGTAGAGAGGAGGCACAGAGACCCCTGCCAAGATTCTCTATTATGGTAACATAGTCGAGCAATCAAGGCCTAGCTTCTCGGGAGGTGATGCAAGCTGGTTCTTAAGTACAGTGTAGTCCCCAAGCCCCCACGAGGAATGTCCCCATACTGTATCGGTTAAAACACAGTCTTTATATAATTAATATTCAAAGTCATATACACGATAACTCACTTTGTACTCCGAAAATCAACAATGGTAAATATGTACAGTTCTAAAGTGGTACCACCAACGTTACTCGATCTTATAAAAAAGTGCATACGGTCAGAATGACACACAGATTAAAATAAAGAGGAAACCAGCAGTAGAGAGAGGAAGGAAAGCAGGATGGTTGAGCAATAGGCAGATACTGGTAACTACCGTTAAACACAGCTCTGTGTGGAGTCCCCCATGGGCAACCTGTAGAAGAAAGATACAAGCCCAGTCCATATATTTTTCACCCTTAGACTTCCCAATAGTACTGCAACCCCAAAGTACCCTTCTCAAGTGTCCTCCCTTTCAGGCAAGAGTCACGGGTCATCGAACGTCCGACAGAGAACAGGTCGAACTACGATGTTGAGGTGGCCGTGTCGTTCCTAGCGGTGCTCGTTGATGGAGAAATGTAAATGTCCTGCAAGGATGAGGCGTGCGAGGCACCTCAGTGTCGATAGTTCTGGACCTCAAAGAGTTCAAGAACTGTGGCCCAGCAAGGGTGTCAAGTTGTCGGCGTCTCTGTGGACTGGGTGGCGGGAAACCCACCGGTGGATGCTCCTCGGCGCGTCGACGATCAGGCCTTCTCCAGCAGGATACAGCGGCGACGATGCGGACGAGAGCCCCCTTGGATCACGGAAGTTTCTTAGGCAACAGGAGCACAGCGGCTCCGGTCGGCGACAGTGGCGGACAACAGTCCGGGCGCTTCTCCTTGGAGTTGCGTAGCAATCCCCGTATTGGGTCAGCAGCCTGTCGAAGGTCTGTCTACCAGGGAGCTTGGGCAGAGATCCGCTGTGCACGATGGTCCCTCGTAGCTCGGGAAGAGGGCGCCTTACCGGGTCCTCTCTGGGTCACTCCTTGAAGCACAGCAGCTTTCAGATTGCGAAGTAGAGCAACAGCAATTCTTCTCGTCCAGCAGGGCTCAAGGTTAAGCTTCACTTTAGTTACTCGTCGTAGTGGACTTCAGCTTCTGAACACGATTCCTAGCAGTGAGAGGTCCCCAGATATATTGTTGATCTCCCATTCATTCCGCTGGGTCGCACTCAAGCATCCAATCATGACTACGGGCATTCAGGCAGGCAGTCAACCAATCAGGTACACGAGGTATTCAGGCCATTCACTTCTCTCCAGACACTCACAACAAGTTATTGGGACAAGTACCGAGCCATTCAACACTCCAAGCTGCATTCATTCCGGTTTCGGGCAGGGCTGTCTCAACCATTGTGTCAAACACCAGGTCCTAGACAGTCACAACATAGAATGTATATTCGTCACACACTCCATTCATCCAGGTCCCACCCACAGGCGTACCCACAACATACGGTCGTTGAGAAGGCTCCAGCCAGTCTGGTCGGCACTTCCCCACACTACCATATACAAAACATCCACCCAACAGCCAGTCAGGGGGAAGGGACAGAGGCAGGGCTTCCCAGGACTTCGGGAAGATCAGGGTAACAGGTGATGGAAGGCAAGAGGCCATGGGGGCCATTTTGTCTCCATCAGAAATCTACCGATTCCAATAACTGGGCCGGGGCATCCCAAAATGGAGGACGCTCCGGGCACCAGTCATTTCAGCACAGAGCTGCCACCAGCCCGTACCCTGCTCTGTGGGTCACACACAGGTGCCCAAAAACATACACTACCATTCCTTAACTCTATTAACTGTGCCACTATTGCACAAGCTATTATAGGAGCTAAATTTGACTATTGTTCTAGTCTATTGATGGGCATTGCTAAAGGCGAACTTACCCGCCTACAGGTTATACTAAACAATGCTGTGCGCATCATTGAAGGATAATCCTAAACAATGCTGTGCGCATCATTGAAGAATTGTGCAAGAATGACCATGTGTCGGCAGCTCGAATTGCCTTATGCTGGCTACCGATCAGCAGTAGAACCACCTTCAGAGTACAATGTATTATGCACAACTGCTTGTATGGTGAGAGTCACAAATATCTTTCAAGTAGTATTGCCCGACTACCAGCTCAGAGAGTCTTAAGATCCAACAATGCTTGTCTTCTAGACACACCACGTGCCATATTGTCCATCGTAGCCCAAGGGACTTTCTCTTATGGAGCCCCTAAAATCTGGAACGCATTGCCCCCCCCCATCTGAGAGCATGTTCTTCACTGGCAGGATTCAAACGAGGACTGAAAACCCTTTTGTTTAATTAGCCCACTTCAGCGCTGACACCTGCCCTGCTTGCTCCAGGTTCTCGCTTTGATTGGCACTTTTATGTCTTTATGTTGAGTGTGTTATTGTCAAGGTGCCCCTACGGGCCAGAGCTTCTGTTTTACGCCATACAAATAAAATAAATAAATGAAGTGGGCCAGAGGGGCAAGGAAGATGTTGAAGAGCCACAGCAAGACGATAGTGCCCTGAGGGACGCTGCAGGAGGAGAGTGTGGTTGAGGAGAGGAAAGTGCCCAGTTGAACCAGGGATGGTCAGTCAGATAAGGAGGTTAACCAGTCCAGTGCCAGGTTTGTGATGCCAAAGGTATAATGGAGCCACTTTATAAAGGTGGCATGATTGACCGTATAAAAGGCAGAGGAAAGATTGAGAAGGATGAGAATGGAGGGAGAGTTGGAATCAAGATTCGAGAGCAAGTCTTCACAGGTGTTCAGCAGAGCAGTTTCCGTGCCTCTAACTGCTCTGAATCCAGACTGGTGGTCGTGGAGACAACCAACAGATTTAGTGTGGTGGGTCAGTTTTGAGATGACCAATTTCTCCAAAAGTTTTCCCAGGAAGGAGCTAATGGAGACTGGGCAGTAGTTAGCTTGGCAGGAAGGGTCGGCAGAAGGCTTTTTAAGGAGAGGGTGCACAAGGGAATGCATGAGGGGTAGAGGTGAGAAGTCAGTGGCAAATGAATGATTGCAGAAATCAGCCATAGCTGGAGCAAGGGAGGAAATGTTGTCCTTGATAGTTCTGGAGGAGTAGGGGAAGCACCTGTTTGGAGGAGACTTTCATTGAGAGGACTAGTTTAGAGACCTCAACCGGTACTGTGGTTGAGAAGGAGGAGAGTAGGGGGAACGGGATGCGTGGCCCCAGAGATGCGGACTTGCATATGGGCCCTCTTCTTCGAGCAGATGGAGAGTCTGTATTGCCTTTGGAGCAGGCAGCAGGCCAGTCTGTCAGTAGATGTGCTTGAAGACAGCCACTTCCGTTCAGCAAGTCTGCACTTGCGAATCAGAGATGCTAGGTCAGAGTCATACCAGGTGTTGCGCTTGGAGGCAGGCTTCATGCTGATCCTCATGACAGGGGCAAGGATGTCCAGGAAAGTTGGAGATGGAGAAGTGAAGTTTAGCGAGGGCTGTATCGGTGTGAGAGTCAGTGGCTGGAGTGGGAGGGGTAATGAAAGTGGCGGTAAAAGCAGCAACTGACACTTGCTTCATCAGTTGAATGATGGAGAAGAAATGCATGGTGGGCTCAAGTCCACTATACCTGAAGGATGCCTTTGCCAACAAATCCAACCATGGGGAACCTTCAATCTAATAAGACTAATCAATTTAAGATCGCTAAATGCACCCTTACTCAGACCACCAAATGGGCATTCTTTATGGCAGGTCCCAGGACCTGGAATACTATTCCTTTTGACCATTCGAGAACTGAGCTCCACAGCCCTGTTTAGGAAAAAGCTGAAGACTGTTGTTCAGATGATTGACATCCCATTCCCCTTGCACAGGTGGCCTGGCTGTTCGTACTTGTTTTCTGTTTCTGTGTCTGTATGCTGCGCCCTTAAGCCTTTGGGTACCCAGGCGCGCATTATTAATAAAGTAAAGTAAAGGAGACTGGCAGTGCGGGCAGAGGTTTAGCCGGGGGACCCAAGAGATCCAGATGAGCACAAGAAAGCATTGTCAGACCAGGAAAGAGGTGTAGTGAGAGAGTTGGTGATGGGGTGTCTGGTGAGATGAAAGAATCCAAGGTGTGTCCGGCTGAGTGGGTTGGACCGAAGGGTAGAATGGTAAGGGAAAGAGAATCACAGAGGCTGCGGATCAGTCGTGGCTGCGTCAGGAGAGTCGATGTGAACAGTGAAGTCTCTGAGGAGGAGAAGCTTGGAGGTAGAGGACAGGAGAGAAGAGATGAGGTCAGACCACTCTGAAAGGAAGTGGGAGACTGGACCAAGGGTCCTGTAGATCGTGAAGAGAGTGAGCGAGAGGATAAGAGAGACAACAAGCCTGCAAATTAGGTATTCAAAGGAAGAGTAGGACTGAATGGGTATGATAGTAGCATGGACCCATTCAGGGAACATCAGGGCTGCTCCGCCTCCAGACCGGTAAGTCCTGGATTTGCAGAGGATCTTGTAACCCTCAGGGAGGAGAGTGGCAAAAGCAGTGACAGAGCTGGCAGTGAACCATGTCTCAGTTAGAGCGAAGACGTCAAGTTCAAGGTCTTCAAGGAGGTGACGGATGTCAGAGGAGTTTTTTAACGGTAGAGGGAAAGTTGAGGGTAGCTAAGTGAGCTGCTTGCCACCTTTTGAAGGTCTTCCGAGGAGGGGTACAGAGATGTGGTATGGCCATTGATGGCGATGAAAGGGCCAGGGGTTGCAGAAGGAGGAGTGGCAGGAGAAGGGAAAAGTTCATGAGAGACAGAAGACGCCTATCAAGAAGGAGGAGGTTGGCTAAAACACCTGCGCCATGACCATGCCATTTTGGTAGACCTTAATGATGTACCTAGAGGATGGGAAGTGTGCCAAGAATACTTCCCAATATGGTTCCACCATTAATGGGCGAAGAAGAGGACTGAGACCATATGGGGAGTCCATAGGCAGGGACGTCATTTCACCAAAATGCCAGGGGTAGCCGAAGTGACATCACAAGACCTTGATCCTCTAATGACATTACAGGAAGTCATGTCAGTTAACCCCGCCCCAAGTGACATCCCAGGAAGTGATGGCAAACGAGCTTCATATTTTTCAGATGCATCCAGCACCCTTGTTTCCAGGCACTCTCATTTCGGCCAGATATAAGAACCAAGGCACATAGGGAGGCGTGATTTGTTCACAATCACACATTTGGTGAATGCCATTTTCCATATTGGACATGGGGTCTATATGTAAAACATATATAATTCAGTACTTGTAAAAGGGGACCCAAATCTCTAACGCAGTTTACAGCTACTGTATGAAACATCTATAGATCAATGAATACAGAAGTACTCTTTTACTAGGGCGTTGCTGTGTTAAACAAGCCAGAAAAGCACTGACCCGGGGAGGCATGCACTGATGTTTACCCAGGAACAAAATGCTGTATGAGCAATGCCTGAAAATTAATCATTGCCCAGGATTTAGTATCAACAAAATGCCCTAGTTATAAATGTATCTTTGAGTCAGCTATCACTACTATAAAAGAAACCTACTAGACAGGTCTGCGTGTACACAGGGGAGTGCACCTGATAATGTTATCTTTGCTGGGAAAGGTTCTTTCAATATACCCAAGACCCCCCCATAGTTTTTATTATCGAAGCGTAATACTGGGTGCCAGTGGACTTAAAAAGCCCCAACCATTTAATGTAATATCATAGCTGCACACACAAATCTGTGGCACGCACAGTTATTTTAAATTGAAAACACCCACAAGTTACTTCTCACCTGGGGACTCACGGGCAGACTTCAAGGCGTGCACTGCACACTACCCCTTTGTCAGACAATGGCGTAGCACAAAATGTGGGGGGGCACCTGCAAGCCATGCTGTGGGGGGTACCCAAACTCTTTAAAGCACAGGGCATGCCACACCCTGGGTCGGACCGGCCTGGACCACCGCGTGTGCGAATGTTCATGATGATTATGCTGCTGCAGGGGCATGCAGTACTTACTGCAAGTGAAGAAGTAAATATGTTTTTACATCAAAGCGTTAATGTTTCACGTAGCGTAGAAAGAAGGGGAACAGTTCCTGGTCCACAAATATACCAGCCACTGGTGAGTTTCTTTGGAGGATGTAGATATTTGTCACAAGTATGCGATTGCGACTGAGCATTGCGAGGGAACCTGAACTAACGAAAATGGGTTTGGCGAGGGTCAGGGGGATTCTTACCCCTGCCCTGAGAAAATGTTTTGAATAATGGCTTAAATGCTGCATTACACAGCACACCTTCTGTGAAAATTTTGATAAAAGACCAACAATTTTGGTAAAAGGCACTCAATGGGTTTTATAGAGTGTAGGGTAAACCATGAAAAAAAGTCACCAAAAGTGCACAGGCAATTTCCCAATGCATTATCATGCTGGTCCCTGCAATAAATGCACATTTTCATGCTGGCTGTGCCCATACATTTCCGTGCTGGCTCCACCAACAAATGCTAGTGTTCCCATATAACACCATACTCATTTTGGCTTTAAGATGTTTTTTTTTAATACCATCATTACTGGCACTGGGCACAAAACTGGCTCTGCCAATATATGCCAGTGCTCCTGTGTAAGAATATACTCCTGTTGATTTGGCCATGAAAACAGTGACATGTCATAATATGAAATACTGTCCAAACTGGTTCCAATGTAAGCCAGTCTAGACCCAGAAAAACACATATCATGCTTGATTCATTATAGATGCTCAGTTAATAAAAAGTAATGCTATAGTAAAAAATGTACAAGCTGCTACACCAAAACACCAGTCTAGCGAGGGAACACTAAATATCATGCTTGCTTTTTTAAAGATGCAGAGTAATAAATGTCATGCCACAGTAAGCAATGGCTCGAGTGACTGCACCAAAATGCCAGCATAGCCAGGAAATGATGCACATGAACTTGGGTTTGCCGAAAACACCAGTAAAAATGCTCTGATCCCCAGTCTCCCAAGGCTTTACACACACATGCATCCCATTTCACCTGCCAGTCACTCGCCCATACATCCCCTCTCACATTCATTCACACTGCGTTCACCACACATGCACACACCCACCCTTCCAAAACATTTCAACACACACTACTACATTCATACTAATTCACCCACCAGTCCGTCACTCACACCTTCTCTCATTGCATTCTCTACACAGGCACATACCCACCTACTTGGAACAATCAAAAACATACCATCACATTCATAGTCATTCATCCATCAGTCACTCAAACCTTCTCTTACATCCACTCATTGCATTCTCTACACAGGCACACACCCACCCACCCTGAACATTCAAAAACACGCATCACATTACTTCTCATTCACCCACCATTCCCATACATACATCTGACACGCAGTGCACACATCCAAATACACATATTTAAAAAACCAAAGCCTTCTTACCTTTTCCTTACAGCTTCGGTCCATCCTACCAGGTCACCCTCGGCTCCTCCATGCTGCTCACAAACAGGAACCAGGAAGCTACCAGAGCTTCCTGGTTCCTGTATGTGAGCTGTGAGGAAGCTGAGGGAGAAGGGTTGGATTTGAACGTGGCATGTGACGTTGCGGTCAGCTCCAACCCCTGCTCAGTGCCTCCCCGGTCCAGCCTTCACCCTGATGGGTGAGGACTGGGCCGGGGACCACCAGGCCTGGTGTGGCAGGTGTCCCTGCACCGCAGGGGCTGCAGAGCGCCCTGCTACACCAGGATCTCCCATTTTTCTTTTTTTTCTTTTTTTTTAACTCCCACCCCCCAAAAAAGTTTTCATTTTTTTAAATGATTGGGATCGCAACTGAGTCCCCAGGGGTTGCATACTGTGAGCCATGTGAGCCATAGGTCGCAGCTGCAACCCCTGGTGAACCCCAATGACGTCCCTGCCCATAGGTCCGGAGAGGGAGCGACAAAGAGGATGTCGGTGACAGTCTGTCTGGAAGAAGCATTAATGTAGGTGTCGGTGATGGGCAAGGCTGGTTTGGAGACCAGGAGATCTTTATTGAACTCTTTTCATCCAAGCTTCGAATGATAGGATAGGTGAAAGAGTAGTGGTTACAGTAAATAGGGAAGATGGAGAGCACCATGAAGGGAGAGGGCAGAAAGATGGAAGGGGGACAGAGGGAGAAAGTTGGAGAAACTGCAATGCACGATGAACTCACCAGGCGGCCTAGCAGCGAGACCGGTGCAGACAGCGTCACACAGGTCACTGAACAGGGTATTGTGCTGCTCCTGCAGGAGCGGAGAAAAAAAAGTGACTCAGGTGGGATTAACCCTCATTCGGAATACAAGGAAAAGTGTTGCAATTCCTCCTTCCATGCCCCCTCTTGCCACTCTACCTCTGGGGACCAGAAGAAAACACCACTTTATGGTTGGTTATCAGAAGTCAGCTGCCCAACTTCCTCCAAATTCACACCACGCGTTTTGCCCCTGCCGGTCCTTTCAGTCACTGTGGGGTGAATTGGTGCAGCCTTCGTGTCTGAGCCACCATCTTGGAGTCAGGCATACACTTCTTTGGAGGGCGAGGGCATGCTGTGGCTCCCACACCAGATCCGGCGGGTGGCTGCCCGACTTTCATCTACTCTCATTGGACTCAAATCATTTGCTCATCCTGCATGGCCAGAGTCAGGGCTCTGCACCATAGCTCCAAACATACACTCTATGCTGTATTTAGACCAGACATGTAGGTGGCAGCCAACTAAAATGGTTGCCCGTCTCTGGTCTCATTGGAGACGTTCAAACTTCAGGGTCAAGTCTCACCTGCCGAATGGTGCGCTCTTGCAGGATCCATGTCTCCACAACGGTCATGGTTGCACCACCTGTGTTATGAATGTAAAGCCTCCTACAGCCATCATACACTGCTGTGGAGTCTCTGCCAATCGCCCTACATCGAGCTTCTGTTCAAACCCGCAGCCTGATCAGCTCCGCGAACTGCAGCCAGAGTGCTCTTTCTGCTCTGGCAGCTCCTCAGTGTGTCAACTCGGCAGCCTCCTTCCTAGCTTCCCGGGGAAAGGTTGCATTGCCCGCCATGATTCAGAGCCTGTCGCCAGGCTCAGCAATTGCAGGGAGCACATCTCCAAATCATGTCTGCCGATGCACAATAATACTCTGCATGCCCAAGAACTAAGCCAGTCAGTTCTGTAATCTTGAATGCGCAGGATTTGTGCCTGGTCATGGAGCTCCGCAGATTGATGCACCCATGATCCGGACACTGGAGATAGTAAGCCGGAGAAGAGCAGGATTCACTGGATGTCCGATAAAACCATGGACACCATCAAGGAGGATGTTTCCAAGATGTTGTCCCTAGGAATGATAGAGCCATCTCCCTGCCCCTGGGCTAGCCTATTGGTGCTGGTCCCTAAAATGGCCAGTGGTGGGAAGACTGAAGTCTGCTTTTGTGTGGACTACAGGGGGCTCAATTCTGTCACAATGACAGATGCTCGCCTCATTCCTCGGGCAAATGAGCACATTGACAAGCTCGGCGCTGCCAAGGTCATGAGTACCTTTGACTTCACGGCAGGGTACAGGCAGGGAAGGACATTGTCGGCTGACTGTGATGCCCATTGGATTGAAGAATGCCCTTGCCACTTTTTAGAGGATGGTTAGGGTTTCTGATTTTCAGTAACAGCCGAAAAAAGCGTTCCTGTGGGCTTTTGCTAATTTATTATGGGGAAACTGACATGTCCTTCAGGCTGTCAGTACTGTGAAACTATGTTTCCCTTAGTCTTTCGACTATGTTGCCATTTCTTGGTAACTTTTTATCTATGTGCCACGTACCTTACAGTGCCATGCATAGAGGTCCTCTTGTGTTGTGGCCCTAGCCACCCTCTAATGATTTTCTGTTGACTGTACAAGTGTGGCTAGGATGAACTGGTGGCAGCAGTTTACTTTTAAAGTATTTTTAATTCTTTTTGATGGACCAAAACTTTGGCCAGTGCTGAAAATGACCATGCCAGGAAGTCTGTTCTGTACTTTGGCCATTTTGTCCCTTTGCCTTCCCCCAGGTCAAAAGACCCGGGTATTCCTTATTTGGGCATGCAGCCTCCTGTGAAAACCACATCTTTCACAGGATCCTGCATGTCACGTGTGCTAGTGCCCAGGAAGAGGGTTGGGTCTGTCTGGTCCCAATCCACACTACTGGTGCCAGTAGGTCTGGTATGCCTGAATGACTGGAACCACTGTCGGCTGTGATTGGCCCATGCCTGGCGTGAATGTAAGAGAGCAGATCTTCTATTGGCTAGCCCAGATTTGAGCGCAAAACGAATTTTGGATAAGAGAAGGGGATCTGCATCCATTCCAGGTCGATCACCTGAAGTTCACACCGAACTACAGAAGGAGCCAGGTATCCTGAAATGAAAGAGCATATCCGTGGAACCACCGGAGACATGCTGGAAGGTTTGAACCCCTGCTTTTGCATCGATGACAGAAGGCCTGCAAGGGCGCATTGACCCTTTGGAGTAGTGGGACCAACTACTTTCAGCACCTCCTGCTTACCCTTGCGAAACGCATCTTCAGAAGTGTTTCTGGGCCATCCAGCGAACTGACCAGCTCAAACGTGAGGTATTGTATAGGAGCGCTGCCTTCCTGAGTTGAGATTCGAGACTTTGGGAATCACTTAATTGTGGTCCTGGGCCCTCTCCTAGTTTCTCTGGGTCGTGATTTATGAGAGTGCGCCATGCCACGAGAATTTGTGGTCCCTCTGTCGCCCTGCTGTGGTGACAGTCATTGTAGGTGCTTTGCAGACCTTCCCCCATGTGCCCTGAGATGTGCTGCACTGGAACTGTCTTCCTTTTTTCTTCGAGAGCAGAGAAAAGGCCACTGTCCCACCACAGACAATCATCCTGTCCTGCAGCTGCTGAAGGCCAGAGCTACGTGCAACTGCAGGGGTTAAACCTACAAGCGACCTGGACTAGACTGGCAAACTTTGGCCTGGACTATGTTGGGTCGGTGAGTACTTGCATCACTTACTCGTGGCCCCCTGGCACACCCATTCATTTTTACGCACAAGAATCCCTGAAAAGATACTCACCTTAGCTGGGCTAGCCTGCGCTCCCCAGCTATTCCCGAAAT